>NC_081310.1:53274645-53576186 GCF_026419965.1 Kogia breviceps | reverse complement strand
GTCGTGTCCATTCCATATTCGGTTTTCGGAAGGGTATCTGTGCTCATTTCAAACTCGAGTTTTATGCGTCACCCCACCTCACCTTTCCCCTGAAGCAGGCATAAGTGTGTTTTCTAAAAGCGTGACTCTGTTCTTTTTGGGGATTCAGTGCATGGGGAGCGATTTTTACATTCCCTCGATAAGTGATATCATAAGTTTCGTTTTTTGTGGGACTTATTTCACTGAGGATGATCGTACCTAAATCCACTCAGGATGCTGCTACCAGCCTCATGACGTGGATTTCATGGCTGAGTGACACTCCATTGGACCTACGTAGCACCACTTGTCCACTTGTCCACTTGTCCACTCGTCTTTGTCCACTTGGCTCTTTCCTGGGATATGAAACGTGTACCGGAGTGGAGGTTCTTGTCAAGACAGCAGCCCTCAACTTTGGGGTCCCTGTGTCTGGTTGATTTTTTCATTTTCCCAAGGTCAACACCCATGTGTGGAAGTGCCCTATGCTCTGTGGTTCTGTGTTTTACATGGTTTGGGAAAGAGGATACACTTGTGAAGATTGGCTGTTGGCCATTGACATCCCGCCCATCAGCTTAACAAGGCTCCCTTGACTCCGTGGCCTGTCCTGCCTTTCTGGTTTTTAGACTTTTTTCGCCTGGCCCTTTTGCCCCGGGGGGGGGGGGTTGAGAGATTTCTTTGTAGTGCTGATTTGCTCTCCCAGGTTGCTTGGTTGGCCAAAAAGGGCGTATGCGTTTTTTCCTGAATATATTCAGGAAAAAACGCATACGCCCTTTTTGGCCAACCGCATCATTGTCCACGTTCTGGTGCTTTTCATGTGCTATCGGGGCCATTCCTATGTACCCGTTGACATCCGTTTCCTGCAGTTCTGCCTTGCGTTCAGCGCCTCTTCGGAGCCTGCCCTCAATATATTTTGGGGCGATAGTTATCGTTTAGAACTCTGCAGGTTTGGGAAGTGCAGTGCCCCTGAGCTCCATTTCCCAAGTCGCTTTTTTGGGAGGGGGACGCAACACGGCTGGATGGCTTCACGCCCTATTGTCGATCCGGGGTGGCAGGCTGAACCGCTGGTGAATTCTTCTTCGTGATGGGAAATGAGAGTGACATGTGCCCGACCAAACACCTCCAGCGAGTCTCTCATTGGTTCCCCCTCTTGCAGTTCATCCTGCGGACAAATTGCAGACGGTAGGAAAGAGGCATGGAAAGGCGCCGAGTCTCCAAGTGGGGAGATTGTTAGTAAGGGGGCCTGAATGGAGAACACGAGCACCAGGAGATGAAAACTGAGGTGAGTTTCAGAAAGCTTTCCCGATCCCACGGTGTAGCATCCGCTGGGTTTCCAATGAGTGCTTTCGCTGTCGGAAGATTGCGTTGAACCTGGAGAGTTGGGACCCATGGAATGGGGAGCACGCAGGATTCCTTTCAAGGGTCTGCATTTGCTTTCCCAACCTCACCCATCGTCTCAGCCCCAAGAGTGTCCAGCCTTATGTCTTCTGCCGCTGGGGCTGTAGATGTGGTCAATCCTGGTTGCATGCCAGTCCCTGAACGCATTTTGGAAGAATTTCTCTCTGTTTTGCCCTGCTTGTTTCTTCTTTATGTTGGAAATGTATCCTCAGAATGGGTCTGAGCTGATTTTCCCTGCTGGTTTTAGGCCGCTTTACACACACTTGATGCACTTACACAGAGATATCAAGACTTAGCTTTTAAGATGCTTACTAGTCGGATAGATACTTGTGCGATGAACAGGGTCTGGTGAGTCCAGTTGATTGAGCAAGGAGTAGGTCGTGTCCATTCCATATTCGGTTTTCGGAAGGGTATCTGTGCTCATTTCAAACTCGAGTTTTATGCGTCACCCCACCTCACCTTTCCCCTGAAGCAGGCAGAAGTGTGTTTTCTAAAAGCGTGACTCTGTTCTGTTTGGGGATTCAGTGCATGGGGAGCGATTTTTACATTCCCTCGATAAGTGATATCATAAGTTTCTTTTTTTGTGGGACTTATTTCACTGAGGATGATCGTACCTAAATCCACTCAGGATGCTGCTACCAGCCTCATGACGTGGATTTCATGGCTGAGTGACACTCCATTGGACCTACGTAGCACCACTTGTCCACTTGTCCACTTGTCTTTGTCCACTTGTCCACTCGTCTTTGTCCACTTGGCTCTTTCCTGGGATATGAAACGTGTACCGGAGTGGAGGTTCTTGTCAAGACAGCAGCCCTCAACTTTGGGGTCCCTGTGTCTGGTTGATTTTTTCATTTTCCCAAGGTCAACGCCCATGTGTGGAAGTGCCCTATGCTCTGTGGTTCTGTGTTTTACATGGTTTGGGAAAGAGGATACACTTGTGAAGATTGGCTGTTGGCCATTGACATCCCGCCCATCAGCTTAACAAGGCTCCCTTGACTCCGTGGGCTGTCCTGCCTTTCTGGTTTTTAGACTTTTTTCGCCTGGCCCTTTTGCCCCGGGGGGGGCGAGAGATTTCTTTGTAGTGCTGATTTGCTCTCCCAGGTTGCTTGGTTGGCCAAAAAGGACGTATGCGTTTTTTCCTGAATATATTCAGGAAAAAACGCATACGTAATTTTTGGCCAACCGCATCATTGTCCACGTTCTGGCGCTTTTCATGTGCTATCGGGGCCATTCCGATGTACCCGTTGACATCCGTTTCCTGCAGTTCTGCCTTGCGTTCAGCGCCTCTTCGTAGCCTGACCTCAATATATTTTGGGGCGATAGTTATCGTTTAGAACTCTGCAGGTTTGGGAAGTGCAGTGCCCCTGAGCTCCATTTCCCAAGTCGCTTTTTTGGGAGGGGGACGCAACACGGCTGGATGGCTTCACGCCCTATTGTCGATCCGGGGTGGCAGGCTGAACCGCTGGTGAATTCTTCTTCGTGATGGGAAATGAGAGTGACATGTGCCCGACCAAACACCTCCAGCGAGTCTCTCATTGGTTCCCCCTCTTGCAGTTCATCCTGCGGACAAATTGCAGACGGTACGAAAGAGGCATGGAAAGGCGCCGAGTCTCCAAGTGGGGAGATTGTTAGTAAGGGGGCCTGAATGGAGAACACGAGCACCAGGAGATGAAAACTGAGGTGAGTTTCAGAAAGCTTTCCCGATCCCACGGTGTAGCATCCGCTGGGTTTCCAATGAGTGCTTTCGCTGTTGGAAGATTGCGTTGAACCTGGAGAGTTGGGACCCATGGAATGGGGAGCACGCAGGATTCCTTTCAAGGGTCTGCATTTGCTTTCCCAACCTCACCAATCGTCTCAGCCCCAAGAGTGTCCAGCCTTATGTCTTCTGCCGCTGGGGCTGTAGATGTGGTCAATCCTGGTTGCATGCCAGTCCCTGAACGCATTTTGGAAGAATTTCTCTCTGTTTTGCCCTGCTTGTTTCTTCTTTATGTTGGAAATGTATCCTCAGAATGGGTCTGAGCTGATTTTCCCTGCTGGTTTTAGGCCGCTTTACACACACTTGATGCACTTACACAGAGATATCAAGACTTAGCTTTTAAGATGCTTACTAGTCGGATAGATACTTGTGCGATGAACAGGGTCTGGTGAGTCCAGTTGATTGAGCAAGGAGTAGGTCGTGTCCATTCCATATTCGGTTTTCGGAAGGGTATCTGTGCTCATTTCAAACTCGAGTTTTATGCGTCACCCCACCTCACCTTTCCCCAGAAGCAGGCATAAGTGTGTTTTCTAAAATCGTGACTCTGTTCTGTTTGGGGATTCAGTGCATGGGGAGCGATTTTTACATTCCCTCGATAAGTGATATCATAAGTTTCTTTCTTTGTGGGACTTATTTCACTGAGGATGATCGTACCTAAATCCACTCAGGATGCTGCTACCAGCCTCATGACGTGGATTTCATGGCTGAGTGACACTCCATTGGACCTACGTAGCACCACTTGTCCACTTGTCCACTTGTCTTTGTCCACTTGTCCACTCGTCTTTGTCCACTTGCCTCTTTCCTGGGATATGAAACGTGTACCGGAGTGGAGGTTCTTGTCAAGACAGCAGCCCTCAACTTTGGGGTCCCTGTGTCTGGTTGATTTTTTCATTTTCCCAAGGTCAACGCCCATGTGTGGAAGTGCCCTATGCTCTGTGGTTCTGTGTTTTACATGGTTTGGGAAAGAGGATACACTTGTGAAGATTGGCTGTTGGCCATTGACATCCCGCCCATCAGCTTAACAAGGCTCCCTTGACTCCGTGGCCTGTCCTGCCTTTCTGGTTTTTAGACTTTTTTTGCCTGGCCCTTTTGCCCCGGGGGGGGCGAGAGATTTCTTTGTAGTGCTGATTTGCTCTCCCAGATTGCTTGGTTGGCCAAAAAGGGCGTATGCGTTTTTTCCTGAATATATTCAGGAAAAAACGCATACGCCCTTTTTGGCCAACCGCATCATTGTCCACGTTCTGGCGCTTTTCATGTGCTATCGGGGCCATTCCGATGTACCCGTTGACATCCGTTTCCTGCAGTTCTGCCTTGCGTTCAGCGCCTCTTCGTAGCCTGACCTCAATATATTTTGGGGCGATAGTTATCGTTTAGAACTCTGCAGGTTTGGGAAGTGCAGTGCCCCTGAGCTCCATTTCCCAAGTCGCTTTTTTGTGAGTGGGACGCAACACGGCTGGATGGCTTCACGCCCTATTGTCGATCCGGGGTGGCAGGCTGAACCTCTGGTGAATTCTTCTTCGTGATGGGAAATGAGAGTGACATGTGCCCGACCAAACACCTCCAGCGAGTCTCTCATTGGTTCCCCCTCTTGCAGTTCATCCTGCGGACAAATTGCAGACGGTACGAAAGAGGCATGGAAAGGCGCCGAGTCTCCAAGTGGGGAGATTGTTAGTAAGGGGGCCTGAATGGAGAACACGAGCACCAGGAGATGAAAACTGAGGTGAGTTTCAGAAAGCTTTCCCGATCCCACGGTGTAGCATCCGCTGGGTTTCCAATGAGTGCTTTCGCTGTCGGAAGATTGCGTTGAACCTGGAGAGTTGGGACCCATGGAATGGGGAGCACGCAGGATTCCTTTCAAGGGTCTGCATTTGCTTTCCCAACCTCACCAATCGTCTCAGCCCCAAGAGTGTCCAGCCTTATGTCTTCTGCCGCTGGGGCTGTAGATGTGGTCAATCCTGGTTGCATGCCAGTCCCTGAACGCATTTTGGAAGAATTTCTCTCTGTTTTGCCCTGCTTGTTTCTTCTTTATGTTGGAAATGTATCCTCAGAATGGGTCTGAGCTGATTTTCCCTGCTGGTTTTAGGCCGCTTTACACACACTTGATGCACTTACACAGAGATATCAAGACTTAGCTTTTAAGATGCTTACTAGTCGGATAGATACTTGTGCGATGAACAGGGTCTGGTGAGTCCAGTTGATTGAGCAAGGAGTAGGTCGTGTCCATTCCATATTCGGTTTTCGGAAGGGTATCTGTGCTCATTTCAAACTCGAGTTTTATGCGTCACCCCACCTCACCTTTCCCCTGAAGCAGGCATAAGTGTGTTTTCTAAAAGCGTGACTCTGTTCTGTTTGGGGATTCAGTGCATGGGGAGCGATTTTTACATTCCCTCGATAAGTGATATCATAAGTTTCTTTTTTTGTGGGACTTATTTCACTGAGGATGATCGTACCTAAATCCACTCAGGATGCTGCTACCAGCCTCATGACGTGGATTTCATGGCTGAGTGACACTCCATTGGACCTACGTAGCACCACTTGTCCACTTGTCCACTTGTCTTTGTCCACTTGTCCACTCGTCTTTGTCCACTTGGCTCTTTCCTGGGATATGAAACGTGTACCGGAGTGGAGGTTCTTGTCAAGACAGCAGCCCTCAACTTTGGGGTCCCTGTGTCTGGTTGATTTTTTCATTTTCCCAAGGTCAACGCCCATGTGTGGAAGTGCCCTATGCTCTGTGGTTCTGTGTTTTACATGGTTTGGGAAAGAGGATACACTTGTGAAGATTGGCTGTTGGCCATTGACATCCCGCCCATCAGCTTAACAAGGCTCCCTTGACTCCGTGGGCTGTCCTGCCTTTCTGGTTTTTAGACTTTTTTCGCCTGGCCCTTTTGCCCCGGGGGGGGGCGAGAGATTTCTTTGTAGTGCTGATTTGCTCTCCCAGGTTGCTTGGTTGGCCAAGAAGGACGTATGCGTTTTTTCCTGAATATATTCAGGAAAAAACGCATACGTCCTTTTTGGCCAACCGCATCATTGTCCACGTTCTGGCGCTTTTCATGTGCTATCGGGGCCATTCCGATGTACCCGTTGACATCCGTTTCCTGCAGTTCTGCCTTGCGTTCAGCGCCTCTTCGTAGCCTGACCTCAATATATTTTGGGGCGATAGTTATCGTTTAGAACTCTGCAGGTTTGGGAAGTGCAGTGCCCCTGAGCTCCATTTCCCAAGTCGCTTTTTTGGGAGGGGGACGCAACACGGCTGGATGGCTTCACGCCCTATTGTCGATCCGGGGTGGCAGGCTGAACCGCTGGTGAATTCTTCTTCGTGATGGGAAATGAGAGTGACATGTGCCCGACCAAGCACCTCCAGCGAGTCTCTCATTGGTTCCCCCTCTTGCAGTTCATCCTGCGGACAAATTGCAGACGGTACGAAAGAGGCATGGAAAGGCGCCGAGTCTCCAAGTGGGGAGATTGTTAGTAAGGGGCCTGAATGGAGAACACGAGCACCAGGAGATGAAAACTGAGGTGAGTTTCAGAAAGCTTTCCCGATCCCACGGTGTAGCATCCGCTGGGTTTCCAATGAGTGCTTTCGCTGTTGGAAGATTGCGTTGAACCTGGAGAGTTGGGACCCATGGAATGGGGAGCACGCAGGATTCCTTTCAAGGGTCTGCATTTGCTTTCCCAACCTCACCAATCGTCTCAGCCCCAAGAGTGTCCAGCCTTATGTCTTCTGCCGCTGGGGCTGTAGATGTGGTCAATCCTGGTTGCATGCCAGTCCCTGAACGCATTTTGGAAGAATTTCTCTCTGTTTTGCCCTGCTTGTTTCTTCTTTATGTTGGAAATGTATCCTCAGAATTGGTCTGAGCTGATTTTCCCTGCTGGTTTTAGGCCGCTTGACACACACTTGATGCACTTACACAGAGATATCAAGACTTAGCTTTTAAGATGCTTACTAGTCGGATAGATACTTGTGCGATGAACAGGGTCTGGTGAGTCCAGTTGATTGAGCAAGGAGTAGGTCGTGTCCATTCCATATTCGGTTTTCGGAAGGGTATCTGTGCTCATTTCAAACTCGAGTTTTATGCGTCACCCCACCTCACCTTTCCCCTGAAGCAGGCATAAGTGTGTTTTCTAAAAGCGTGACTCTGTTCTTTTTGGGGATTCAGTGCATGGGGAGCGATTTTTACATTCCCTCGATAAGTGATATCATAAGTTTCGTTTTTTGTGGGACTTATTTCACTGAGGATGATCGTACCTAAATCCACTCAGGATGCTGCTACCAGCCTCATGACGTGGATTTCATGGCTGAGTGACACTCCATTGGACCTACGTAGCACCACTTGTCCACTTGTCCACTTGTCCACTCGTCTTTGTCCACTTGGCTCTTTCCTGGGATATGAAACGTGTACCGGAGTGGAGGTTCTTGTCAAGACAGCAGCCCTCAACTTTGGGGTCCCTGTGTCTGGTTGATTTTTTCATTTTCCCAAGGTCAACGCCCATGTGTGGAAGTGCCCTATGCTCTGTGGTTCTGTGTTTTACATGGTTTGGGAAAGAGGATACACTTGTGAAGATTGGCTGTTGGCCATTGACATCCCGCCCATCAGCTTAACAAGGCTCCCTTGACTCCGTGGCCTGTCCTGCCTTTCTGGTTTTTAGACTTTTTTCGCCTGGCCCTTTTGCCCCGGGGGGGGGACGCGAGAGATTTCTTTGTAGTGCTGATTTGCTCTCCCAGGTTGCTTGGTTGGCCAAAAAGGGCGTATGCGTTTTTTCCTGAATATATTCAGGAAAAAACGCATACGCCCTTTTTGGCCAACCGCATCATTGTCCACGTTCTGGTGCTTTTCATGTGCTATCGGGGCCATTCCGATGTACCCGTTGACATCCGTTTCCTGCAGTTCTGCCTTGCGTTCAGCGCCTCTTCGGAGCCTGCCCTCAATATATTTTGGGGCGATAGTTATCGTTTAGAACTCTGCAGGTTTGGGAAGTGCAGTGCCCCTGAGCTCCATTTCCCAAGTCGCTTTTTTGTGAGTGGGACGCAACACGGCTGGATGGCTTCACGCCCTATTGTCGATCCGGGGTGGCAGGCTGAACCGCTGGTGAATTCTTCTTCGTGATGGGAAATGAGAGTGACATGTGCCCGACCAAACACCTCCAGCGAGTCTCTCATTGGTTCCCCCTCTTGCAGTTCATCCTGCGGACAAATTGCAGACGGTACGAAAGAGGCATGGAAAGGCGCCGAGTCTCCAAGTGGGGAGATTGTTAGTAAGGGGGCCTGAATGGAGAACACGAGCACCAGGAGATGAAAACTGAGGTGAGTTTCAGAAAGCTTTCCCGATCCCACGGTGTAGCATCCGCTGGGTTTCCAATGAGTGCTTTCGCTGTCGGAAGATTGCGTTGAACCTGGAGAGTTGGGACCCATGGAATGGGGAGCACGCAGGATTCCTTTCAAGGGTCTGCATTTGCTTTCCCAACCTCACCAATCGTCTCAGCGCCAAGAGTGTCCAGGCTTATGTCTTCTGCCGCTGGGGCTGTAGATGTGGTCAATCCTGGTTGCATGCCAGTCCCTGAACGCATTTTGGAAGAATTTCTCTCTGTTTTGCCCTGCTTGTTTCTTCTTTATGTTGGAAATGTATCCTCAGAATGGGTCTGAGCTGATTTTCCCTGCTGGTTTTAGGCCGCTTTACACACACTTGATGCACTTACACAGAGATATCAAGACTTAGCTTTTAAGATGCTTACTAGTCGGATAGATACTTGTGCGATGAACAGGGTCTGGTGAGTCCAGTTGATTGAGCAAGGAGTAGGTCGTGTCCATTCCATATTCGGTTTTCGGAAGGGTATCTGTGCTCATTTCAAACTCGAGTTTTATGCGTCACCCCACCTCACCTTTCCCCTGAAGCAGGCAGAAGTGTGTTTTCTAAAAGCGTGACTCTGTTCTGTTTGGGGATTCAGTGCATGGGGAGCGATTTTTACATTCCCTCGATAAGTGATATCATAAGTTTCTTTTTTTGTGGGACTTATTTCACTGAGGATGATCGTACCTAAATCCACTCAGGATGCTGCTACCAGCCTCATGACGTGGATTTCATGGCTGAGTGACACTCCATTGGACCTACGTAGCACCACTTGTCCACTTGTCCACTTGTCTTTGTCCACTTGTCCACTCGTCTTTGTCCACTTGGCTCTTTCCTGGGATATGAAACGTGTAACGGAGTGGAGGTTCTTGTCAAGACAGCAGCCCTCAACTTTGGGGTCCCTGTGTCTGTTTGATTTTTTCATTTTCCCAAGGTCAACGCCCATGTGTGGAAGTGCCCTATGCTCTGTGGTTCTGTGTTTTACATGGTTTGGGAAAGAGGATACACTTGTGAAGATTGGCTGTTGGCCATTGACATCCCGCCCATCAGCTTAACAAGGCTCCCTTGACTCCGTGGGCTGTCCTGCCTTTCTGGTTTTTAGACTTTTTTCGCCTGGCCCTTTTGCCCCGGGGGGGGCGAGAGATTTCTTTGTAGTGCTGATTTGCTCTCCCAGGTTGCTTGGTTGGCCAAAAAGGGCGTATGCGTTTTTTCCTGAATATATTCAGGAAAACGCATACGCCCTTTTTGGCCAACCGCATCATTGTCCACGTTCTGGCGCTTTTCATGTGCTATCGGGGCCATTCCGATGTACCCGTTGACATCCGTTTCCTGCAGTTCTGCCTTGCGTTCAGCGCCTCTTCGTAGCCTGACCTCAATATATTTTGGGGCGATAGTTATCGTTTAGAACTCTGCAGGTTTGGGAAGTGCAGTGCCCCTGAGCTCCATTTCCCAAGTCGCTTTTTTGGGAGGGGGACGCAACACGGCTGGATGGCTTCACGCCCTATTGTCGATCCGGGGTGGCAGGCTGAACCGCTGGTGAATTCTTCTTCGTGATGGGAAATGAGAGTGACATGTGCCCGACCAAACACCTCTAGCGAGTCTCTCATTGGTTCCCCCTCTTGCAGTTCATCCTGCGGACAAATTGCAGACGGTACGAAAGAGGCATGGAAAGGCGCCGAGTCTCCAAGTGGGGAGATTGTTAGTAAGGGGGCCTGAATGGAGAACACGAGCACCAGGAGATGAAAACTGAGGTGAGTTTCAGAAAGCTTTCCCGATCCCACGGTGTAGCATCCGCTGGGTTTCCAATGAGTGCTTTCGCTGCCGGAAGATTGCGTTGAACCTGGAGAGTTGGGACCCATGGAATGGGGAGCACGCAGGATTCCTTTCAAGGGTCTGCATTTGCTTTCCCAACCTCACCAATCGTCTCAGCCCCAAGAGTGTCCAGCCTTATGTCTTCTGCCGCTGGGGCTGTAGATGTGGTCAATCCTGGTTGCATGCCAGTCCCTGAACGCATTTTGGAAGAATTTCTCTCTGTTTTGCCCTGCTTGTTTCTTCTTTATGTTGGAAATGTATCCTCAGAATGGGTCTGAGCTGATTTTCCCTGCTGGTTTTAGGCCGCTTGACACACACTTGATGCACTTACACAGAGATATCAAGACTTAGCTTTTAAGATGCTTACTAGTCGGATAGATACTTGTGCGATGAAGAGGGTCTGGTGAGTCCAGTTGATTGAGCAAGGAGTAGGTCGTGTCCATTCCATATTCGGTTTTCGGAAGGGTATCTGTGCTCATTTCAAACTCGAGTTTTATGCGTCACCCCACCTCACCTTTCCCCTGAAGCAGGCATAAGTGTGTTTTCTAAAAGCGTGACTCTGTTCTGTTTGGGGATTCAGTGCATGGGGAGCGATTTTTACATTCCCTCGATAAGTGATATCATAAGTTTCTTTCTTTCTGGGACTTATTTCACTGAGGATGATCGTACCTAAATCCACTCAGGATGCTGCTACCAGCCTCATGACGTGGATTTCATGGCTGAGTGACACTCCATTGGACCTACGTAGCACCACTTGTCCACTTGTCCACTTGTCTTTGTCCACTTGTCCACTTGGCTCTTTCCTGGGATATGAAACGTGTACCGGAGTGGAGGTTCTTGTCAAGACAGCAGCCCTCAACTTTGGGGTCCCTGTGTCTGGTTGATTTTTTCATTTTCCCAAGGTCAACGCCCATGTGTGGAAGTGCCCTATGCTCTGTGGTTCTGTGTTTTACATGGTTTGGGAAAGAGGATACACTTGTGAAGATTGGCTGTTGGCCATTGACATCCCGCCCATCAGCTTAACAAGGCTCCCTTGACTCCGTGGGCTGTCCTGCCTTTCTGGTTTTTAGACTTTTTTCGCCTGGCCCTTTTGCCCCGGGGGGGGGCGAGAGATTTCTTTGTAGTGCTGATTTGCTCTCCCAGGTTGCTTGGTTGGCCAAAAAGGGCGTATGCGTTTTTTCCTGAATATATTCAGGAAAAAACGCATACGCCCTTTTTGGCCAACCGCATCATTGTCCACGTTCTGGCGCTTTTCATGTGCTATCGGGGCCATTCCGATGTACCCGTTGACATCCGTTTCCTGCAGTTCTGCCTTGTGTTCAGCGCCTCTTCGTAGCCTGACCTCAATATATTTGGGGGCGATAGTTATCGTTTAGAACTCTGCAGGTTTGGGAAGTGCAGTGCCCCTGAGCTCCATTTGCCAAGTCGCTTTTTTGGGAGGGGGACGCAACACGGCTGGATGGCTTCACGCCCTATTGTCGATCCGGGGTGGCAGGCTGAACCTCTGGTGAATTCTTCTTCGTGATGGGAAATGAGAGTGACATGTGCCCCACCAAGCACCTCCAGCGAGTCTCTCATTGGTTCCCCCTCTTGCAGTTCATCCTGCGGACAAATTGCAGACGGTACGAAAGAGGCATGGAAAGGCGCCGAGTCTCCAAGTGGGGAGATTGTTAGTAAGGGGGCCTGAATGGAGAACACGAGCACCAGGAGATGAAAACTGAGGTGAGTTTCAGAAAGCTTTCCCGATCCCACGGTGTAGCATCCGCTGGGTTTCCAATGAGTGCTTTCGCTGCCGGAAGATTGCGTTGAACCTGGAGAGTTGGGACCCATGGAATGGGGAGCACGCAGGATTCCTTTCAAGGGTCTGCATTTGCTTTCCCAACCTCACGAATCGTCTCAGCCCCAAGAGTGTCCAGCCTTATGTCTTCTGCCGCTGGGGCTGTAGATGTGGTCAATCCTGGTTGCATGCCAGTCCCTGAACGCATTTTGGAAGAATTTCTCTCTGTTTTGCCCTGCTTGTTTCTTCTTTATGTTGGAAATGTATCCTCAGAATGGGTCTGAGCTGATTTTCCCTGCTGGTTTTAGGCCGCTTTACACACACTTGATGCACTTACACAGAGATATCAAGACTTAGCTTTTAAGATGCTTACTAGTCGGATAGATACTTGTGCGATGAAGAGGGTCTGGTGAGTCCAGTTGATTGAGCAAGGAGTAGGTCGTGTCCATTCCATATTCGGTTTTCGGAAGGGTATCTGTGCTCATTTCAAACTCGAGTTTTATGCGTCACCCCACCTCACCTTTCCCCTGAAGCAGGCATAAGTGTGTTTTCTAAAAGCGTGACTCTGTTCTGTTTGGGGATTCAGTGCATGGGGAGCGATTTTTACATTCCCTCGATAAGTGATATCATAAGTTTCTTTTTTTGTGGGACTTATTTCACTGAGGATGATCGTACCTAAATCCACTCAGGATGCTGCTACCAGCCTCATGACGTGGATTTCATGGCTGAGTGACACTCCATTGGACCTACGTAGCACCACTTGTCCACTTGTCCACTTGTCTTTGTCCACTTGTCCACTTGGCTCTTTCCTGGGATATGAAACGTGTACCGGAGTGGAGGTTCTTGTCAAGACAGCAGCCCTCAACTTTGGGGTCCCTGTGTCTGGTTGATTTTTTCATTTTCCCAAGGTCAACGCCCATGTGTGGAAGTGCCCTATGCTCTGTGGTTCTGTGCTTTACATGGTTTGGGAAAGAGGATACACTTGTGAAGATTGGCTGTTGGCCATTGACATCCCGCCCATCAGCTTAACAAGGCTCCCTTGACTCCGTGGGCTGTCCTGCCTTTCTGGTTTTTAGACTTTTTTCGCCTGGCCCTTTTGCCCCGGGGGGGGCGAGAGATTTCTTTGTAGTGCTGATTTGCTCTCCCAGGTTGCTTGGTTGGCCAAAAAGGGCGTATGCGTTTTTTCCTGAATATATTCAGGAAAAAACGCATACGCCCTTTTTGGCCAACCGCATCATTGTCCACGTTCTGGCGCTTTTCATGTGCTATCGGGGCCATTCCGATGTACCCGTTGACATCCGTTTCCTGCAGTTCTGCCTTGCGTTCAGCGCCTCTTCGTAGCCTGACCTCAATATATTTTGGGGCGATAGTTATCGTTTAGAACTCTGCAGGTTTGGGAAGTGCAGTGCCCCTGAGCTCCATTTCCCAAGTCGCTTTTTTGGGAGGGGGACGCAACACGGCTGGATGGCTTCACGCCCTATTGTCGATCCGGGGTGGCAGGCTGAACCGCTGGTGAATTCTTCTTCGTGATGGGAAATGAGAGTGACATGTGCCCGACCAAACACCTCCAGCGAGTCTCTCATTGGTTCCCCCTCTTGCAGTTCATCCTGCGGACAAATTGCAGACGGTACGAAAGAGGCATGGAAAGGCGCCGAGTCTCCAAGTGGGGAGATTGTTAGTAAGGGGGCCTGAATGGAGAACACGAGCACCAGGAGATGAAAACTGAGGTGAGTTTCAGAAAGCTTTCCCGATCCCACGGTGTAGCATCCGCTGGGTTTCCAATGAGTGCTTTCGCTGTCGGAAGATTGCGTTGAACCTGGAGAGTTGGGACCCATGGAATGGGGAGCACGCAGGATTCCTTTCAAGGGTCTGCATTTGCTTTCCCAACCTCACCAATCGTCTCAGCCCCAAGAGTGTCCAGCCTTATGTCTTCTGCCGCTGGGGCTGTAGATGTGGTCAATCCTGGTTGCATGCCAGTCCCTGAACGCATTTTGGAAGAATTTCTCTCTGTTTTGCCCTGCTTGTTTCTTCTTTATGTTGGAAATGTATCCTCAGAATGGGTCTGAGCTGATTTTCCCTGCTGGTTTTAGGCCGCTTGACACACACTTGATGCACTTACACAGAGATATCAAGACTTAGCTTTTAAGATGCTTACTAGTCGGATAGATACTTGTGCGATGAACAGGGTCTGGTGAGTCCAGTTGATTGAGCAAGGAGTAGGTCGTGTCCATTCCATATTCGGTTTTCGGAAGGGTATCTGTGCTCATTTCAAACTCGAGTTTTATGTGTCAGCCCACCTCACCTTTCCCCTGAAGCAGGCATAAGTGTGTTTTCTAAAAGCGTGACTCTGTTCTGTTTGGGGATTCAGTGCATGGGGAGCGATTTTTACATTCCCTCGATAAGTGATATCATAAGTTTCTTTTTTTGTGGGACTTATTTCACTGAGGATGATCGTACCTAAATCCACTCAGGATGCTGCTACCAGCCTCATGACGTGGATTTCATGGCTGAGTGACACTCCATTGGACCTACGTAGCACCACTTCTGCACTTGTCCACTTGTCCACACGTCTTTGTCCACTTGGCTCTTTCCTGGGATATGAAACGTGTACCGGAGTGGAGGTTCTTGTCAAGACAGCAGCCCTCAACTTTGGGGTCCCTGTGTCTGGTTGATTTTTTCATTTTCCCAAGGTCAACGCCCATGTGTGGAAGTGCCCTATGCTCTGTGGTTCTGTGTTTTACATGGTTTGGGAAAGAGGATACACTTGTGAAGATTGGCTGTTGGCCATTGACATCCCGCCCATCAGCTTAACAAGGCTCCCTTGACTCCGTGGGCTGTCCTGCCTTTCTGGTTTTTAGACTTTTTTGGCCTGGCCCTTTTGCCCCGGGGGGGGGGCGAGAGATTTCTTTGTAGTGCTGATTTGCTCTCCCAGGTTGCTTGGTTGGCCAAAAAGGGCGTATGCGTTTTTTCCTGAATATATTCAGGAAAAAACGCATACGCCCTTTTTGGCCAACCGCATCATTGTCCACGTTCTGGCGCTTTTCATGTGCTATCGGGGCCATTCCGATGTACCCGTTGACATCCGTTTCCTGCAGTTCTGCCTTGCGTTCAGCGCCTCTTCGTAGCCTGACCTCAATATATTTTGGGGCGATAGTTATCGTTTAGAACTCTGCAGGTTTGGGAAGTGCAGTGCCCCTGAGCTCCATTTCCCAAGTCGCTTTTTTGGGAGGGGGACGCAACACGGCTGGATGGCTTCACGCCCTATTGTCGATCCGGGGTGGCAGGCTGAACCGCTGGTGAATTCTTCTTCGTGATGGGAAATGAGAGTGACATGTGCCCGACCAAACACCTCCAGCGAGTCTCTCATTGGTTCCCCCTCTTGCAGTTCATCCTGCGGACAAATTGCAGACGGTACGAAAGAGGCATGGAAAGGCGCCGAGTCTCCAAGTGGGGAGATTGTTAGTAAGGGGGCCTGAATGGAGAACACGAGCACCAGGAGATGAAAACTGAGGTGAGTTTCAGAAAGCTTTCCCGATCCCACGGTGTAGCATCCGCTGGGTTTCCAATGAGTGCTTTCGCTGTCGGAAGATTGCGTTGAACCTGGAGAGTTGGGACCCATGGAATGGGGAGCACGCAGGATTCCTTTCAAGGGTCTGCATTTGCTTTCCCAACCTCACCCATCGTCTCAGCCCCAAGAGTGTCCAGCCTTATGTCTTCTGCCGCTGGGGCTGTAGATGTGGTCAATCCTGGTTGCATGCCAGTCCCTGAACGCATTTTGGAAGAATTTCTCTCTGTTTTGCCCTGCTTGTTTCTTCTTTATGTTGGAAATGTATCCTCAGAATGGGTCTGAGCTGATTTTCCCTGCTGGTTTTAGGCCGCTTGACACACACTTGATGCACTTACACAGAGATATCAAGACTTAGCTTTTAAGATGCTTACTAGTCGGATAGATACTTGTGCGATGAACAGGGTCTGGTGAGTCCAGTTGATTGAGCAAGGAGTAGGTCGTGTCCATTCCATATTCGGTTTTCGGAAGGGTATCTGTGCTCATTTCAAACTCGAGTTTTATGCGTCACCCCACCTCACCTTTCCCCTGAAGCAGGCATAAGTGTGTTTTCTAAAAGCGTGACTCTGTTCTGTTTGGGGATTCAGTGCATGGGGAGCGATTTTTACATTCCCTCGATAAGTGATATCATAAGTTTCTTTTTTTGTGGGACTTATTTCACTGAGGATGATCGTACCTAAATCCACTCAGGATGCTGCTACCAGCCTCATGACGTGGATTTCATGGCTGAGTGACACTCCATTGGACCTACGTAGCACCACTTCTGCACTTGTCCACTTGTCTTTGTCCACTTGTCCACTTGGCTCTTTCCTGGGATATGAAACGTGTACCGGAGTGGAGGTTCTTGTCAAGACAGCAGCCCTCAACTTTGGGGTCCCTGTGTCTGGTTGATTTTTTCATTTTCCCAAGGTCAACGCCCATGTGTGGAAGTGCCCTATGCTCTGTGGTTCTGTGTTTTACATGGTTTGGGAAAGAGGATACACTTGTGAAGATTGGCTGTTGGCCATTGACATCCCGCCCATCAGCTTAACAAGGCTCCCTTGACTCCGTGGGCTGTCCTGCCTTTCTGGTTTTTAGACTTTTTTCGCCTGGCCCTTTTGCCCCGGGGGGGGGCGAGAGATTTCTTTGTAGTGCTGATTTGCTCTCCCAGGTTGCTTGGTTGGCCAAGAAGGACGTATGCGTTTTTTCCTGAATATATTCAGGAAAAAACGCATACGTCCTTTTTGGCCAACCGCATCATTGTCCACGTTCTGGCGCTTTTCATGTGCTATCGGGGCCATTCCGATGTACCCGTTGACATCCGTTTCCTGCAGTTCTGCCTTGCGTTCAGCGCCTCTTCGTAGCCTGACCTCAATATATTTTGGGGCGATAGTTATCGTTTAGAACTCTGCAGGTTTGGGAAGTGCAGTGCCCCTGAGCTCCATTTCCCAAGGCGCTTTTTTGGGAGGGGGACGCAACACGGCTGGATGGCTTCACGCCCTATTGTCGATCCGGGGTGGCAGGCTGAACCGCTGGTGAATTCTTCTTCGTGATGGGAAATGAGAGTGACATGTGCCCGACCAAACACCTCCAGCGAGTCTCTCATTGGTTCCCCCTCTTGCAGTTCATCCTGCGGACAAATTGCAGACGGTACGAAAGAGGCATGGAAAGGCGCCGAGTCTCCAAGTGGGGAGATTGTTAGTAAGGGGGCCTGAATGGAGAACACGAGCACCAGGAGATGAAAACTGAGGTGAGTTTCAGAAAGCTTTCCCGATCCCACGGTGTAGCATCCGCTGGGTTTCCAATGAGTGCTTTCGCTGTTGGAAGATTGCGTTGAACCTGGAGAGTTGGGACCCATGGAATGGGGAGCACGCAGGATTCCTTTCAAGGGTCTGCATTTGCTTTCCCAACCTCACCAATCGTCTCAGCCCCAAGAGTGTCCAGCCTTATGTCTTCTGCCGCTGGGGCTGTAGATGTGGTCAATCCTGGTTGCATGCCAGTCCCTGAACGCATTTTGGAAGAATTTCTCTCTGTTTTGCCCTGCTTGTTTCTTCTTTATGTTGGAAATGTATCCTCAGAATGGGTCTGAGCTGATTTTCCCTGCTGGTTTTAGGCCGCTTTACACACACTTGATGCACTTACACAGAGATATCAAGACTTAGCTTTTAAGATGCTTACTAGTCGGATAGATACTTGTGCGATGAAGAGGGTCTGGTGAGTCCAGTTGATTGAGCAAGGAGTAGGTCGTGTCCATTCCATATTCGGTTTTCGGAAGGGTATCTGTGCTCATTTCAAACTCGAGTTTTATGCGTCACCCCACCTCACCTTTCCCCAGAAGCAGGCATAAGTGTGTTTTCTAAAAGCGTGACTCTGTTCTGTTTGGGGATTCAGTGCATGGGGAGCGATTTTTACATTCCCTCGATAAGTGATATCATAAGTTTCTTTCTTTGTGGGACTTATTTCACTGAGGATGATCGTACCTAAATCCACTCAGGATGCTGCTACCAGCCTCATGACGTGGATTTCATGGCTGAGTGACACTCCATTGGACCTACGTAGCACCACTTGTCCACTTGTCCACTTGTCTTTCTCCACTTGTCCACTCGTCTTTGTCCACTTGCCTCTTTCCTGGGATATGAAACGTGTACCGGAGTGGAGGTTCTTGTCAAGACAGCAGCCCTCAACTTTGGGGTCCCTGTGTCTGGTTGATTTTTTCATTTTCCCAAGGTCAACGCCCATGTGTGGAAGTGCCCTATGCTCTGTGGTTCTGTGTTTTCCATGGTTTGGGAAAGAGGATACACTTGTGAAGATTGGCTGTTGGCCATTGACATCCCGCCCATCAGCTTAACAAGGCTCCCTTGACTCCGTGGCCTGTCCTGCCTTTCTGGTTTTTAGACTTTTTTTGCCTGGCCCTTTTGCCCCGGGGGGGGCGAGAGATTTCTTTGTAGTGCTGATTTGCTCTCCCAGATTGCTTGGTTGGCCAAAAAGCGCGTATGCGTTTTTTCCTGAATATATTCAGGAAAAAACGCATACGCCCTTTTTGGCCAACCGCATCATTGTCCACGTTCTGGCGCTTTTCATGTGCTATCGGGGCCATTCCGATGTACCCGTTGACATCCGTTTCCTGCAGTTCTGCCTTGCGTTCAGCGCCTCTTCGTAGCCTGACCTCAATATATTTTGGGGCGATAGTTATCGTTTAGAACTCTGCAGGTTTGGGAAGTGCAGTGCCCCTGAGCTCCATTTCCCAAGTCGCTTTTTTGTGAGTGGGACGCAACACGGCTGGATGGCTTCACGCCCTATTGTCGATCCGGGGTGGCAGGCTGAACCTCTGGTGAATTCTTCTTCGTGATGGGAAATGAGAGTGACATGTGCCCGACCAAACACCTCCAGCGAGTCTCTCATTGGTTCCCCCTCTTGCAGTTCATCCTGCGGACAAATTGCAGACGGTACGAAAGAGGCATGGAAAGGCGCCGAGTCTCCAAGTGGGGAGATTGTTAGTAAGGGGGCCTGAATGGAGAACACGAGCACCAGGAGATGAAAACTGAGGTGAGTTTCAGAAAGCTTTCCCGATCCCACGGTGCAGCATCCGCTGGGTTTCCAATGAGTGCTTTCGCTGTCGGAAGATTGCGTTGAACCTGGAGAGTTGGGACCCATGGAATGGGGAGCACGCAGGATTCCTTTCAAGGGTCTGCATTTGCTTTCCCAACCTCACCAATCGTCTCAGCCCCAAGAGTGTCCATCCTTATGTCTTCTGCCGCTGGGGCTGTAGATGTGGTCAATCCTGGTTGTATGCCAGTCCCTGAACGCATTTTGGAAGAATTTCTCTCTGTTTTGCCCTGCTTGTTTCTTCTTTATGTTGGAAATGTATCCTCAGAATGGGTCTGAGCTGATTTTCCCTGCTGGTTTTAGGCCGCTTTACACACACTTGATGCACTTACACAGAGATATCAAGACTTAGCTTTTAAGATGCTTACTAGTCGGATAGATACTTGTGCGATGAACAGGGTCTGGTGAGTCCAGTTGATTGAGCAAGGAGTAGGTCGTGTCCATTCCATATTCGGTTTTCAGAAGGGTATCTGTGCTCATTTCAAACTCGAGTTTTATGCGTCACCCCACCTCACCTTTCCCCTGAAGCAGGCATAAGTGTGTTTTCTAAAAGCGTGACTCTGTTCTGTTTGGGGATTCAGTGCATGGGGAGCGATTTTTACATTCCCTCGATAAGTGATATCATAAGTTTCTTTTTTTGTGGGACTTATTTCACTGAGGATGATCGTACCTAAATCCACTCAGGATGCTGCTACCAGCCTCATGACGTGGATTTCATGGCTGAGTGACACTCCATTGGACCTACGTAGCACCACTTGTCCACTTGTCCACTTGTCTTTGTCCACTTGTCCACTTGGCTCTTTCCTGGGATATGAAACGTGTACCGGAGTGGAGGTTCTTGTCAAGACAGCAGCCCTCAACTTTGGGGTCCCTGTGTCTGGTTGATTTTTTCATTTTCCCAAGGTCAACGCCCATGTGTGGAAGTGCCCTATGCTCTGTGGTTCTGTGTTTTACATGGTTTGGGAAAGAGGATACACTTGTGAAGATTGGCTGTTGGCCATTGACATCCCGCCCATCAGCTTAACAAGGCTCCCTTGACTCCGTGGGCTGTCCTGCCTTTCTGGTTTTTAGACTTTTTTGGCCTGGCCCTTTTGCCCCGGGGGGGGGCGAGAGATTTCTTTGTAGTGCTGATTTGCTCTCCCAGGTTGCTTGGTTGGCCAAAAAGGGCGTATGCGTTTTTTCCTGAATATATTCAGGAAAAAACGCATACGCCCTTTTTGGCCAACCGCATCATTGTCCACGTTCTGGCGCTTTTCATGTGCTATCGGGGCCATTCCGATGTACCCGTTGACATCCGTTTCCTGCAGTTCTGCCTTGCGTTCAGCGCCTCTTCGTAGCCTGACCTCAATATATTTTGGGGCGATAGTTATCGTTTAGAGCTCTGCAGGTTTGGAAAGTGCAGTGCCCCTGAGCTCCATTTCCCAAGTCGCTTTTTTGGGAGGGGGACGCAACACGGCTGGATGGCTTCACGCCCCATTGTCGATCCGGGGTGGCAGGCTGAACCTCTGGTGAATTCTTCTTCGTGATGGGAAATGAGAGTGTCATGTGCCCGACCAAACACCTCCAGCGAGTCTCTCATTGGTTCCCCCTCTTGCAGTTCATCCTGCGGACAAATTGCAGACGGTACGAAAGAGGCATGGAAAGGCGCCGAGTCTCCAAGTGGGGAGATTGTTAGTAAGGGGGCCTGAATGGAGAACACGAGCACCAGGAGATGAAAACTGAGGTGAGTTTCAGAAAGCTTTCCCGATCCCACGGTGTAGCATCCGCTGGGTTTCCAATGAGTGCTTTCGCTGCCGGAAGATTGCGTTGAACCTGGAGAGTTGGGACCCATGGAATGGGGAGCACGCAGGATTCCTTTCAAGGGTCTGCATTTGCTTTCCCAACCTCACCAATCGTCTCAGCCCCAAGAGTGTCCAGCCTTATGTCTTCTGCCGCTGGGGCTGTAGATGTGGTCAATCCTGGTTGCATGCCAGTCCCTGAACGCATTTTGGAAGAATTTCTCTCTGTTTTGCCCTGCTTGTTTCTTCTTTATGTTGGAAATGTATCCTCAGAATGGGTCTGAGCTGATTTTCCCTGCTGGTTTTAGGCCGCTTGACACACACTTGATGCACTTACACAGAGATATCAAGACTTAGCTTTTAAGATGCTTACTAGTCGGATAGATACTTGTGCGATGAAGAGGGTCTGGTGAGTCCAGTTGATTGAGCAAGGAGTAGGTCGTGTCCATTCCATATTCGGTTTTCGGAAGGGTATCTGTGCTCATTTCAAACTCGAGTTTTATGCGTCACCCCACCTCACCTTTCCCCTGAAGCAGGCATAAGTGTGTTTTCTAAAAGCGTGACTCTGTTCTGTTTGGGGATTCAGTGCATGGGGAGCGATTTTTACATTCCCTCGATAAGTGATATCATAAGTTTCTTTCTTTCTGGGACTTATTTCACTGAGGATGATCGTACCTAAATCCACTCAGGATGCTGCTACCAGCCTCATGACGTGGATTTCATGGCTGAGTGACACTCCATTGGACCTACGTAGCACCACTTGTCCACTTGTCCACTTGTCTTTGTCCACTTGTCCACTTGGCTCTTTCCTGGGATATGAAACGTGTACCGGAGTGGAGGTTCTTGTCAAGACAGCAGCCCTCAACTTTGGGGTCCCTGTGTCTGGTTGATTTTTTCATTTTCCCAAGGTCAACGCCCATGTGTGGAAGTGCCCTATGCTCTGTGGTTCTGTGTTTTACATGGTTTGGGAAAGAGGATACACTTGTGAAGATTGGCTGTTGGCCATTGACATCCCGCCCATCAGCTTAACAAGGCTCCCTTGACTCCGTGGGCTGTCCTGCCTTTCTGGTTTTTAGACTTTTTTGGCCTGGCCCTTTTGCCCCGGGGGGGGGCGAGAGATTTCTTTGTAGTGCTGATTTGCTCTCCCAGGTTGCTTGGTTGGCCAAAAAGGGCGTATGCGTTTTTTCCTGAATATATTCAGGAAAAAACGCATACGCCCTTTTTGGCCAACCGCATCATTGTCCACGTTCTGGCGCTTTTCATGTGCTATCGGGGCCATTCCGATGTACCCGTTGACATCCGTTTCCTGCAGTTCTGCCTTGTGTTCAGCGCCTCTTCGTAGCCTGACCTCAATATATTTGGGGGCGATAGTTATCGTTTAGAACTCTGCAGGTTTGGGAAGTGCAGTGCCCCTGAGCTCCATTTCCCAAGTCGCTTTTTTGGGAGGGGGACGCAACACGGCTGGATGGCTTCACGCCCTATTGTCGATCCGGGGTGGCAGGCTGAACCTCTCGTGAATTCTTCTTCGTGATGGGAAATGAGAGTGACATGTGCCCCACCAAGCACCTCCAGCGAGTCTCTCATTGGTTCCCCCTCTTGCAGTTCATCCTGCGGACAAATTGCAGACGGTACGAAAGAGGCATGGAAAGGCGCCGAGTCTCCAAGTGGGGAGATTGTTAGTAAGGGGGCCTGAATGGAGAACACGAGCACCAGGAGATGAAAACTGAGGTGAGTTTCAGAAAGCTTTCCCGATCCCACGGTGTAGCATCCGCTGGGTTTCCAATGAGTGCTTTCGCTGCCGGAAGATTGCGTTGAACCTGGAGAGTTGGGACCCATGGAATGGGGAGCACGCAGGATTCCTTTCAAGGGTCTGCATTTGCTTTCCCAACCTCACGAATCGTCTCAGCCCCAAGAGTGTCCAGCCTTATGTCTTCTGCCGCTGGGGCTGTAGATGTGGTCAATCCTGGTTGCATGCCAGTCCCTGAACGCATTTTGGAAGAATTTCTCTCTGTTTTGCCCTGCTTGTTTCTTCTTTATGTTGGAAATGTATCCTCAGAATGGGTCTGAGCTGATTTTCCCTGCTGGTTTTAGGCCGCTTTACACACACTTGATGCACTTACACAGAGATATCAAGACTTAGCTTTTAAGATGCTTACTAGTCGGATAGATACTTGTGCGATGAAGAGGGTCTGGTGAGTCCAGTTGATTGAGCAAGGAGTAGGTCGTGTCCATTCCATATTCGGTTTTCGGAATGGTATCTGTGCTCATTTCAAACTCGAGTTTTATGCGTCACCCCACCTCACCTTTCCCCTGAAGCAGGCATAAGTGTGTTTTCTAAAAGCGTGACTCTGTTCTGTTTGGGGATTCAGTGCATGGGGAGCGATTTTTACATTCCCTCGATAAGTGATATCATAAGTTTCTTTTTTTGTGGGACTTATTTCACTGAGGATGATCGTACCTAAATCCACTCAGGATGCTGCTACCAGCCTCATGACGTGGATTTCATGGCTGAGTGACACTCCATTGGACCTACGTAGCACCACTTGTCCACTTGTCCACTTGTCTTTGTCCACTTGTCCACTTGGCTCTTTCCTGGGATATGAAACGTGTACCGGAGTGGAGGTTCTTGTCAAGACAGCAGCCCTCAACTTTGGGGTCCCTGTGTCTGGTTGATTTTTTCATTTTCCCAAGGTCAACGCCCATGTGTGGAAGTGCCCTATGCTCTGTGGTTCTGTGCTTTACATGGTTTGGGAAAGAGGATACACTTGTGAAGATTGGCTGTTGGCCATTGACATCCCGCCCATCAGCTTAACAAGGCTCCCTTGACTCCGTGGGCTGTCCTGCCTTTCTGGTTTTTAGACTTTTTTCGCCTGGCCCTTTTGCCCCGGGGGGGGCGAGAGATTTCTTTGTAGTGCTGATTTGCTCTCCCAGGTTGCTTGGTTGGCCAAAAAGGGCGTATGCGTTTTTTCCTGAATATATTCAGGAAAAAACGCATACGCCCTTTTTGGCCAACCGCATCATTGTCCACGTTCTGGCGCTTTTCATGTGCTATCGGGGCCATTCCGATGTACCCGTTGACATCCGTTTCCTGCAGTTCTGCCTTGCGTTCAGCGCCTCTTCGTAGCCTGACCTCAATATATTTTGGGGCGATAGTTATCGTTTAGAACTCTGCAGGTTTGGGAAGTGCAGTGCCCCTGAGCTCCATTTCCCAAGTCGCTTTTTTGGGAGGGGGACGCAACACGGCTGGATGGCTTCACGCCCTATTGTCGATCCGGGGTGGCAGGCTGAACCGCTGGTGAATTCTTCTTCGTGATGGGAAATGAGAGTGACATGTGCCCGACCAAACACCTCCAGCGAGTCTCTCATTGGTTCCCCCTCTTGCAGTTCATCCTGCGGACAAATTGCAAACGGTACGAAAGAGGCATGGAAAGGCGCCGAGTCTCCAAGTGGGGAGATTGTTAGTAAGGGGGCCTGAATGGAGAACACGAGCACCAGGAGATGAAAACTGAGGTGAGTTTCAGAAAGCTTTCCCGATCCCACGGTGTAGCATCCGCTGGGTTTCCAATGAGTGCTTTCGCTGTCGGAAGATTGCGTTGAACCTGGAGAGTTGGGACCCATGGAATGGGGAGCACGCAGGATTCCTTTCAAGGGTCTGCATTTGCTTTCCCAACCTCACCAATCGTCTCAGCCCCAAGAGTGTCCAGCCTTATGTCTTCTGCCGCTGGGGCTGTAGATGTGGTCAATCCTGGTTGCATGCCAGTCCCTGAACGCATTTTGGAAGAATTTCTCTCTGTTTTGCCCTGCTTGTTTCTTCTTTATGTTGGAAATGTATCCTCAGAATGGGTCTGAGCTGATTTTCCCTGCTGGTTTTAGGCCGCTTGACACACACTTGATGCACTTACACAGAGATATCAAGACTTAGCTTTTAAGATGCTTACTAGTCGGATAGATACTTGTGCGATGAACAGGGTCTGGTGAGTCCAGTTGATTGAGCAAGGAGTAGGTCGTGTCCATTCCATATTCGGTTTTCGGAAGGGTATCTGTGCTCATTTCAAACTCGAGTTTTATGTGTCAGCCCACCTCACCTTTCCCCTGAAGCAGGCATAAGTGTGTTTTCTAAAAGCGTGACTCTGTTCTGTTTGGGGATTCAGTGCATGGGGAGCGATTTTTACATTCCCTCGATAAGTGATATCATAAGTTTCTTTTTTTGTGGGACTTATTTCACTGAGGATGATCGTACCTAAATCCACTCAGGATGCTGCTACCAGCCTCATGACGTGGATTTCATGGCTGAGTGACACTCCATTGGACCTACGTAGCACCACTTCTGCACTTGTCCACTTGTCCACACGTCTTTGTCCACTTGGCTCTTTCCTGGGATATGAAACGTGTACCGGAGTGGAGGTTCTTGTCAAGACAGCAGCCCTCAACTTTGGGGTCCCTGTGTCTGGTTGATTTTTTCATTTTCCCAAGGTCAACGCCCATGTGTGGAAGTGCCCTATGCTCTGTGGTTCTGTGTTTTACATGGTTTGGGAAAGAGGATACACTTGTGAAGATTGGCTGTTGGCCATTGACATCCCGCCCATCAGCTTAACAAGGCTCCCTTGACTCCGTGGGCTGTCCTGCCTTTCTGGTTTTTAGACTTTTTTGGCCTGGCCCTTTTGCCCCGGGGGGGGGCGAGAGATTTCTTTGTAGTGCTGATTTGCTCTCCCAGGTTGCTTGGTTGGCCAAAAAGGGCGTATGCGTTTTTTCCTGAATATATTCAGGAAAAAACGCATACGCCCTTTTTGGCCAACCGCATCATTGTCCACGTTCTGGCGCTTTTCATGTGCTATCGGGGCCATTCCGATGTACCCGTTGACATCCGTTTCCTGCAGTTCTGCCTTGCGTTCAGCGCCTCTTCGTAGCCTGACCTCAATATATTTTGGGGCGATAGTTATCGTTTAGAACTCTGCAGGTTTGGGAAGTGCAGTGCCCCTGAGCTCCATTTCCCAAGTCGCTTTTTTGTGAGTGGGACGCAACACGGCTGGATGGCTTCACGCCCTATTGTCGATCCGGGGTGGCAGGCTGAACCTCTGGTGAATTCTTCTTCGTGATGGGAAATGAGAGTGTCATGTGCCCGACCAAACACCTCCAGCGAGTCTCTCATTGGTTCCCCCTCTTGCAGTTCATCCTGCGGACAAATTGCAGACGGTACGAAAGAGGCATGGAAAGGCGCCGAGTCTCCAAGTGGGGAGATTGTTAGTAAGGGGGCCTGAATGGAGAACACGAGCACCAGGAGATGAAAACTGAGGTGAGTTTCAGAAAGCTTTCCCGATCCCACGGTGTAGCATCCGCTGGGTTTCCAATGAGTGCTTTCGCTGTCGGAAGATTGCGTTGAACCTGGAGAGTTGGGACCCATGGAATGGGGAGCACGCAGGATTCCTTTCAAGGGTCTGCATTTGCTTTCCCAACCTCACCCATCGTCTCAGCCCCAAGAGTGTCCAGCCTTATGTCTTCTGCCGCTGGGGCTGTAGATGTGGTCAATCCTGGTTGCATGCCAGTCCCTGAACGCATTTTGGAAGAATTTCTCTCTGTTTTGCCCTGCTTGTTTCTTCTTTATGTTGGAAATGTATCCTCAGAATGGGTCTGAGCTGATTTTCCCTGCTGGTTTTAGGCCGCTTGACACACACTTGATGCACTTACACAGAGATATCAAGACTTAGCTTTTAAGATGCTTACTAGTCGGATAGATACTTGTGCGATGAACAGGGTCTGGTGAGTCCAGTTGATTGAGCAAGGAGTAGGTCGTGTCCATTCCATATTCGGTTTTCGGAAGGGTATCTGTGCTCATTTCAAACTCGAGTTTTATGCGTCACCCCACCTCACCTTTCCCCTGAAGCAGGCATAAGTGTGTTTTCTAAAAGCGTGACTCTGTTCTGTTTGGGGATTCAGTGCATGGGGAGCGATTTTTACATTCCCTCGATAAGTGATATCATAAGTTTCTTTTTTTGTGGGACTTATTTCACTGAGGATGATCGTACCTAAATCCACTCAGGATGCTGCTACCAGCCTCATGACGTGGATTTCATGGCTGAGTGACACTCCATTGGACCTACGTAGCACCACTTCTGCACTTGTCCACTTGTCTTTGTCCACTTGTCCACTTGGCTCTTTCCTGGGATATGAAACGTGTACCGGAGTGGAGGTTCTTGTCAAGACAGCAGCCCTCAACTTTGGGGTCCCTGTGTCTGGTTGATTTTTTCATTTTCCCAAGGTCAACGCCCATGTGTGGAAGTGCCCTATGCTCTGTGGTTCTGTGTTTTACATGGTTTGGGAAAGAGGATACACTTGTGAAGATTGCCTGTTGGCCATTGACATCCCGCCCATCAGCTTAACAAGGCTCCCTTGACTCCGTGGCCTGTCCTGCCTTTCTGGTTTTTAGACTTTTTTCGCCTGGCCCTTTTGCCCCGGGGGGGGCGGGGCGAGAGATTTCTTTGTAGTGCTGATTTGCTCTCCCAGGTTGCTTGGTTGGCCAAAAAGGGCGTATGCGTTTTTTCCTGAATATATTCAGGAAAAAACGCATACGCCCTTTTTGGCCAACCGCATCATTGTCCACGTTCTGGTGCTTTTCATGTGCTATCGGGGCCATTCCGATGTACCCGTTGACATCCGTTTCCTGCAGTTCTGCCTTGCGTTCAGCGCCTCTTCGTAGCCTGCCCTCAATATATTTTGGGGCGATAGTTATCGTTTAGAACTCTGCAGGTTTGGGAAGTGCAGTGCCCCTTAGCTCCATTTCCCAAGTCGCTTTTTTGTGAGTGGGACGCAACACGGCTGGATGGCTTCACGCCCTATTGTCGATCCGGGGTGGCAGGCTGAACCGCTGGTGAATTCTTCTTCGTGATGGGAAATGAGAGTGACATGTGCCCGACCAAACACCTCCAGCGAGTCTCTCATTGGTTCCCCCTCTTGCAGTTCATCCTGCGGACAAATTGCAGACGGTACGAAAGAGGCATGGAAAGGCGCCGAGTCTCCAAGTGGGGAGATTGTTAGTAAGGGGGCCTGAATGGAGAACACGAGCACCAGGAGATGAAAACTGAGGTGAGTTTCAGAAAGCTTTCCCGATCCCACGGTGTAGCATCCGCTGGGTTTCCAATGAGTGCTTTCGCTGTCGGAAGATTGCGTTGAACCTGGAGAGTTGGGACCCATGGAATGGGGAGCACGCAGGATTCCTTTCAAGGGTCTGCATTTGCTTTCCCAACCTCACGAATCGTCTCAGCCCCAAGAGTGTCCAGCCTTATGTCTTCTGCCGCTGGGGCTGTAGATGTGGTCAATCCTGGTTGCATGCCAGTCCCTGAACGCATTTTGGAAGAATTTCTCTCTGTTTTGCCCTGCTTGTTTCTTCTTTATGTTGGAAATGTATCCTCAGAATGGGTCTGAGCTGATTTTCCCTGCTGGTTTTAGGCCGCTTTACACACACTTGATGCACTTACACAGAGATATCAAGACTTAGCTTTTAAGATGCTTACTAGTCGGATAGATACTTGTGCGATGAACAGGGTCTGGTGAGTCCAGTTGATTGAGCAAGGAGTAGGTCGTGCCATTCCATATTCGGTTTTCGGAAGGGTATCTGTGCTCATTTCAAACTCGAGTTTTATGCGTCACCCCACCTCACCTTTCCCCTGAAGCAGGCATAAGTGTGTTTTCTAAAAGCGTGACTCTGTTCTGTTTGGGGATTCAGTGCATGGGGAGCGATTTTTACATTCCCTCGATAAGTGATATCATAAGTTTCTTTCTTTGTGGGACTTATTTCACTGAGGATGATCGTACCTAAATCCACTCAGGATGCTGCTACCAGCCTCATGACGTGGATTTCATGGCTGAGTGACACTCCATTGGACCTACGTAGCACCGCTTGTCCACTTGTCCACTTGTCTTTGTCCACTTGTCCACTCGTCTTTGTCCACTTGGCTCTTTCCTGGGATATGAAACGTGTGCCGGAGTGGAGGTTCTTGTCAAGACAGCAGCCCTCAACTTTGGGGTCCCTGTGTCTGGTTGATTTTTTGATTTTCCCAAGGTCAACGCCCATGTGTGGAAGTGCCCTATGCTCTGTGGTTCTGTGTTTTACATGGTTTGGGAAAGAGGATACACTTGTGAAGATTGGCTGTTGGCCATTGACATCCCGCCCATCAGCTTAACAAGGCTCCCTTGACTCCGTGGGCTGTCCTGCCTTTCTGGTTTTTAGACTTTTTTCGCCTGGCCCTTTTGCCCCGGGGGGGGGCGAGAGATTTCTTTGTAGTGCTGATTTGCTCTCCCAGGTTGCTTGGTTGGCCAAGAAGGACGTATGCGTTTTTTCCTGAATATATTCAGGAAAAAACGCATACGTCCTTTTTGGCCAACCGCATCATTGTCCACGTTCTGGCGCTTTTCATGTGCTATCGGGGCCATTCCGATGTACCCGTTGACATCCGTTTCCTGCAGTTCTGCCTTGCGTTCAGCGCCTCTTCGTAGCCTGACCTCAATATATTTTGGGGCGATAGTTATCGTTTAGAACTCTGCAGGTTTGGGAAGTGCAGTGCCCCTGAGCTCCATTTCCCAAGTCGCTTTTTTGGGAGGGGGACGCAACACGGCTGGATGGCTTCACGCCCTATTGTCGATCCGGGGTGGCAGGCTGAACCGCTGGTGAATTCTTCTTCGTGATGGGAAATGAGAGTGACATGTGCCCGACCAAACACCTCCAGCGAGTCTCTCATTGGTTCCCCCTCTTGCAGTTCATCCTGCGGACAAATTGCAGACGGTACGAAAGAGGCATGGAAAGGCGCCGAGTCTCCAAGTGGGGAGATTGTTAGTAAAGGGCCTGAATGGAGAACACGAGCACCAGGAGATGAAAACTGAGGTGAGTTTCAGAAAGCTTTCCCGATCCCACGGTGTAGCATCCGCTGGGTTTCCAATGAGTGCTTTCGCTGTTGGAAGATTGCGTTGAACCTGGAGAGTTGGGACCCATGGAATGGGGAGCACGCAGGATTCCTTTCAAGGGTCTGCATTTGCTTTCCCAACCTCACCAATCGTCTCAGCCCCAAGAGTGTCCAGCCTTATGTCTTCTGCCGCTGGGGCTGTAGATGTGGTCAATCCTGGTTGCATGCCAGTCCCTGAACGCATTTTGGAAGAATTTCTCTCTGTTTTGCCCTGCTTGTTTCTTCTTTATGTTGGAAATGTATCCTCAGAATGGGTCTGAGCTGATTTTCCCTGCTGGTTTTAGGCCGCTTGACACACACTTGATGCACTTACACAGAGATATCAAGACTTAGCTTTTAAGATGCTTACTAGTCGGATAGATACTTGTGCGATGAACAGGGTCTGGTGAGTCCAGTTGATTGAGCAAGGAGTAGGTCGTGTCCATTCCATATTCGGTTTTCGGAAGGGTATCTGTGCTCATTTCAAACTCGAGTTTTATGCGTCACCCCACCTCACCTTTCCCCTGAAGCAGGCATAAGTGTGTTTTCTAAAAGCGTGACTCTGTTCTGTTTGGGGATTCAGTGCATGGGGAGCGATTTTTACATTCCCTCGATAAGTGATATCATAAGTTTCGTTTTTTGTGGGACTTATTTCACTGAGGATGATCGTACCTAAATCCACTCAGGATGCTGCTACCAGCCTCATGACGTGGATTTCATGGCTGAGTGACACTCCATTGGACCTACGTAGCACCACTTGTCCACTTGTCCACTTCTCCACTCGTCTTTGTCCACTTGGCTCTTTCCTGGGATATGAAACGTGTACCGGAGTGGAGGTTCTTGTGAAGACAGCAGCCCTCAACTTTGGGGTCCCTGTGTCTGGTTGATTTTTTCATTTTCCCAAGGTCAACGCCCATGTGTGGAAGTGCCCTATGCTCTGTGGTTCTGTGTTTTACATGGTTTGGGAAAGAGGATACACTTGTGAAGATTGGCTGTTGGCCATTGACATCCCGCCCATCAGCTTAACAAGGCTCCCTTGACTCCGTGGGCTGTCCTGCCTTTCTGGTTTTTAGACTTTTTTCGCCTGGCCCTTTTGCCCCGGGGGGGGGCGAGAGATTTCTTTGTAGTGCTGATTTGCTCTCCCAGGTTGCTTGGTTGGCCAAAAAGGACGTATGCGTTTTTTCCTGAATATATTCAGGAAAAAACGCATACGTAATTTTTGGCCAACCGCATCATTGTCCACGTTCTGGCGCTTTTCATGTGCTATCGGGGCCATTCCGATGTACCCGTTGACATCCGTTTCCTGCAGTTCTGCCTTGCGTTCAGCGCCTCTTCGTAGCCTGACCTCAATATATTTTGGGACGATAGTTATCGTTTAGAACTCTGCAGGTTTGGGAAGTGCAGTGCCCCTGAGCTCCATTTCCCAAGTCGCTTTTTTGGGAGGGGGACGCAACACGGCTGGATGGCTTCACGCCCTATTGTCGATCCGGGGTGGCAGGCTGAACCGCTGGTGAATTCTTCTTCGTGATGGGAAATGAGAGTGACATGTGCCCGACCAAACACCTCCAGCGAGTCTCTCATTGGTTCCCCCTCTTGCAGTTCATCCTGCGGACAAATTGCAGACGGTACGAAAGAGGCATGGAAAGGCGCCGAGTCTCCAAGTGGGGAGATTGTTAGTAAGGGGGCCTGAATGGAGAACACGAGCACCAGGAGATGAAAACTGAGGTGAGTTTCAGAAAGCTTTCCCGATCCCACGGTGTAGCATCCGCTGGGTTTCCAATGAGTGCTTTCGCTGTTGGAAGATTGCGTTGAACCTGGAGAGTTGGGACCCATGGAATGGGGAGCACGCAGGATTCCTTTCAAGGGTCTGCATTTGCTTTCCCAACCTCACCAATCGTCTCAGCCCCAAGAGTGTCCAGCCTTATGTCTTCTGCCGCTGGGGCTGTAGATGTGGTCAATCCTGGTTGCATGCCAGTCCCTGAACGCATTTTGGAAGAATTTCTCTCTGTTTTGCCCTGCTTGTTTCTTCTTTATGTTGGAAATGTATCCTCAGAATGGGTCTGAGCTGATTTTCCCTGCTGGTTTTAGGCCGCTTTACACACACTTGATGCACTTACACAGAGATATCAAGACTTAGCTTTTAAGATGCTTACTAGTCGGATAGATACTTGTGCGATGAAGAGGGTCTGGTGAGTCCAGTTGATTGAGCAAGGAGTAGGTCGTGTCCATTCCATATTCGGTTTTCGGAAGGGTATCTGTGCTCATTTCAAACTCGAGTTTTATGCGTCACCCCACCTCACCTTTCCCCAGAAGCAGGCATAAGTGTGTTTTCTAAAAGCGTGACTCTGTTCTGTTTGGGGATTCAGTGCATGGGGAGCGATTTTTACATTCCCTCGATAAGTGATATCATAAGTTTCTTTCTTTGTGGGACTTATTTCACTGAGGATGATCGTACCTAAATCCACTCAGGATGCTGCTACCAGCCTCATGACGTGGATTTCATGGCTGAGTGACACTCCATTGGACCTACGTAGCACCACTTGTCCACTTGTCCACTTGTCTTTGTCCACTTGTCCACTCGTCTTTGTCCACTTGCCTCTTTCCTGGGATATGAAACGTGTACCGGAGTGGAGGTTCTTGTCAAGACAGCAGCCCTCAACTTTGGGGTCCCTGTGTCTGGTTGATTTTTTCATTTTCCCAAGGTCAACGCCCATGTGTGGAAGTGCCCTATGCTCTGTGGTTCTGTGTTTTACATGGTTTGGGAAAGAGGATACACTTGTGAAGATTGGCTGTTGGCCATTGACATCCCGCCCATCAGCTTAACAAGGCTCCCTTGACTCCGTGGCCTGTCCTGCCTTTCTGGTTTTTAGACTTTTTTTGCCTGGCCCTTTTGCCCCGGGGGGGGCGAGAGATTTCTTTGTAGTGCTGATTTTCTCTCCCAGATTGCTTGGTTGGCCAAAAAGCGCGTATGCGTTTTTTCCTGAATATATTCAGGAAAAAACGCATACGCGCTTTTTGGCCAACCGCATCATTGTCCACGTTCTGGCGCTTTTCATGTGCTATCGGGGCCATTCCGATGTACCCGTTGACATCCGTTTCCTGCAGTTCTGCCTTGCGTTCAGCGCCTCTTCGTAGCCTGACCTCAATATATTTTGGGGCGATAGTTATCGTTTAGAACTCTGCAGGTTTGGGAAGTGCAGTGCCCCTGAGCTCCATTTCCCAAGTCGCTTTTTTGGGAGGGGGACGCAACACGGCTGGATGGCTTCACGCCCTATTGTCGATCCGGGGTGGCAGGCTGAACCTCTGGTGAATTCTTCTTCGTGATGGGAAATGAGAGTGACATGTGCCCGACCAAACACCTCCAGCGAGTCTCTCATTGGTTCCCCCTCTTGCAGTTCATCCTGCGGACAAATTGCAGACGGTACGAAAGAGGCATGGAAAGGCGCCGAGTCTCCAAGTGGGGAGATTGTTAGTAAGGGGGCCTGAATGGAGAACACGAGCACCAGGAGATGAAAACTGAGGTGAGTTTCAGAAAGCTTTCCCGATCCCACGGTGCAGCATCCGCTGGGTTTCCAATGAGTGCTTTCGCTGTCGGAAGATTGCGTTGAACCTGGAGAGTTGGGACCCATGGAATGGGGAGCACGCAGGATTCCTTTCAAGGGTCTGCATTTGCTTTCCCAACCTCACCAATCGTCTCAGCCCCAAGAGTGTCCATCCTTATGTCTTCTGCCGCTGGGGCTGTAGATGTGGTCAATCCTGGTTGCATGCCAGTCCCTGAACGCATTTTGGAAGAATTTCTCTCTGTTTTGCCCTGCTTGTTTCTTCTTTATGTTGGAAATGTATCCTCAGAATGGGTCTGAGCTGATTTTCCCTGCTGGTTTTAGGCCGCTTTACACACACTTGATGCACTTACACAGAGATATCAAGACTTAGCTTTTAAGATGCTTACTAGTCGGATAGATACTTGTGCGATGAAGAGGGTCTGGTGAGTCCAGTTGATTGAGCAAGGAGTAGGTCGTGTCCATTCCATATTCGGTTTTCGGAAGGGTATCTGTGCTCATTTCAAACTCGAGTTTTATGCGTCACCCCACCTCACCTTTCCCCTGAAGCAGGCATAAGTGTGTTTTCTAAAAGCGTGACTCTGTTCTGTTTGGGGATTCAGTGCATGGGGAGCGATTTTTACATTCCCTCGATAAGTGATATCATAAGTTTCTTTTTTTGTGGGACTTATTTCACTGAGGATGATCGTACCTAAATCCACTCAGGATGCTGCTACCAGCCTCATGACGTGGATTTCATGGCTGAGTGACACTCCATTGGACCTACGTAGCACCACTTGTCCACTTGTCCACTTGTCTTTGTCCACTTGTCCACTTGGCTCTTTCCTGGGATATGAAACGTGTACCGGAGTGGAGGTTCTTGTCAAGACAGCAGCCCTCAACTTTGGGGTCCCTGTGTCTGGTTGATTTTTTCATTTTCCCAAGGTCAACGCCCATGTGTGGAAGTGCCCTATGCTCTGTGGTTCTGTGTTTTACATGGTTTGGGAAAGAGGATACACTTGTGAAGATTGGCTGTTGGCCATTGACATCCCGCCCATCAGCTTAACAAGGCTCCCTTGACTCCGTGGGCTGTCCTGCCTTTCTGGTTTTTAGACTTTTTTGGCCTGGCCCTTTTGCCCCGGGGGGGGGCGAGAGATTTCTTTGTAGTGCTGATTTGCTCTCCCAGGTTGCTTGGTTGGCCAAAAAGGGCGTATGCGTTTTTTCCTGAATATATTCAGGAAAAAACGCATACGCCCTTTTTGGCCAACCGCATCATTGTCCACGTTCTGGCGCTTTTCATGTGCTATCGGGGCCATTCCGATGTACCCGTTGACATCCGTTTCCTGCAGTTCTGCCTTGCGTTCAGCGCCTCTTCGTAGCCTGACCTCAATATATTTTGGGGCGATAGTTATCGTTTAGAGCTCTGCAGGTTTGGAAAGTGCAGTGCCCCTGAGCTCCATTTCCCAAGTCGCTTTTTTGGGAGGGGGACGCAACACGGCTGGATGGCTTCACGCCCCATTGTCGATCCGGGGTGGCAGGCTGAACCTCTGGTGAATTCTTCTTCGTGATGGGAAATGAGAGTGTCATGTGCCCGACCAAACACCTCCAGCGAGTCTCTCATTGGTTCCCCCTCTTGCAGTTCATCCTGCGGACAAATTGCAGACGGTACGAAAGAGGCATGGAAAGGCGCCGAGTCTCCAAGTGGGGAGATTGTTAGTAAGGGGGCCTGAATGGAGAACACGAGCACCAGGAGATGAAAACTGAGGTGAGTTTCAGAAAGCTTTCCCGATCCCACGGTGTAGCATCCGCTGGGTTTCCAATGAGTGCTTTCGCTGTCGGAAGATTGCGTTGAACCTGGAGAGTTGGGACCCATGGAATGGGGAGCACGCAGGATTCCTTTCAAGGGTCTGCATTTGCTTTCCCAACCTCACCAATCGTCTCAGCCCCAAGAGTGTCCAGCCTTATGTCTTCTGCCGCTGGGGCTGTAGATGTGGTCAATCCTGGTTGCATGCCAGTCCCTGAACGCATTTTGGAAGAATTTCTCTCTGTTTTGCCCTGCTTGTTTCTTCTTTATGTTGGAAATGTATCCTCAGAATGGGTCTGAGCTGATTTTCCCTGCTGGTTTTAGGCCGCTTTACACACACTTGATGCACTTACACAGAGATATCAAGACTTAGCTTTTAAGATGCTTACTAGTCGGATAGATACTTGTGCGATGAAGAGGGTCTGGTGAGTCCAGTTGATTGAGCAAGGAGTAGGTCGTGTCCATTCCATATTCGGTTTTCAGAAGGGTATCTGTGCTCATTTCAAACTCGAGTTTTATGCGTCACCCCACCTCACCTTTCCCCTGAAGCAGGCATAAGTGTGTTTTCTAAAAGCGTGACTCTGTTCTGTTTGGGGATTCAGTGCATGGGGAGCGATTTTTACATTCCCTCGATAAGTGATATCATAAGTTTCTTTCTTTCTGGGACTTATTTCACTGAGGATGATCGTACCTAAATCCACTCAGGATGCTGCTACCAGCCTCATGACGTGGATTTCATGGCTGAGTGACACTCCATTGGACCTACGTAGCACCACTTGTCCACTTGTCCACTTGTCTTTGTCCACTTGTCCACTTGGCTCTTTCCTGGGATATGAAACGTGTACCGGAGTGGAGGTTCTTGTCAAGACAGCAGCCCTCAACTTTGGGGTCCCTGTGTCTGGTTGATTTTTTGATTTTCCCAAGGTCAACGCCCATGTGTGGAAGTGCCCTATGCTCTGTGGTTCTGTGTTTTACATGGTTTGGGAAAGAGGATACACTTGTGAAGATTGGCTGTTGGCCATTGACATCCCGCCCATCAGCTTAACAAGGCTCCCTTGACTCCGTGGCCTGTCCTGCCTTTCTGGTTTTTAGACTTTTTTCGCCTGGCCCTTTTGCCCCGGGGGGGGGGGGCGAGAGATTTCTTTGTAGTGCTGATTTGCTCTCCCAGGTTGCTTGGTTGGCCAAAAAGGGCGTATGCGTTTTTTCCTGAATATATTCAGGAAAAAACGCATACGCCCTTTTTGGCCAACCGCATCATTGTCCACGTTCTGGCGCTTTTCATGTGCTATCGGGGCCATTCCGATGTACCCGTTGACATCCGTTTCCTGCAGTTCTGCCTTGCGTTCAGCGCCTCTTCGTAGCCTGCCCTCAATATATTTTGGGGCGATAGTTATCGTTTAGAACTCTGCAGGTTTGGGAAGTGCAGTGCCCCTGAGCTCCATTTCCCAAGTCGCTTTTTTGGGAGGGGGACGCAACACGGCTGGATGGCTTCACGCCCTATTGTCGATCCGGGGTGGCAGGCTGAACCGCTGGTGAATTCTTCTTCGTGATGGGAAATGAGAGTGACATGTGCCCGACCAAACACCTCCAGCGAGTCTCTCATTGGTTCCCCCTCTTGCAGTTCATCCTGCGGACAAATTGCAGACGGTACGAAAGAGGCATGGAAAGGCGCCGAGTCTCCAAGTGGGGAGATTGTTAGTAAGGGGGCCTGAATGGAGAACACGAGCACCAGGAGATGAAAACTGAGGTGAGTTTCAGAAAGCTTTCCCGATCCCACGGTGTAGCATCCGCTGGGTTTCCAATGAGTGCTTTCGCTGTCGGAAGATTGCGTTGAACCTGGAGAGTTGGGACCCATGGAATGGGGAGCACGCAGGATTCCTTTCAAGGGTCTGCATTTGCTTTCCCAACCTCACCAATCGTCTCAGCCCCAAGAGTGTCCAGCCTTATGTCTTCTGCCGCTGGGGCTGTAGATGTGGTCAATCCTGGTTGCATGCCAGTCCCTGAACGCATTTTGGAAGAATTTCTCTCTGTTTTGCCCTGCTTGTTTCTTCTTTATGTTGGAAATGTATCCTCAGAATGGGTCTGAGCTGATTTTCCCTGCTGGTTTTAGGCCGCTTTACACACACTTGATGCACTTACACAGAGATATCAAGACTTAGCTTTTAAGATGCTTACTAGTCGGATAGATACTTGTGCGATGAACAGGGTCTGGTGAGTCCAGTTGATTGAGCAAGGTGTAGGTCGTGTCCATTCCATATTCGGTTTTCGGAAGGGTATCTGTGCTCATTTCAAACTCGAGTTTTATGCGTCACCCCACCTCACCTTTCCCCTGAAGCAGGCAGAAGTGTGTTTTCTAAAAGCGTGACTCTGTTCTGTTTGGGGATTCAGTGCATGGGGAGCGATTTTTACATTCCCTCGATAAGTGATATCATAAGTTTCTTTTTTTGTGGGACTTATTTCACTGAGGATGATCGTACCTAAATCCACTCAGGATGCTGCTACCAGCCTCATGACGTGGATTTCATGGCTGAGTGACACTCCATTGGACCTACGTAGCACCACTTGTCCACTTGTCCACTTGTCTTTGTCCACTTGTCCACTCGTCTTTGTCCACTTGGCTCTTTCCTGGGATATGAAACGTGTACCGGAGTGGAGGTTCTTGTCAAGACAGCCGCCCTCAACTTTGGGGTCCCTGTGTCTGGTTGATTTTTTCATTTTCCCAAGGTCAACGCCCATGTGTGGAAGTGCCCTATGCTCTGTGGTTCTGTGTTTTACATGGTTTGGGAAAGAGGATACACTTGTGAAGATTGGCTGTTGGCCATTGACATCCCGCCCATCAGCTTAACAAGGCTCCCTTGACTCCGTGGGCTGTCCTGCCTTTCTGGTTTTTAGACTTTTTTCGCCTGGCCCTTTTGCCCCGGGGGGGGGGCGAGAGATTTCTTTGTAGTGCTGATTTGCTCTCCCAGGTTGCTTGGTTGGCCAAAAAGGACGTATGCGTTTTTTCCTGAATATATTCAGGAAAAAACGCATACGTAATTTTTGGCCAACCGCATCATTGTCCACGTTCTGGCGCTTTTCATGTGCTATCGGGGCCATTCCGATGTACCCGTTGACATCCGTTTCCTGCAGTTCTGCCTTGCGTTCAGCGCCTCTTCGTAGCCTGACCTCAATATATTTTGGGGCGATAGTTATCGTTTAGAACTCTGCAGGTTTGGGAAGTGCAGTGCCCCTGAGCTCCATTTCCCAAGTCGCTTTTTTGGGAGGGGGACGCAACACGGCTGGATGGCTTCACGCCCTATTGTCGATCCGGGGTGGCAGGCTGAACCGCTGGTGAATTCTTCTTCGTGATGGGAAATGAGAGTGACATGTGCCCGACCAAACACCTCCAGCGAGTCTCTCATTGGTTCCCCCTCTTGCAGTTCATCCTGCGGACAAATTGCAGACGGTACGAAAGAGGCATGGAAAGGCGCCGAGTCTCCAAGTGGGGAGATTGTTAGTAAGGGGGCCTGAATGGAGAACACGAGCACCAGGAGATGAAAACTGAGGTGAGTTTCAGAAAGCTTTCCCGATCCCACGGTGTAGCATCCGCTGGGTTTCCAATGAGTGCTTTCGCTGCCGGAAGATTGCGTTGAACCTGGAGAGTTGGGACCCATGGAATGGGGAGCACGCAGGATTCCTTTCAAGGGTCTGCATTTGCTTTCCCAACCTCACCAATCGTCTCAGCCCCAAGAGTGTCCAGCCTTATGTCTTCTGCCGCTGGGGCTGTAGATGTGGTCAATCCTGGTTGCATGCCAGTCCCTGAACGCATTTTGGAAGAATTTCTCTCTGTTTTGCCCTGCTTGTTTCTTCTTTATGTTGGAAATGTATCCTCAGAATGGGTCTGAGCTGATTTTCCCTGCTGGTTTTAGGCCGCTTTACACACACTTGATGCACTTACACAGAGATATCAAGACTTAGCTTTTAAGATGCTTACTAGTCGGATAGATACTTGTGCGATGAAGAGGGTCTGGTGAGTCCAGTTGATTGAGCAAGGAGTAGGTCGTGTCCATTCCATATTCGGTTTTCGGAAGGGTATCTGTGCTCATTTCAAACTCGAGTTTTATGCGTCACCCCACCTCACCTTTCCCCAGAAGCAGGCATAAGTGTGTTTTCTAAAAGCGTGACTCTGTTCTGTTTGGGGATTCAGTGCATGGGGAGCGATTTTTACATTCCCTCGATAAGTGATATCATAAGTTTCTTTTTTTGTGGGACTTATTTCACTGAGGATGATCGTACCTAAATCCACTCAGGATGCTGCTACCAGCCTCATGACGTGGATTTCATGGCTGAGTGACACTCCATTGGACCTACGTAGCACCACTTGTCCACTTGTCCACTTGTCTTTGTCCACTTGTCCACTCGTCTTTGTCCACTTGCCTCTTTCCTGGGATATGAAACGTGTACCGGAGTGGGGGTTCTTGTCAAGACAGCAGCCCTCAACTTTGGGGTCCCTGTGTCTGGTTGATTTTTTCATTTTCCCAAGGTCAACGCCCATGTGTGGAAGTGCCCTATGCTCTGTGGTTCTGTGTTTTACATGGTTTGGGAAAGAGGATACACTTGTGAAGATTGGCTGTTGGCCATTGACATCCCGCCCATCAGCTTAACAAGGCTCCCTTGACTCCGTGGCCTGTCCTGCCTTTCTGGTTTTTAGACTTTTTTTGCCTGGCCCTTTTGCCCCGGGGGGGGCGAGAGATTTCTTTGTAGTGCTGATTTGCTCTCCCAGATTGCTTGGTTGGCCAAAAAGGGCGTATGCGTTTTTTCCTGAATATATTCAGGAAAAAACGCATACGCCCTTTTTGGCCAACCGCATCATTGTCCACGTTCTGGCGCTTTTCATGTGCTATCGGGGCCATTCCGATGTACCCGTTGACATCCGTTTCCTGCAGTTCTGCCTTGCGTTCAGCGCCTCTTCGTAGCCTGACCTCAATATATTTTGGGGCGATAGTTATCGTTTAGAACTCTGCAGGTTTGGGAAGTGCAGTGCCCCTGAGCTCCATTTCCCAAGTCGCTTTTTTGTGAGTGGGACGCAACACGGCTGGATGGCTTCACGCCCTATTGTCGATCCGGGGTGGCAGGCTGAACCTCTGGTGAATTCTTCTTCGTGATGGGAAATGAGAGTGACATGTGCCCGACCAAACACCTCCAGCGAGTCTCTCATTGGTTCCCCCTCTTGCAGTTCATCCTGCGGACAAATTGCAGACGGTACGAAAGAGGCATGGAAAGGCGCCGAGTCTCCAAGTGGGGAGATTGTTAGTAAGGGGGCCTGAATGGAGAACACGAGCACCAGGAGATGAAAACTGAGGTGAGTTTCAGAAAGCTTTCCCGATCCCACGGTGTAGCATCGGCTGGGTTTCCAATGAGTGCTTTCGCTGTCGGAAGATTGCGTTGAACCTGGAGAGTTGGGACCCATGGAATGGGGAGCACGCAGGATTCCTTTCAAGGGTCTGCATTTGCTTTCCCAACCTCACCAATCGTCTCAGCCCCAAGAGTGTCCATCCTTATGTCTTCTGCCGCTGGGGCTGTAGATGTGGTCAATCCTGGTTGCATGCCAGTCCCTGAACGCATTTTGGAAGAATTTCTCTCTGTTTTGCCCTGCTTGTTTCTTCTTTATGTTGGAAATGTATCCTCAGAATGGGTCTGAGCTGATTTTCCCTGCTGGTTTTAGGCCGCTTTACACACACTTGATGCACTTACACAGAGATATCAAGACTTAGCTTTTAAGATGCTTACTAGTCGGATAGATACTTGTGCGATGAACAGGGTCTGGTGAGTCCAGTTGATTGAGCAAGGAGTAGGTCGTGTCCATTCCATATTCGGTTTTCAGAAGGGTATCTGTGCTCATTTCAAACTCGAGTTTTATGCGTCACCCCACCTCACCTTTCCCCTGAAGCAGGCATAAGTGTGTTTTCTAAAAGCGTGACTCTGTTCTGTTTGGGGATTCAGTGCATGGGGAGCGATTTTTACATTCCCTCGATAAGTGATATCATAAGTTTCTTTTTTTGTGGGACTTATTTCACTGAGGATGATCGTACCTAAATCCACTCAGGATGCTGCTACCAGCCTCATGACGTGGATTTCATGGCTGAGTGACACTCCATTGGACCTACGTAGCACCACTTGTCCACTTGTCCACTTGTCTTTGTCCACTTGTCCACTTGGCTCTTTCCTGGGATATGAAACGTGTACCGGAGTGGAGGTTCTTGTCAAGACAGCAGCCCTCAACTTTGGGGTCCCTGTGTCTGGTTGATTTTTTGATTTTCCCAAGGTCAACGCCCATGTGTGGAAGTGCCCTATGCTCTGTGGTTCTGTGTTTTACATGGTTTGGGAAAGAGGATACACTTGTGAAGATTGGCTGTTGGCCATTGACATCCCGCCCATCAGCTTAACAAGGCTCCCTTGACTCCGTGGCCTGTCCTGCCTTTCTGGTTTTTAGACTTTTTTCGCCTGGCCCTTTTGCCCCGGGGGGGGGGGCGAGATATTTCTTTGTAGTGCTGATTTGCTCTCCCAGGTTGCTTGGTTGGCCAAAAAGGGCGTATGCGTTTTTTCCTGAATATATTCAGGAAAAAACGCATACGCCCTTTTTGGCCAACCGCATCATTGTCCACGTTCTGGTGCTTTTCATGTGCTATCGGGGCCATTCCGATGTACCCGTTGACATCCGTTTCCTGCAGTTCTGCCTTGCGTTCAGCGCCTCTTCGTAGCCTGCCCTCAATATATTTTGGGGCGATAGTTATCGTTTAGAACTCTGCAGGTTTGGGAAGTGCAGTGCCCCTGAGCTCCATTTCCCAAGTCGCTTTTTTGTGAGTGGGACGCAACACGGCTGGATGGCTTCACGCCCTATTGTCGATCCGGGGTGGCAGGCTGAACCGCTGGTGAATTCTTCTTCGTGATGCGAAATGAGAGTGACATGTGCCCGACCAAACACCTCCAGCGAGTCTCTCATTGGTTCCCCCTCTTGCAGTTCATCCTGCGGACAAATTGCAGACGGTACGAAAGAGGCATGGAAAGGCGCCGAGTCTCCAAGTGGGGAGATTGTTAGTAAGGGGGCCTGAATGGAGAACACGAGCACCAGGAGATGAAAACTGAGGTGAGTTTCAGAAAGCTTTCCCGATCCCACGGTGTAGCATCCGCTGGGTTTCCAATGAGTGCTTTCGCTGTCGGAAGATTGCGTTGAACCTGGAGAGTTGGGACCCATGGAATGGGGAGCACGCAGGATTCCTTTCAAGGGTCTGCATTTGCTTTCCCAACCTCACCAATCGTCTCAGCCCCAAGAGTGTCCAGCCTTATGTCTTCTGCCGCTGGGGCTGTAGATGTGGTCAATCCTGGTTGCATGCCAGTCCCTGAACGCATTTTGGAAGAATTTCTCTCTGTTTTGCCCTGCTTGTTTCTTCTTTATGTTGGAAATGTATCCTCAGAATGGGTCTGAGCTGATTTTCCCTGCTGGTTTTAGGCCGCTTTACACACACTTGATGCACTTACACAGAGATATCAAGACTTAGCTTTTAAGATGCTTACTAGTCGGATAGATACTTGTGCGATGAACAGGGTCTGGTGAGTCCAGTTGATTGAGCAAGGAGTAGGTCGTGTCCATTCCATATTCGGTTTTCGGAAGGGTATCTGTGCTCATTTCAAACTCGAGTTTTATGCGTCACCCCACCTCACCTTTCCCCTGAAGCAGGCAGAAGTGTGTTTTCTAAAAGCGTGACTCTGTTCTGTTTGGGGATTCAGTGCATGGGGAGCGATTTTTACATTCCCTCGATAAGTGATATCATAAGTTTCTTTTTTTGTGGGACTTATTTCACTGAGGATGATCGTACCTAAATCCACTCAGGATGCTGCTACCAGCCTCATGACGTGGATTTCATGGCTGAGTGACACTCCATTGGACCTACGTAGCACCACTTGTCCACTTGTCCACTTGTCTTTGTCCACTTGTCCACTCGTCTTTGTCCACTTGGCTCTTTCCTGGGATATGAAACGTGTACCGGAGTGGAGGTTCTTGTCAAGACAGCAGCCCTCAACTTTGGGGTCCCTGTGTCTGGTTGATTTTTTGATTTTCCCAAGGTCAACGCCCATGTGTGGAAGTGCCCTATGCTCTGTGGTTCTGTGTTTTACATGGTTTGGGAAAGAGGATACACTTGTGAAGATTGGCTGTTGGCCATTGACATCCCGCCCATCAGCTTAACAAGGCTCCCTTGACTCCGTGGCCTGTCCTGCCTTTCTGGTTTTTAGACTTTTTTCGCCTGGCCCTTTTGCCCCGGGGGGGGGCGAGAGATTTCTTTGTAGTGCTGATTTGCTCTCCCAGGTTGCTTGGTTGGCCAAAAAGGACGTATGCGTTTTTTCCTGAATATATTCAGGAAAAAACGCATACGTAATTTTTGGCCAACCGCATCATTGTCCACGTTCTGGCGCTTTTCATGTGCTATCGGGGCCATTCCGATGTACCCGTTGACATCCGTTTCCTGCAGTTCTGCCTTGCGTTCAGCGCCTCTTCGTAGCCTGACCTCAATATATTTTGGGGCGATAGTTATCGTTTAGAACTCTGCAGGTTTGGGAAGTGCAGTGCCCCTGAGCTCCATTTCCCAAGTCGCTTTTTTGGGAGGGGGACGCAACACGGCTGGATGGCTTCACGCCCTATTGTCGATCCGGGGTGGCAGGCTGAACCGCTGGTGAATTCTTCTTCGTGATGGGAAATGAGAGTGACATGTGCCCGACCAAACACCTCCAGCGAGTCTCTCATTGGTTCCCCCTCTTGCAGTTCATCCTGCGGACAAATTGCAGACGGTACGAAAGAGGCATGGAAAGGCGCCGAGTCTCCAAGTGGGGAGATTGTTAGTAAGGGGGCCTGAATGGAGAACACGAGCACCAGGAGATGAAAACTGAGGTGAGTTTCAGAAAGCTTTCCCGATCCCACGGTGTAGCATCCGCTGGGTTTCCAATGAGTGCTTTCGCTGTCGGAAGATTGCGTTGAACCTGGAGAGTTGGGACCCATGGAATGGGGAGCACGCAGGATTCCTTTCAAGGGTCTGCATTTGCTTTCCCAACCTCACCAATCGTCTCAGCCCCAAGAGTGTCCAGCCTTATGTCTTCTGCCGCTGGGGCTGTAGATGTGGTCAATCCTGGTTGCATGCCAGTCCCTGAACGCATTTTGGAAGAATTTCTCTCTGTTTTGCCCTGCTTGTTTCTTCTTTATGTTGGAAATGTATCCTCAGAATGGGTCTGAGCTGATTTTCCCTGCTGGTTTTAGGCCGCTTTACACACACTTGATGCACTTACACAGAGATATCAAGACTTAGCTTTTAAGATGCTTACTAGTCGGATAGATACTTGTGCGATGAAGAGGGTCTGGTGAGTCCAGTTGATTGAGCAAGGAGTAGGTCGTGTCCATTCCATATTCGGTTTTCGGAAGGGTATCTGTGCTCATTTCAAACTCGAGTTTTATGCGTCACCCCACCTCACCTTTCCCCAGAAGCAGGCATAAGTGTGTTTTCTAAAAGCGTGACTCTGTTCTGTTTGGGGATTCAGTGCATGGGGAGCGATTTTTACATTCCCTCGATAAGTGATATCATAAGTTTCTTTTTTTGTGGGACTTATTTCACTGAGGATGATCGTACCTAAATCCACTCAGGATGCTGCTACCAGCCTCATGACGTGGATTTCATGGCTGAGTGACACTCCATTGGACCTACGTAGCACCACTTGTCCACTTGTCCACTTGTCTTTGTCCACTTGTCCACTCGTCTTTGTCCACTTGCCTCTTTCCTGGGATATGAAACGTGTACCGGAGTGGGGGTTCTTGTCAAGACAGCAGCCCTCAACTTTGGGGTCCCTGTGTCTGGTTGATTTTTTCATTTTCCCAAGGTCAACGCCCATGTGTGGAAGTGCCCTATGCTCTGTGGTTCTGTGTTTTACATGGTTTGGGAAAGAGGATACACTTGTGAAGATTGGCTGTTGGCCATTGACATCCCGCCCATCAGCTTAACAAGGCTCCCTTGACTCCGTGGCCTGTCCTGCCTTTCTGGTTTTTAGACTTTTTTGGCCTGGCCCTTTTGCCCCGGGGGGGGCGAGAGATTTCTTTGTAGTGCTGATTTGCTCTCCCAGATTGCTTGGTTGGCCAAAAAGGGCGTATGCGTTTTTTCCTGAATATATTCAGGAAAAAACGCATACGCCCTTTTTGGCCAACCGCATCATTGTCCACGTTCTGGCGCTTTTCATGTGCTATCGGGGCCATTCCGATGTACCCGTTGACATCCGTTTCCTGCAGTTCTGCCTTGCGTTCAGCGCCTCTTCGTAGCCTGACCTCAATATATTTTGGGGCGATAGTTATCGTTTAGAACTCTGCAGGTTTGGGAAGTGCAGTGCCCCTGAGCTCCATTTCCCAAGTCGCTTTTTTGTGAGTGGGACGCAACACGGCTGGATGGCTTCACGCCCTATTGTCGATCCGGGGTGGCAGGCTGAACCTCTGGTGAATTCTTCTTCGTGATGGGAAATGAGAGTGACATGTGCCCGACCAAACACCTCCAGCGAGTCTCTCATTGGTTCCCCCTCTTGCAGTTCATCCTGCGGACAAATTGCAGACGGTACGAAAGAGGCATGGAAAGGCGCCGAGTCTCCAAGTGGGGAGATTGTTAGTAAGGGGGCCTGAATGGAGAACACGAGCACCAGGAGATGAAAACTGAGGTGAGTTTCAGAAAGCTTTCCCGATCCCACGGTGTAGCATCCGCTGGGTTTCCAATGAGTGCTTTCGCTGTCGGAAGATTGCGTTGAACCTGGAGAGTTGGGACCCATGGAATGGGGAGCACGCAGGATTCCTTTCAAGGGTCTGCATTTGCTTTCCCAACCTCACCAATCGTCTCAGCCCCAAGAGTGTCCATCCTTATGTCTTCTGCCGCTGGGGCTGTAGATGTGGTCAATCCTGGTTGCATGCCAGTCCCTGAACGCATTTTGGAAGAATTTCTCTCTGTTTTGCCCTGCTTGTTTCTTCTTTATGTTGGAAATGTATCCTCAGAATGGGTCTGAGCTGATTTTCCCTGCTGGTTTTAGGCCGCTTTACACACACTTGATGCACTTACACAGAGATATCAAGACTTAGCTTTTAAGATGCTTACTAGTCGGATAGATACTTGTGCGATGAACAGGGTCTGGTGAGTCCAGTTGATTGAGCAAGGAGTAGGTCGTGTCCATTCCATATTCGGTTTTCAGAAGGGTATCTGTGCTGATTTCAAACTCGAGTTTTATGCGTCACCCCACCTCACCTTTCCCCTGAAGCAGGCATATGTGTGTTTTCTAAAAGCGTGACTCTGTTCTGTTTGGGGATTCAGTGCATGGGGAGCGATTTTTACATTCCCTCGATAAGTGATATCATAAGTTTCTTTTTTTGTGGGACTTATTTCACTGAGGATGATCGTACCTAAATCCACTCAGGATGCTGCTACCAGCCTCATGACGTGGATTTCATGGCTGAGTGACACTCCATTGGACCTACGTAGCACCACTTGTCCACTTGTCCACTTGTCTTTGTCCACTTGTCCACTTGGCTCTTTCCTGGGATATGAAACGTGTACCGGAGTGGAGGTTCTTGTCAAGACAGCAGCCCTCAACTTTGGGGTCCCTGTGTCTGGTTGATTTTTTCATTTTCCCAAGGTCAACGCCCATGTGTGGAAGTGCCCTATGCTCTGTGGTTCTGTGTTTTACATGGTTTGGGAAAGAGGATACACTTGTGAAGATTGGCTGTTGGCCATTGACATCCCGCCCATCAGCTTAACAAGGCTCCCTTGACTCCGTGGGCTGTCCTGCCTTTCTGGTTTTTAGACTTTTTTGGCCTGGCCCTTTTGCCCCGGGGGGGGGCGAGAGATTTCTTTGTAGTGCTGATTTGCTCTCCCAGGTTGCTTGGTTGGCCAAAAAGGGCGTATGCGTTTTTTCCTGAATATATTCAGGAAAAAACGCATACGCCCTTTTTGGCCAACCGCATCATTGTCCACGTTCTGGCGCTTTTCATGTGCTATCGGGGCCATTCCGATGTACCCGTTGACATCCGTTTCCTGCAGTTCTGCCTTGCGTTCAGCGCCTCTTCGTAGCCTGACCTCAATATATTTTGGGGCGATAGTTATCGTTTAGAGCTCTGCAGGTTTGGAAAGTGCAGTGCCCCTGAGCTCCATTTCCCAAGTCGCTTTTTTGGGAGGGGGATGCAACACGGCTGGATGGCTTCACGCCCCATTGTCGATCCGGGGTGGCAGGCTGAACCTCTGGTGAATTCTTCTTCGTGATGGGAAATGAGAGTGACATGTGCCCGACCAAACACCTCCAGCGAGTCTCTCATTGGTTCCCCCTCTTGCAGTTCATCCTGCGGACAAATTGCAGACGGTACGAAAGAGGCATGGAAAGGCGCCGAGTCTCCAAGTGGGGAGATTGTTAGTAAGGGGGCCTGAATGGAGAACACGAGCACCAGGAGATGAAAACTGAGGTGAGTTTCAGAAAGCTTTCCCGATCCCACGGTGTAGCATCCGCTGGGTTTCCAATGAGTGCTTTCGCTGTCGGAAGATTGCGTTGAACCTGGAGAGTTGGGACCCATGGAATGGGGAGCACGCAGGATTCCTTTCAAGGGTCTGCATTTGCTTTCCCAACCTCACCAATCGTCTCAGCCCCAAGAGTGTCCAGCCTTATGTCTTCTGCCGCTGGGGCTGTAGATGTGGTCAATCCTGGTTGCATGCCAGTCCCTGAACGCATTTTGGAAGAATTTCTCTCTGTTTTGCCCTGCTTGTTTCTTCTTTATGTTGGAAATGTATCCTCAGAATGGGTCTGAGCTGATTTTCCCTGCTGGTTTTAGGCCGCTTTACACACACTTGATGCACTTACACAGAGATATCAAGACTTAGCTTTTAAGATGCTTACTAGTCGGATAGATACTTGTGCGATGAAGAGGGTCTGGTGAGTCCAGTTGATTGAGCAAGGAGTAGGTCGTGTCCATTCCATATTCGGTTTTCGGAAGGGTATCTGTGCTCATTTCAAACTCGAGTTTTATGCGTCACCCCACCTCACCTTTCCCCTGAAGCAGGCATAAGTGTGTTTTCTAAAAGCGTGACTCTGTTCTGTTTGGGGATTCAGTGCATGGGGAGCGATTTTTACATTCCCTCGATAAGTGATATCATAAGTTTCTTTCTTTCTGGGACTTATTTCACTGAGGATGATCGTACCTAAATCCACTCAGGATGCTGCTACCAGCCTCATGACGTGGATTTCATGGCTGAGTGACACTCCATTGGACCTACGTAGCACCACTTGTCCACTTGTCCACTTGTCTTTGTCCACTTGTCCACTTGGCTCTTTCCTGGGATATGAAACGTGTACCGGAGTGGAGGTTCTTGTCAAGACAGCAGCCCTCAACTTTGGGGTCCCTGTGTCTGGTTGATTTTTTGATTTTCCCAAGGTCAACGCCCATGTGTGGAAGTGCCCTATGCTCTGTGGTTCTGTGTTTTACATGGTTTGGGAAAGAGGATACACTTGTGAAGATTGGCTGTTGGCCATTGACATCCCGCCCATCAGCTTAACAAGGCTCCCTTGACTCCGTGGCCTGTCCTGCCTTTCTGGTTTTTAGACTTTTTTCGCCTGGCCCTTTTGCCCCGGGGGGGGGGGGGCGAGATATTTCTTTGTAGTGCTGATTTGCTCTCCCAGGTTGCTTGGTTGGCCAAAAAGGGCGTATGCGTTTTTTCCTGAATATATTCAGGAAAAAACGCATACGCCCTTTTTGGCCAACCGCATCATTGTCCACGTTCTGGTGCTTTTCATGTGCTATCGGGGCCATTCCGATGTACCCGTTGACATCCGTTTCCTGCAGTTCTGCCTTGCGTTCAGCGCCTCTTCGTAGCCTGCCCTCAATATATTTTGGGGCGATAGTTATCGTTTAGAACTCTGCAGGTTTGGGAAGTGCAGTGCCCCTGAGCTCCATTTCCCAAGTCGCTTTTTTGTGAGTGGGACGCAACACGGCTGGATGGCTTCACGCCCTATTGTCGATCCGGGGTGGCAGGCTGAACCGCTGGTGAATTCTTCTTCGTGATGCGAAATGAGAGTGACATGTGCCCGACCAAACACCTCCAGCGAGTCTCTCATTGGTTCCCCCTCTTGCAGTTCATCCTGCGGACAAATTGCAGACGGTACGAAAGAGGCATGGAAAGGCGCCGAGTCTCCAAGTGGGGAGATTGTTAGTAAGGGGGCCTGAATGGAGAACACGAGCACCAGGAGATGAAAACTGAGGTGAGTTTCAGAAAGCTTTCCCGATCCCACGGTGTAGCATCGGCTGGGTTTCCAATGAGTGCTTTCGCTGTCGGAAGATTGCGTTGAACCTGGAGAGTTGGGACCCATGGAATGGGGAGCACGCAGGATTCCTTTCAAGGGTCTGCATTTGCTTTCCCAACCTCACCAATCGTCTCAGCCCCAAGAGTGTCCATCCTTATGTCTTCTGCCGCTGGGGCTGTAGATGTGGTCAATCCTGGTTGCATGCCAGTCCCTGAACGCATTTTGGAAGAATTTCTCTCTGTTTTGCCCTGCTTGTTTCTTCTTTATGTTGGAAATGTATCCTCAGAATGGGTCTGAGCTGATTTTCCCTGCTGGTTTTAGGCCGCTTTACACACACTTGATGCACTTACACAGAGATATCAAGACTTAGCTTTTAAGATGCTTACTAGTCGGATAGATACTTGTGCGATGAACAGGGTCTGGTGAGTCCAGTTGATTGAGCAAGGAGTAGGTCGTGTCCATTCCATATTCGGTTTTCGGAAGGGTATCTGTGCTCATTTCAAACTCGAGTTTTATGCGTCACCCCACCTCACCTTTCCCCTGAAGCAGGCAGAAGTGTGTTTTCTAAAAGCGTGACTCTGTTCTGTTTGGGGATTCAGTGCATGGGGAGCGATTTTTACATTCCCTCGATAAGTGATATCATAAGTTTCTTTTTTTGTGGGACTTATTTCACTGAGGATGATCGTACCTAAATCCACTCAGGATGCTGCTACCAGCCTCATGACGTGGATTTCATGGCTGAGTGACACTCCATTGGACCTACGTAGCACCACTTGTCCACTTGTCCACTTGTCTTTGTCCACTTGTCCACTCGTCTTTGTCCACTTGCCTCTTTCCTGGGATATGAAACGTGTACCGGAGTGGAGGTTCTTGTCAAGACAGCAGCCCTCAACTTTGGGGTCCCTGTGTCTGGTTGATTTTTTGATTTTCCCAAGGTCAACGCCCATGTGTGGAAGTGCCCTATGCTCTGTGGTTCTGTGTTTTACATGGTTTGGGAAAGAGGATACACTTGTGAAGATTGGCTGTTGGCCATTGACATCCCTCCCATCAGCTTAACAAGGCTCCCTTGACTCCGTGGGCTGTCCTGCCTTTCTGGTTTTTAGACTTTTTTCGCCTGGCCCTTTTGCCCCGGGGGGGGGCGAGAGATTTCTTTGTAGTGCTGATTTGCTCTCCCAGGTTGCTTGGTTGGCCAAAAAGGACGTATGCGTTTTTTCCTGAATATATTCAGGAAAAAACGCATACGTAATTTTTGGCCAACCGCATCATTGTCCACGTTCTGGCGCTTTTCATGTGCTATCGGGGCCATTCCGATGTACCCGTTGACATCCGTTTCCTGCAGTTCTGCCTTGCGTTCAGCGCCTCTTCGTAGCCTGACCTCAATATATTTTGGGGCGATAGTTATCGTTTAGAACTCTGCAGGTTTGGGAAGTGCAGTGCCCCTGAGCTCCATTTCCCAAGTCGCTTTTTTGGGAGGGGGACGCAACACGGCTGGATGGCTTCACGCCCTATTGTCGATCCGGGGTGGCAGGCTGAACCGCTGGTGAATTCTTCTTCGTGATGCGAAATGAGAGTGACATGTGCCCGACCAAACACCTCCAGCGAGTCTCTCATTGGTTCCCCCTCTTGCAGTTCATCCTGCGGACAAATTGCAGACGGTACGAAAGAGGCATGGAAAGGCGCCGAGTCTCCAAGTGGGGAGATTGTTAGTAAGGGGGCCTGAATGGAGAACACGAGCACCAGGAGATGAAAACTGAGGTGAGTTTCAGAAAGCTTTCCCGATCCCACGGTGTAGCATCCGCTGGGTTTCCAATGAGTGCTTTCGCTGTTGGAAGATTGCGTTGAACCTGGAGAGTTGGGACCCATGGAATGGGGAGCACGCAGGATTCCTTTCAAGGGTCTGCATTTGCTTTCCCAACCTCACCAATCGTCTCAGCCCCAAGAGTGTCCAGCCTTATGTCTTCTGCCGCTGGGGCTGTAGATGTGGTCAATCCTGGTTGCATGCCAGTCCCTGAACGCATTTTGGAAGAATTTCTCTCTGTTTTGCCCTGCTTGTTTCTTCTTTATGTTGGAAATGTATCCTCAGAATGGGTCTGAGCTGATTTTCCCTGCTGGTTTTAGGCCGCTTTACACACACTTGATGCACTTACACAGAGATATCAAGACTTAGCTTTTAAGATGCTTACTAGTCGGATAGATACTTGTGCGATGAAGAGGGTCTGGTGAGTCCAGTTGATTGAGCAAGGAGTAGGTCGTGTCCATTCCATATTCGGTTTTCGGAAGGGTATCTGTGCTCATTTCAAACTCGAATTTTATGCGTCACCCCACCTCACCTTTCCCCAGAAGCAGGCATAAGTGTGTTTTCTAAAAGCGTGACTCTGTTCTGTTTGGGGATTCAGTGCATGGGGAGCGATTTTTACATTCCCTCGATAAGTGATATCATAAGTTTCTTTCTTTGTGGGACTTATTTCACTGAGGATGATCGTACCTAAATCCACTCAGGATGCTGCTACCAGCCTCATGACGTGGATTTCATGGCTGAGTGACACTCCATTGGACCTACGTAGCACCACTTGTCCACTTGTCCACTTGTCTTTGTCCAGTGTCCACTCGTCTTTGTCCACTTGCCTCTTTCCTGGGATATGAAACGTGTACTGGAGTGGAGGTTCTTGTCAAGACAGCAGCCCTCAACTTTGGGGTCCCTGTGTCTGGTTGATTTTTTGATTTTCCCAAGGTCAACGCCCATGTGTGGAAGTGCCCTATGCTCTGTGGTTCTGTGTTTTACATGGTTTGGGAAAGAGGATACACTTGTGAAGATTGGCTGTTGGCCATTGACATCCCGCCCATCAGCTTAACAAGGCTCCCTTGACTCCGTGGCCTGTCCTGCATTTCTGGTTTTTAGACTTTTTTTGCCTGGCCCTTTTGCCCCGGGGGGGGCGAGAGATTTCTTTGTAGTGCTGATTTGCTCTCCCAGATTGCTTGGTTGGCCAAAAAGGGCGTATGCGTTTTTTCCTGAATATATTCAGGAAAAAACGCATACGCCCTTTTTGGCCAACCGCATCATTGTCCACGTTCTGGCGCTTTTCATGTGCTATCGGGGCCATTCCGATGTACCCGTTGACATCCGTTTCCTGCAGTTCTGCCTTGCGTTCAGCGCCTCTTCGTAGCCTGACCTCAATATATTTTGGGGCGATAGTTATCGTTTAGAACTCTGCAGGTTTGGGAAGTGCAGTGCCCCTGAGCTCCATTTCCCAAGTCGCTTTTTTGTGAGTGGGACGCAACACGGCTGGATGGCTTCACGCCCTATTGTCGATCCGGGGTGGCAGGCTGAACCTCTGGTGAATTCTTCTTCGTGATGGGAAATGAGAGTGACATGTGCCCGACCAAACACCTCCAGCGAGTCTCTCATTGGTTCCCCCTCTTGCAGTTCATCCTGCGGACAAATTGCAGACGGTACGAAAGAGGCATGGAAAGGCGCCGAGTCTCCAAGTGGGGAGATTGTTAGTAAGGGGGCCTGAATGGAGAACACGAGCACCAGGAGATGAAAACTGAGGTGAGTTTCAGAAAGCTTTCCCGATCCCACGGTGTAGCATCCGCTGGGTTTCCAATGAGTGCTTTCGCTGTCGGAAGATTGCGTTGAACCTGGAGAGTTGGGACCCATGGAATGGGGAGCACGCAGGATTCCTTTCAAGGGTCTGCATTTGCTTTCCCAACCTCACCAATCGTCTCAGCCCCAAGAGTGTCCATCCTTATGTCTTCTGCCGCTGGGGCTGTAGATGTGGTCAATCCTGGTTGCATGCCAGTCCCTGAACGCATTTTGGAAGAATTTCTCTCTGTTTTGCCCTGCTTGTTTCTTCTTTATGTTGGAAATGTATCCTCAGAATGGGTCTGAGCTGATTTTCCCTGCTGGTTTTAGGCCGCTTTACACACACTTGATGCACTTACACAGAGATATCAAGACTTAGCTTTTAAGATGCTTACTAGTCGGATAGATACTTGTGCGATGAAGAGGGTCTGGTGAGTCCAGTTGATTGAGCAAGGAGTAGGTCGTGTCCATTCCATATTCGGTTTTCGGAAGGGTATCTGTGCTCATTTCAAACTCGAGTTTTATGCGTCACCCCACCTCACCTTTCCCCTGAAGCAGGCAGAAGTGTGTTTTCTAAAAGCGTGACTCTGTTCTGTTTGGGGATTCAGTGCATGGGGAGCGATTTTTACATTCCCTCGATAAGTGATATCATAAGTTTCTTTCTTTCTGGGACTTATTTCACTGAGGATGATCGTACCTAAATCCACTCAGGATGCTGCTACCAGCCTCATGACGTGGATTTCATGGCTGAGTGACACTCCATTGGACCTACGTAGCACCACTTGTCCACTTGTCCACTTGTCTTTGTCCACTTGTCCACTTGGCTCTTTCCTGGGATATGAAACGTGTACCGGAGTGGAGGTTCTTGTCAAGACAGCAGCCCTCAACTTTGGGGTCCCTGTGTCTGGTTGATTTTTTGATTTTCCCAAGGTCAACGCCCATGTGTGGAAGTGCCCTATGCTCTGTGGTTCTGTGTTTTACATGGTTTGGGAAAGAGGATACACTTGTGAAGATTGGCTGTTGGCCATTGACATCCCGCCCATCAGCTTAACAAGGCTCCCTTGACTCCGTGGGCTGTCCTGCCTTTCTGGTTTTTAGACTTTTTTCGCCTGGCCCTTTTGCCCCGGGGGGTGGGGCGAGATATTTCTTTGTAGTGCTGATTTGCTCTCCCAGGTTGCTTGGTTGGCCAAAAAGGGCGTATGCGTTTTTTCCTGAATATATTCAGGAAAAAACGCATACGCCCTTTTTGGCCAACCGCATCATTGTCCACGTTCTGGTGCTTTTCATGTGCTATCGGGGCCATTCCGATGTACCCGTTGACATCCGTTTCCTGCAGTTCTGCCTTGCGTTCAGCGCCTCTTCGTAGCCTGCCCTCAATATATTTTGGGGCGATAGTTATCGTTTAGAACTCTGCAGGTTTGGGAAGTGCAGTGCCCCTGAGCTCCATTTCCCAAGTCGCTTTTTTGTGAGTGGGACGCAACACGGCTGGATGGCTTCACGCCCTATTGTCGATCCGGGGTGGCAGGCTGAACCGCTGGTGAATTCTTCTTCGTGATGCGAAATGAGAGTGACATGTGCCCGACCAAACACCTCCAGCGAGTCTCTCATTGGTTCCCCCTCTTGCAGTTCATCCTGCGGACAAATTGCAGACGGTACGAAAGAGGCATGGAAAGGCGCCGAGTCTCCAAGTGGGGAGATTGTTAGTAAGGGGGCCTGAATGGAGAACACGAGCACCAGGAGATGAAAACTGAGGTGAGTTTCAGAAAGCTTTCCCGATCCCACGGTGTAGCATCCGCTGGGTTTCCAATGAGTGCTTTCGCTGTCGGAAGATTGCGTTGAACCTGGAGAGTTGGGACCCATGGAATGGGGAGCACGCAGGATTCCTTTCAAGGGTCTGCATTTGCTTTCCCAACCTCACCAATCGTCTCAGCCCCAAGAGTGTCCAGCCTTATGTCTTCTGCCGCTGGGGCTGTAGATGTGGTCAATCCTGGTTGCATGCCAGTCCCTGAACGCATTTTGGAAGAATTTCTCTCTGTTTTGCCCTGCTTGTTTCTTCTTTATGTTGGAAATGTATCCTCAGAATGGGTCTGAGCTGATTTTCCCTGCTGGTTTTAGGCCGCTTTACACACACTTGATGCACTTACACAGAGATATCAAGACTTAGCTTTTAAGATGCTTACTAGTCGGATAGATACTTGTGCGATGAACAGGGTCTGGTGAGTCCAGTTGATTGAGCAAGGAGTAGGTCGTGTCCATTCCATATTCGGTTTTCGGAAGGGTATCTGTGCTCATTTCAAGCTCGAGTTTTATGCGTCACCCCACCTCACCTTTCCCCTGAAGCAGGCAGAAGTGTGTTTTCTAAAAGCGTGACTCTGTTCTGTTTGGGGATTCAGTGCATGGGGAGCGATTTTTACATTCCCTCGATAAGTGATATCATAAGTTTCTTTTTTTGTGGGACTTATTTCACTGAGGATGATCGTACCTAAATCCACTCAGGATGCTGCTACCAGCCTCATGACGTGGATTTCATGGCTGAGTGACACTCCATTGGACCTACGTAGCACCACTTGTCCACTTGTCTTTGTCCACTTGTCCACTCGTCTTTGTCCACTTGGCTCTTTCCTGGGATATGAAACGTGTACCGGAGTGGAGGTTCTTGTCAAGACAGCAGCCCTCAACTTTGGGGTCCCTGTGTCTGGTTGATTTTTTGATTTTCCCAAGGTCAACGCCCATGTGTGGAAGTGCCCTATGCTCTGTGGTTCTGTGTTTTACATGGTTTGGGAAAGAGGATACACTTGTGAAGATTGGCTGTTGGCCATTGACATCCCGCCCATCAGCTTAACAAGGGTCCCTTGACTCCGTGGCCTGTCCTGCCTTTCTGGTTTTTAGACTTTTTTCGCCTGGCCCTTTTGCCCCGGGGGGGGGGGCGAGATATTTCTTTGTAGTGCTGATTTGCTCTCCCAGGTTGCTTGGTTGGCCAAAAAGGGCGTATGCGTTTTTTCCTGAATATATTCAGGAAAAAACGCATACGCCCTTTTTGGCCAACCGCATCATTGTCCACGTTCTGGTGCTTTTCATGTGCTATCGGGGCCATTCCGATGTACCCGTTGACATCCGTTTCCTGCAGTTCTGCCTTGCGTTCAGCGCCTCTTCGTAGCCTGCCCTCAATATATTTTGGGGCGATAGTTATCGTTTAGAACTCTGCAGGTTTGGGAAGTGCAGTGCCCCTGAGCTCCATTTCCCAAGTCGCTTTTTTGTGAGTGGGACGCAACACGGCTGGATGGCTTCACGCCCTATTGTCGATCCGGGGTGGCAGGCTGAACCGCTGGTGAATTCTTCTTCGTGATGCGAAATGAGAGTGACATGTGCCCGACCAAACACCTCCAGCGAGTCTCTCATTGGTTCCCCCTCTTGCAGTTCATCCTGCGGACAAATTGCAGACGGTACGAAAGAGGCATGGAAAGGCGCCGAGTCTCCAAGTGGGGAGATTGTTAGTAAGGGGGCCTGAATGGAGAACACGAGCACCAGGAGATGAAAACTGAGGTGAGTTTCAGAAAGCTTTCCCGATCCCACGGTGTAGCATCCGCTGGGTTTCCAATGAGTGCTTTCGCTGTCGGAAGATTGCCTTGAACCTGGAGAGTTGGGACCCATGGAATGGGGAGCACGCAGGATTCCTTTCAAGGGTCTGCATTTGCTTTCCCAACCTCACCAATCGTCTCAGCCCCAAGAGTGTCCAGCCTTATGTCTTCTGCCGCTGGGGCTGTAGATGTGGTCAATCCTGGTTGCATGCCAGTCCCTGAACGCATTTTGGAAGAATTTCTCTCTGTTTTGCCCTGCTTGTTTCTTCTTTATGTTGGAAATGTATCCTCAGAATGGGTCTGAGCTGATTTTCCCTGCTGGTTTTAGGCCGCTTTACACACACTTGATGCACTTACACAGAGATATCAAGACTTAGCTTTTAAGATGCTTACTAGTCGGATAGATACTTGTGCGATGAACAGGGTCTGGTGAGTCCAGTTGATTGAGCAAGGAGTAGGTCGTGTCCATTCCATATTCGGTTTTCGGAAGGGTATCTGTGCTCATTTCAAACTCGAGTTTTATGCGTCACCCCACCTCACCTTTCCCCTGAAGCAGGCAGAAGTGTGTTTTCTAAAAGCGTGACTCTGTTCTGTTTGGGGATTCAGTGCATGGGGAGCGATTTTTACATTCCCTCGATAAGTGATATCATAAGTTTCTTTTTTTGTGGGACTTATTTCACTGAGGATGATCGTACCTAAATCCACTCAGGATGCTGCTACCAGCCTCATGACGTGGATTTCATGGCTGAGTGACACTCCATTGGACCTACGTAGCACCACTTGTCCACTTGTCCACTTGTCTTTGTCCACTTGTCCACTCGTCTTTGTCCACTTGGCTCTTTCCTGGGATATGAAACGTGTACCGGAGTGGAGGTTCTTGTCAAGACAGCAGCCCTCAACTTTGGGGTCCCTGTGTCTGGTTGATTTTTTGATTTTCCCAAGGTCAACGCCCATGTGTGGAAGTGCCCTATGCTCTGTGGTTCTGTGTTTTACATGGTTTGGGAAAGAGGATACACTTGTGAAGATTGGCTGTTGGCCATTGACATCCCTCCCATCAGCTTAACAAGGCTCCCTTGACTCCGTGGGCTGTCCTGCCTTTCTGGTTTTTAGACTTTTTTCGCCTGGCCCTTTTGCCCCGGGGGGGGGCGAGAGATTTCTTTGTAGTGCTGATTTGCTCTCCCAGGTTGCTTGGTTGGCCAAAAAGGACGTATGCGTTTTTTCCTGAATATATTCAGGAAAAAACGCATACGTAATTTTTGGCCAACCGCATCATTGTCCACGTTCTGGCGCTTTTCATGTGCTATCGGGGCCATTCCGATGTACCCGTTGACATCCGTTTCCTGCAGTTCTGCCTTGCGTTCAGCGCCTCTTCGTAGCCTGACCTCAATATATTTTGGGGCGATAGTTATCGTTTAGAACTCTGCAGGTTTGGGAAGTGCAGTGCCCCTGAGCTCCATTTCCCAAGTCGCTTTTTTGGGAGGGGGACGCAACACGGCTGGATGGCTTCACGCCCTATTGTCGATCCGGGGTGGCAGGCTGAACCGCTGGTGAATTCTTCTTCGTGATGGGAAATGAGAGTGACATGTGCCCGACCAAACACCTCCAGCGAGTCTCTCATTGGTTCCCCCTCTTGCAGTTCATCCTGCGGACAAATTGCAGACGGTACGAAAGAGGCATGGAAAGGCGCCGAGTCTCCAAGTGGGGAGATTGTTAGTAAGGGGGCCTGAATGGAGAACACGAGCACCAGGAGATGAAAACTGAGGTGAGTTTCAGAAAGCTTTCCCGATCCCACGGTGTAGCATCCGCTGGGTTTCCAATGAGTGCTTTCGCTGTTGGAAGATTGCGTTGAACCTGGAGAGTTGGGACCCATGGAATGGGGAGCACGCAGGATTCCTTTCAAGGGTCTGCATTTGCTTTCCCAACCTCACCAATCGTCTCAGCCCCAAGAGTGTCCAGCCTTATGTCTTCTGCCGCTGGGGCTGTAGATGTGGTCAATCCTGGTTGCATGCCAGTCCCTGAACGCATTTTGGAAGAATTTCTCTCTGTTTTGCCCTGCTTGTTTCTTCTTTATGTTGGAAATGTATCCTCAGAATGGGTCTGAGCTGATTTTCCCTGCTGGTTTTAGGCCGCTTTACACACACTTGATGCACTTACACAGAGATATCAAGACTTAGCTTTTAAGATGCTTACTAGTCGGATAGATACTTGTGCGATGAAGAGGGTCTGGTGAGTCCAGTTGATTGAGCAAGGAGTAGGTCGTGTCCATTCCATATTCGGTTTTCGGAAGGGTATCTGTGCTCATTTCAAACTCGAATTTTATGCGTCACCCCACCTCACCTTTCCCCAGAAGCAGGCATAAGTGTGTTTTCTAAAAGCGTGACTCTGTTCTGTTTGGGGATTCAGTGCATGGGGAGCGATTTTTACATTCCCTCGATAAGTGATATCATAAGTTTCTTTCTTTGTGGGACTTATTTCACTGAGGATGATCGTACCTAAATCCACTCAGGATGCTGCTACCAGCCTCATGACGTGGATTTCATGGCTGAGTGACACTCCATTGGACCTACGTAGCACCACTTGTCCACTTGTCCACTTGTCTTTGTCCACTTGTCCACTCGTCTTTGTCCACTTGCCTCTTTCCTGGGATATGAAACGTGTACTGGAGTGGAGGTTCTTGTCAAGACAGCAGCCCTCAACTTTGGGGTCCCTGTGTCTGGTTGATTTTTTGATTTTCCCAAGGTCAACGCCCATGTGTGGAAGTGCCCTATGCTCTGTGGTTCTGTGTTTTACATGGTTTGGGAAAGAGGATACACTTGTGAAGATTGGCTGTTGGCCATTGACATCCCGCCCATCAGCTTAACAAGGCTCCCTTGACTCCGTGGCCTGTCCTGCCTTTCTGGTTTTTAGACTTTTTTTGCCTGGCCCTTTTGCCCCGGGGGGGGCGAGAGATTTCTTTGTAGTGCTGATTTGCTCTCCCAGATTGCTTGGTTGGCCAAAAAGGGCGTATGCGTTTTTTCCTGAATATATTCAGGAAAAAACGCATACGCCCTTTTTGGCCAACCGCATCATTGTCCACGTTCTGGCGCTTTTCATGTGCTATCGGGTCCATTCCGATGTACCCGTTGACATCCGTTTCCTGCAGTTCTGCCTTGCGTTCAGCGCCTCTTCGTAGCCTGACCTCAATATATTTTGGGGCGATAGTTATCGTTTAGAACTCTGCAGGTTTGGGAAGTGCAGTGCCCCTGAGCTCCATTTCCCAAGTCGCTTTTTTGTGAGTGGGACGCAACACGGCTGGATGGCTTCACGCCCTATTGTCGATCCGGGGTGGCAGGCTGAACCTCTGGTGAATTCTTCTTCGTGATGGGAAATGAGAGTGACATGTGCCCGACCAAACACCTCCAGCGAGTCTCTCATTGGTTCCCCCTCTTGCAGTTCATCCTGCGGACAAATTGCAGACGGTACGAAAGAGGCATGGAAAGGCGCCGAGTCTCCAAGTGGGGAGATTGTTAGTAAGGGGGCCTGAATGGAGAACACGAGCACCAGGAGATGAAAACTGAGGTGAGTTTCAGAAAGCTTTCCCGATCCCACGGTGTAGCATCCGCTGGGTTTCCAATGAGTGCTTTCGCTGTCGGAAGATTGCGTTGAACCTGGAGAGTTGGGACCCATGGAATGGGGAGCACGCAGGATTCCTTTCAAGGGTCTGCATTTGCTTTCCCAACCTCACCAATCGTCTCAGCCCCAAGAGTGTCCATCCTTATGTCTTCTGCCGCTGGGGCTGTAGATGTGGTCAATCCTGGTTGCATGCCAGTCCCTGAACGCATTTTGGAAGAATTTCTCTCTGTTTTGCCCTGCTTGTTTCTTCTTTATGTTGGAAATGTATCCTCAGAATGGGTCTGAGCTGATTTTCCCTGCTGGTTTTAGGCCGCTTTACACACACTTGATGCACTTACACAGAGATATCAAGACTTAGCTTTTAAGATGCTTACTAGTCGGATAGATACTTGTGCGATGAAGAGGGTCTGGTGAGTCCAGTTGATTGAGCAAGGAGTAGGTCGTGTCCATTCCATATTCGGTTTTCGGAAGGGTATCTGTGCTCATTTCAAACTCGAGTTTTATGCGTCACCCCACCTCACCTTTCCCCTGAAGCAGGCATAAGTGTGTTTTCTAAAAGCGTGACTCTGTTCTGTTTGGGGATTCAGTGCATGGGGAGCGATTTTTACATTCCCTCGATAAGTGATATCATAAGTTTCTTTTTTTGTGGGACTTATTTCACTGAGGATGATCGTACCTAAATCCACTCAGGATGCTGCTACCAGCCTCATGACGTGGATTTCATGGCTGAGTGACACTCCATTGGACCTACGTAGCACCACTTGTCCACTTGTCCACTTGTCTTTGTCCACTTGTCCACTTGGCTCTTTCCTGGGATATGAAACGTGTACCGGAGTGGAGGTTCTTGTCAAGACAGCAGCCCTCAACTTTGGGGTCCCTGTGTCTGGTTGATTTTTTCATTTTCCCAAGGTCAACGCCCATGTGTGGAAGTGCCCTATGCTCTGTGGTTCTGTGTTTTACATGGTTTGGGAAAGAGGATACACTTGTGAAGATTGGCTGTTGGCCATTGACATCCCGCCCATCAGCTTAACAAGGCTCCCTTGACTCCGTGGGCTGTCCTGCCTTTCTGGTTTTTAGACTTTTTTGGCCTGGCCCTTTTGCCCCGGGGGGGGGGCGAGAGATTTCTTTGTAGTGCTGATTTGCTCTCCCAGGTTGCTTGGTTGGCCAAAAAGGGCGTATGCGTTTTTTCCTGAATATATTCAGGAAAAAACGCATACGCCCTTTTTGGCCAACCGCATCATTGTCCACGTTCTGGCGCTTTTCATGTGCTATCGGGGCCATTCCGATGTACCCGTTGACATCCGTTTCCTGCAGTTCTGCCTTGCGTTCAGCGCCTCTTCGTAGCCTGACCTCAATATATTTTGGGGCGATAGTTATCGTTTAGAGCTCTGCAGGTTTGGAAAGTGCAGTGCCCCTGAGCTCCATTTCCCAAGTCGCTTTTTTGGGAGGGGGACGCAACACGGCTGGATGGCTTCACGCCCCATTGTCGATCCGGGGTGGCAGGCTGAACCTCTGGTGAATTCTTCTTCGTGATGGGAAATGAGAGTGACATGTGCCCGACCAAACACCTCCAGCGAGTCTCTCATTGGTTCCCCCTCTTGCAGTTCATCCTGCGGACAAATTGCAGACGGTACGAAAGAGGCATGGAAAGGCGCCGAGTCTCCAAGTGGGGAGATTGTTAGTAAGGGGGCCTGAATGGAGAACACGAGCACCAGGAGATGAAAACTGAGGTGAGTTTCAGAAAGCTTTCCCGATCCCACGGTGTAGCATCCGCTGGGTTTCCAATGAGTGCTTTCGCTGTCGGAAGATTGCGTTGAACCTGGAGAGTTGGGACCCATGGAATGGGGAGCACGCAGGATTCCTTTCAAGGGTCTGCATTTGCTTTCCCAACCTCACCAATCGTCTCAGCCCCAAGAGTGTCCAGCCTTATGTCTTCTGCCGCTGGGGCTGTAGATGTGGTCAATCCTGGTTGCATGCCAGTCCCTGAACGCATTTTGGAAGAATTTCTCTCTGTTTTGCCCTGCTTGTTTCTTCTTTATGTTGGAAATGTATCCTCAGAATGGGTCTGAGCTGATTTTCCCTGCTGGTTTTAGGCCGCTTTACACACACTTGATGCACTTACACAGAGATATCAAGACTTAGCTTTTAAGATGCTTACTAGTCGGATAGATACTTGTGCGATGAACAGGGTCTGGTGAGTCCAGTTGATTGAGCAAGGAGTAGGTCGTGTCCATTCCATATTCGGTTTTCGGAAGGGTATCTGTGCTCATTTCAAACTCGAATTTTATGCGTCACCCCACCTCACCTTTCCCCAGAAGCAGGCATAAGTGTGTTTTCTAAAAGCGTGACTCTGTTCTGTTTGGGGATTCAGTGCATGGGGAGCGATTTTTACATTCCCTCGATAAGTGATATTATAAGTTTCTTTCTTTGTGGGACTTATTTCACTGAGGATGATCGTACCTAAATCCACTCAGGATGCTGCTACCAGCCTCATGACGTGGATTTCATGGCTGAGTGACACTCCATTGGACCTACGTAGCACCACTTGTCCACTTGTCCACTTGTCTTTGTCCACTTGTCCACTCGTCTTTGTCCACTTGCCTCTTTCCTGGGATATGAAACGTGTACCGGAGTGGAGGTTCTTGTCAAGACAGCAGCCCTCAACTTTGGGGTCCCTGTGTCTGGTTGATTTTTTCATTTTCCCAAGGTCAACGCCCATGTGTGGAAGTGCCCTATGCTCTGTGGTTCTGTGTTTTACATGGTTTGGGAAAGAGGATACACTTGTGAAGATTGGCTGTTGGCCATTGACATCCCGCCCATCAGCTTAACAAGGCTCCCTTGACTCCGTGGCCTGTCCTGCCTTTCTGGTTTTTAGACTTTTTTTGCCTGGCCCTTTTGCCCCGGGGGGGGCGAGAGATTTCTTTGTAGTGCTGATTTGCTCTCCCAGATTGCTTGGTTGGCCAAAAAGGGCGTATGCGTTTTTTCCTGAATATATTCAGGAAAAAACGCATACGCCCTTTTTGGCCAACCGCATCATTGTCCACGTTCTGGCGCTTTTCATGTGCTATCGGGGCCATTCCGATGTACCCGTTGACATCCGTTTCCTGCAGTTCTGCCTTGCGTTCAGCGCCTCTTCGTAGCCTGACCTCAATATATTTTGGGGCGATAGTTATCGTTTAGAACTCTGCAGGTTTGGGAAGTGCAGTGCCCCTGAGCTCCATTTCCCAAGTCGCTTTTTTGTGAGTGGGACGCAACACGGCTGGATGGCTTCACGCCCTATTGTCGATCCGGGGTGGCAGGCTGAACCTCTGGTGAATTCTTCTTCGTGATGGGAAATGAGAGTGACATGTGCCCGACCAAACACCTCCAGCGAGTCTCTCATTGGTTCCCCCTCTTGCAGTTCATCCTGCGGACAAATTGCAGACGGTACGAAAGAGGCATGGAAAGGCGCCGAGTCTCCAAGTGGGGAGATTGTTAGTAAGGGGGCCTGAATGGAGAACACGAGCACCAGGAGATGAAAACTGAGGTGAGTTTCAGAAAGCTTTCCCGATCCCACGGTGTAGCATCCGCTGGGTTTCCAATGAGTGCTTTCGCTGTCGGAAGATTGCGTTGAACCTGGAGAGTTGGGACCCATGGAATGGGGAGCACGCAGGATTCCTTTCAAGGGTCTGCATTTGCTTTCCCAACCTCACCAATCGTCTCAGCCCCAAGAGTGTCCATCCTTATGTCTTCTGCCGCTGGGGCTGTAGATGTGGTCAATCCTGGTTGCATGCCAGTCCCTGAACGCATTTTGGAAGAATTTCTCTCTGTTTTGCCCTGCTTGTTTCTTCTTTATGTTGGAAATGTATCCTCAGAATGGGTCTGAGCTGATTTTCCCTGCTGGTTTTAGGCCGCTTTACACACACTTGATGCACTTACACAGAGATATCAAGACTTAGCTTTTAAGATGCTTACTAGTCGGATAGATACTTGTGCGATGAACAGGGTCTGGTGAGTCCAGTTGATTGAGCAAGGAGTAGGTCGTGTCCATTCCATATTCGGTTTTCAGAAGGGTATCTGTGCTCATTTCAAACTCGAGTTTTATGCGTCACCCCACCTCACCTTTCCCCTGAAGCAGGCATAAGTGTGTTTTCTAAAAGCGTGACTCTGTTCTGTTTGGGGATTCAGTGCATGGGGAGCGATTTTTACATTCCCTCGATAAGTGATATCATAAGTTTCTTTTTTTGTGGGACTTATTTCACTGAGGATGATCGTACCTAAATCCACTCAGGATGCTGCTACCAGCCTCATGACGTGGATTTCATGGCTGAGTGACACTCCATTGGACCTACGTAGCACCACTTGTCCACTTGTCCACTTGTCTTTGTCCACTTGTCCACTTGGCTCTTTCCTGGGATATGAAACGTGTACCGGAGTGGAGGTTCTTGTCAAGACAGCAGCCCTCAACTTTGGGGTCCCTGTGTCTGGTTGATTTTTTCATTTTCCCAAGGTCAACGCCCATGTGTGGAAGTGCCCTATGCTCTGTGGTTCTGTGTTTTACATGGTTTGGGAAAGAGGATACACTTGTGAAGATTGGCTGTTGGCCATTGACATCCCGCCCATCAGCTTAACAAGGCTCCCTTGACTCCGTGGGCTGTCCTGCCTTTCTGGTTTTTAGACTTTTTTGGCCTGGCCCTTTTGCCCCGGGGCGGGGCGAGAGATTTCTTTGTAGTGCTGATTTGCTCTCCCAGGTTGCTTGGTTGGCCAAAAAGGGCGTATGCGTTTTTTCCTGAATATATTCAGGAAAAAACGCATACGCCCTTTTTGGCCAACCGCATCATTGTCCACGTTCTGGCGCTTTTCATGTGCTATCGGGGCCATTCCGATGTACCCGTTGACATCCGTTTCCTGCAGTTCTGCCTTGCGTTCAGCGCCTCTTCGTAGCCTGACCTCAATATATTTTGGGGCGATAGTTATCGTTTAGAGCTCTGCAGGTTTGGAAAGTGCAGTGCCCCTGAGCTCCATTTCCCAAGTCGCTTTTTTGGGAGGGGGACGCAACACGGCTGGATGGCTTCACGCCCCATTGTCGATCCGGGGTGGCAGGCTGAACCTCTGGTGAATTCTTCTTCGTGATGGGAAATGAGAGTGACATGTGCCCGACCAAACACCTCCAGCGAGTCTCTCATTGGTTCCCCCTCTTGCAGTTCATCCTGCGGACAAATTGCAGACGGTACGAAAGAGGCATGGAAAGGCGCCGAGTCTCCAAGTGGGGAGATTGTTAGTAAGGGGGCCTGAATGGAGAACACGAGCACCAGGAGATGAAAACTGAGGTGAGTTTCAGAAAGCTTTCCCGATCCCACGGTGTAGCATCCGCTGGGTTTCCAATGAGTGCTTTCGCTGTCGGAAGATTGCGTTGAACCTGGAGAGTTGGGACCCATGGAATGGGGAGCACGCAGGATTCCTTTCAAGGGTCTGCATTTGCTTTCCCAACCTCACCAATCGTCTCAGCCCCAAGAGTGTCCAGCCTTATGTCTTCTGCCGCTGGGGCTGTAGATGTGGTCAATCCTGGTTGCATGCCAGTCCCTGAACGCATTTTGGAAGAATTTCTCTCTGTTTTGCCCTGCTTGTTTCTTCTTTATGTTGGAAATGTATCCTCAGAATGGGTCTGAGCTGATTTTCCCTGCTGGTTTTAGGCCGCTTTACACACACTTGATGCACTTACACAGAGATATCAAGACTTAGCTTTTAAGATGCTTACTAGTCGGATAGATACTTGTGCGATGAACAGGGTCTGGTGAGTCCAGTTGATTGAGCAAGGAGTAGGTCGTGTCCATTCCATATTCGGTTTTCGGAAGGGTATCTGTGCTCATTTCAAACTCGAGTTTTATGCGTCACCCCACCTCACCTTTCCCCTGAAGCAGGCATAAGTGTGTTTTCTAAAAGCGTGACTCTGTTCTGTTTGGGGATTCAGTGCATGGGGAGCGATTTTTACATTCCCTCGATAAGTGATATCATAAGTTTCTTTTTTTGTGGGACTTATTTCACTGAGGATGATCGTACCTAAATCCACTCAGGATGCTGCTACCAGCCTCATGACGTGGATTTCATGGCTGAGTGACACTCCATTGGACCTACGTAGCACCACTTGTCCACTTGTCCACTTGTCTTTGTCCACTTGTCCACTTGGCTCTTTCCTGGGATATGAAACGTGTACCGGAGTGGAGGTTCTTGTCAAGACAGCAGCCCTCAACTTTGGGGTCCCTGTGTCTGGTTGATTTTTTCATTTTCCCAAGGTCAACGCCCATGTGTGGAAGTGCCCTATGCTCTGTGGTTCTGTGTTTTACATGGTTTGGGAAAGAGGATACACTTGTGAAGATTGGCTGTTGGCCATTGACATCCCGCCCATCAGCTTAACAAGGCTCCCTTGACTCCGTGGGCTGTCCTGCCTTTCTGGTTTTTAGACTTTTTTCGCCTGGCACTTTTGCCCGGGGGGGGGGGGCGAGAGATTTCTTTGTAGTGCTGATTTGCTCTCCCAGGTTGCTTGGTTGGCCAAAAAGGGCGTATGCGTTTTTTCCTGAATATATTCAGGAAAAAACGCATACGCCCTTTTTGGCCAACCGCATCATTGTGCACGTTCTGGCGCTTTTCATGTGCTATCGGGGCCATTCCGATGTACCCGTTGACATCCGTTTCCTGCAGTTCTGCCTTGCGTTCAGCGCCTCTTCGTAGCCTGACCTCAATATATTTTGGGGCGATAGTTATCGTTTAGAACTCTGCAGGTTTGGGAAGTGCAGTGCCCCTGAGCTCCATTTCCCAAGTCGCTTTTTTGGGAGGGGGACGCAACACGGCTGGATGGCTTCACGCCCTATTGTCGATCCGGGGTGGCAGGCTGAACCTCTGGTGAATTCTTCTTCGTGATGGGAAATGAGAGTGACATGTGCCCGACCAAGCACCTCCAGCGAGTCTCTCATTGGTTCCCCCTCTTGCAGTTCATCCTGCGGACAAATTGCAGACGGTACGAAAGAGGCATGGAAAGGCGCCGAGTCTCCAAGTGGGGAGATTGTTAGTAAGGGGGCCTGAATGGAGAACACGAGCACCAGGAGATGAAAACTGAGGTGAGTTTCAGAAAGCTTTCCCGATCCCACGGTGTAGCATCCGCTGGGTTTCCAATGAGTGCTTTCGCTGCCGGAAGATTGCGTTGAACCTGGAGAGTTGGGACCCATGGAATGGGGAGCACGCAGGATTCCTTTCAAGGGTCTGCATTTGCTTTCCCAACCTCACCAATCGTCTCAGCCCCAAGAGTGTCCAGCCTTATGTCTTCTGCCGCTGGGGCTGTAGATGTGGTCAATCCTGGTTGCATGCCAGTCCCTGAACGCATTTTGGAAGAATTTCTCTCTGTTTTGCCCTGCTTGTTTCTTCTTTATGTTGGAAATGTATCCTCAGAATGGGTCTGAGCTGATTTTCCCTGCTGGTTTTAGGCCGCTTTACACACACTTGATGCACTTACACAGAGATATCAAGACTTAGCTTTTAAGATGCTTACTAGTCGGATAGATACTTGTGCGATGAAGAGGGTCTGGTGAGTCCAGTTGATTGAGCAAGGAGTAGGTCGTGTCCATTCCATATTCGGTTTTCGGAAGGGTATCTGTGCTCATTTCAAACTCGAGTTTTATGCGTCACCCCACCTCACCTTTCCCCTGAAGCAGGCATAAGTGTGTTTTCTAAAAGCGTGACTCTGTTCTGTTTGGGGATTCAGTGCATGGGGAGCGATTTTTACATTGCCTCGATAAGTGATATCATAAGTTTCTTTTTTTGTGGGACTTATTTCACTGAGGATGATCGTACCTAAATCCACTCAGGATGCTGCTACCAGCCTCATGACGTGGATTTCATGGCTGAGTGACACTCCATTGGACCTACGTAGCACCACTTGTCCACTTGTCCACTTGTCTTTGTCCACTTGTCCACTTGGCTCTTTCCTGGGATATGAAACGTGTACCGGAGTGGAGGTTCTTGTCAAGACAGCAGCCCTCAACTTTGGGGTCCCTGTGTCTGGTTGATTTTTTCATTTTCCCAAGGTCAACGCCCATGTGTGGAAGTGCCCTATGCTCTGTGGTTCTGTGTTTTACATGGTTTGGGAAAGAGGATACACTTGTGAAGATTGGCTGTTGGCCATTGACATCCCGCCCATCAGCTTAACAAGGCTCCCTTGACTCCGTGGGCTGTCCTGCCTTTCTGGTTTTTAGACTTTTTTCGCCTGGCACTTTTGCCCCCGGGGGGGGGGGCGAGAGATTTCTTTGTAGTGCTGATTTGCTCTCCCAGGTTGCTTGGTTGGCCAAAAAGGGCGTATGCGTTTTTTCCTGAATATATTCAGGAAAAAACGCATACGCCCTTTTTGGCCAACCGCATCATTGTCCACGTTCTGGCGCTTTTCATGTCCTATCGGGGCCATTCCGATGTACCCGTTGACATCCGTTTCCTGCAGTTCTGCCTTGCGTTCAGCGCCTCTTCGTAGCCTGACCTCAATATATTTTGGGGCGATAGTTATCGTTTAGAACTCTGCAGGTTTGGGAAGTGCAGTGCCCCTGAGCTCCATTTCCCAAGTCGCTTTTTTGGGAGGGGGACGCAACACGGCTGGATGGCTTCACGCCCTATTGTCGATCCGGGGTGGCAGGCTGAACCGCTGGTGAATTCTTCTTCGTGATGGGAAATGAGAGTGACATGTGCCCGACCAAACACCTCCAGCGAGTCTCTCATTGGTTCCCCCTCTTGCAGTTCATCCTGCGGACAAATTGCAGACGGTACGAAAGAGGCATGGAAAGGCGCCGAGTCTCCAAGTGGGGAGATTGTTAGTAAGGGGGCCTGAATGGAGAACACGAGCACCAGGAGATGAAAACTGAGGTGAGTTTCAGAAAGCTTTCCCGATCCCACGGTGTAGCATCCGCTGGGTTTCCAATGAGTGCTTTCGCTGTCGGAAGATTGCGTTGAACCTGGAGAGTTGGGACCCATGGAATGGGGAGCACGCAGGATTCCTTTCAAGGGTCTGCATTTGCTTTCCCAACCTCACCAATCGTCTCAGCCCCAAGAGTGTCCATCCTTATGTCTTCTGCCGCTGGGGCTGTAGATGTGGTCAATCCTGGTTGCATGCCAGTCCCTGAACGCATTTTGGAAGAATTTCTCTCTGTTTTGCCCTGCTTGTTTCTTCTTTATGTTGGAAATGTATCCTCAGAATGGGTCTGAGCTGATTTTCCCTGCTGGTTTTAGGCCGCTTTACACACACTTGATGCACTTACACAGAGATATCAAGACTTAGCTTTTAAGATGCTTACTAGTCGGATAGATACTTGTGCGATGAAGAGGGTCTGGTGAGTCCAGTTGATTGAGCAAGGAGTAGGTCGTGTCCATTCCATATTCGGTTTTCGGAAGGGTATCTGTGCTCATTTCAAACTCGAGTTTTATGCGTCACCCCACCTCACCTTTCCCCTGAAGCAGGCATAAGTGTGTTTTCTAAAAGCGTGACTCTGTTCTGTTTGGGGATTCAGTGCATGGGGAGCGATTTTTACATTCCCTCGATAAGTGATATCATAAGTTTCTTTTTTTGTTGGACTTATTTCACTGAGGATGATCGTACCTAAATCCACTCAGGATGCTGCTACCAGCCTCATGACGTGGATTTCATGGCTGAGTGACACTCCATTGGACCTACGTAGCACCACTTGTCCACTTGTCCACTTGTCTTTGTCCACTTGTCCACTTGGCTCTTTCCTGGGATATGAAACGTGTACCGGAGTGGAGGTTCTTGTCAAGACAGCAGCCCTCAACTTTGGGGTCCCTGTGTCTGGTTGATTTTTTCATTTTCCCAAGGTCAACGCCCATGTGTGGAAGTGCCCTATGCTCTGTGGTTCTGTGTTTTACATGGTTTGGGAAAGAGGATACACTTGTGAAGATTGGCTGTTGGCCATTGACATCCCGCCCATCAGCTTAACAAGGCTCCCTTGACTCCGTGGGCTGTCCTGCCTTTCTGGTTTTTAGACTTTTTTCGCCTGGCCCTTTTGCCCCAGGGGGGGCGAGAGATTTCTTTGTAGTGCTGATTTGCTCTCCCAGGTTGCTTGGTTGGCCAAAAAGGGCGTATGCGTTTTTTCCTGAATATATTCAGGAACAAACGCATACGCCCTTTTTGGCCAACCACATCATTGTCCACGTTCTGGCGCTTTTCATGTCCTATCGGGGCCATTCCGATGTACCCGTTGACATCCGTTTCCTGCAGTTCTGCCTTGCGTTCAGCGCCTCTTCGTAGCCTGACCTCAATATATTTTGGGGCGATAGTTATCGTTTAGAACTCTGCTGGTTTGGGAAGTGCAGTGCCCCTGAGCTCCATTTCCCAAGTCGCTTTTTTGGGAGGGGGACGCAACACGGCTGGATGGCTTCACGCCCTATTGTCGATCCGGGGTGGCAGGCTGAACCGCTGGTGAATTCTTCTTCGTGATGGGAAATGAGAGTGACATGTGCCCGACCAAACACCTCCAGCGAGTCTCTCATTGGTTCCCCCTCTTGCAGTTCATCCTGCGGACAAATTGCAGACGGTACGAAAGAGGCATGGAAAGGCGCCGAGTCTCCAAGTGGGGAGATTGTTAGTAAGGGGGCCTGAATGGAGAACACGAGCACCAGGAGATGAAAACTGAGGTGAGTTTCAGAAAGCTTTCCCGATCCCACGGTGTAGCATCCGCTGGGTTTCCAATGAGTGCTTTCGCTGTCGGAAGATTGCGTTGAACCTGGAGAGTTGGGACCCATGGAATGGGGAGCACGCAGGATTCCTTTCAAGGGTCTGCATTTGCTTTCCCAACCTCACCAATCGTCTCAGCCCCAAGAGTGTCCAGCCTTATGTCTTCTGCCGCTGGGGCTGTAGATGTGGTCAATCCTGGTTGCATGCCAGTCCCTGAACGCATTTTGGAAGAATTTCTCTCTGTTTTGCCCTGCTTGTTTCTTCTTTATGTTGGAAATGTATCCTCAGAATGGGTCTGAGCTGATTTTCCCTGCTGGTTTTAGGCCGCTTTACACACACTTGATGCACTTACACAGAGATATCAAGACTTAGCTTTTAAGATGCTTACTAGTCGGATAGATACTTGTGCGATGAACAGGGTCTGGTGAGTCCAGTTGATTGAGCAAGGAGTAGGTCGTGTCCATTCCATATTCGGTTTTCGGAAGGGTATCTGTGCTCATTTCAAACTCGAGTTTTATGCGTCACCCCACCTCACCTTTCCCCTGAAGCAGGCATAAGTGTGTTTTCTAAAAGCGTGACTCTGTTCTGTTTGGGGATTCAGTGCATGGGGAGCGATTTTTACATTCCCTCGATAAGTGATATCATAAGTTTCTTTTTTTGTTGGACTTATTTCACTGAGGATGATCGTACCTAAATCCACTCAGGATGCTGCTACCAGCCTCATGACGTGGATTTCATGGCTGAGTGACACTCCATTGGACCTACGTAGCACCACTTGTCCACTTGTCCACTTGTCTTTGTCCACTTGTCCACTTGGCTCTTTCCTGGGATATGAAACGTGTACCGGAGTGGAGGTTCTTGTCAAGACAGCAGCCCTCAACTTTGGGGTCCCTGTGTCTGGTTGATTTTTTCATTTTCCCAAGGTCAACGCCCATGTGTGGAAGTGCCCTATGCTCTGTGGTTCTGTGTTTTACATGGTTTGGGAAAGAGGATACACTTGTGAAGATTGGCTGTTGGCCATTGACATCCCGCCCATCAGCTTAACAAGGCTCCCTTGACTCCGTGGGCTGTCCTGCCTTTCTGGTTTTTAGACTTTTTTCGCCTGGCCCTTTTGCCCCGGGGGGGGCGAGAGATTTCTTTGTAGTGCTGATTTGCTCTCCCAGGTTGCTTGGTTGGCCAAAAAGGGCGTATGCGTTTTTTCCTGAATATATTCAGGAAAAAACGCATACGCCCTTTTTGGCCAACCGCATCATTGTCCACGTTCTGGCGCTTTTCATGTGCTATCGGGGCCATTCCGATGTACCCGTTGACATCCGTTTCCTGCAGTTCTGCCTTGCGTTCAACGCCTCTTCGTAGCCTGACCTCAATATATTTTGGGGCGATAGTTATCGTTTAGAACTCTGCAGGTTTGGGAAGTGCAGTGCCCCTGAGCTCCATTTCCCAAGTCGCTTTTTTGTGAGTGGGACGCAACACGGCTGGATGGCTTCACGCCCTATTGTCGATCCGGGGTGGCAGGCTGAACCTCTGGTGAATTCTTCTTCGTGATGGGAAATGAGAGTGACATGTGCCCGACCAAACACCTCCAGCGAGTGTCTCATTGGTTCCCCCTCTTGCAGTTCATCCTGCGGACAAATTGCAGACGGTACGAAAGAGGCATGGAAAGGCGCCGAGTCTCCAAGTGGGGAGATTGTTAGTAAGGGGGCCTGAATGGAGAACACGAGCACCAGGAGATGAAAACTGAGGTGAGTTTCAGAAAGCTTTCCCGATCCCACGGTGTAGCATCCGCTGGGTTTCCAATGAGTGCTTTCGCTGTCGGAAGATTGCGTTGAACCTGGAGAGTTGGGACCCATGGAATGGGGAGCACGCAGGATTCCTTTCAAGGGTCTGCATTTGCTTTCCCAACCTCACCAATCGTCTCAGCCCCAAGAGTGTCCAGCCTTATGTCTTCTGCCGCTGGGGCTGTAGATGTGGTCAATCCTGGTTGCATGCCAGTCCCTGAACGCATTTTGGAAGAATTTCTCTCTGTTTTGCCCTGCTTGTTTCTTCTTTATGTTGGAAATGTATCCTCAGAATGGGTCTGAGCTGATTTTCCCTGCTGGTTTTAGGCCGCTTTACACACACTTGATGCACTTACACAGAGATATCAAGACTTAGCTTTTAAGATGCTTACTAGTCGGATAGATACTTGTGCGATGAAGAGGGTCTGGTGAGTCCAGTTGATTGAGCAAGGAGTAGGTCGTGTCCATTCCATATTCGGTTTTCGGAAGGGTATCTGTGCTCATTTCAAACTCGAGTTTTATGTGTCAGCCCACCTCACCTTTCCCCTGAAGCAGGCATAAGTGTGTTTTCTAAAAGCGTGACTCTGTTCTGTTTGGGGATTCAGTGCATGGGGAGCGATTTTTACATTCCCTCGATAAGTGATATCATAAGTTTCTTTTTTTGTGGGACTTATTTCACTGAGGATGATCGTACCTAAATCCACTCAGGATGCTGCTACCAGCCTCATGACGTGGATTTCATGGCTGAGTGACACTCCATTGGACCTACGTAGCACCACTTGTCCACTTGTCCACTTGTCTTTGTCCACTTGTCCACTTGGCTCTTTCCTGGGATATGAAACGTGTACCGGAGTGGAGGTTCTTGTCAAGACAGCAGCCCTCAACTTTGGGGTCCCTGTGTCTGGTTGATTTTTTCATTTTCCCAAGGTCAACGCCCATGTGTGGAAGTGCCCTATGCTCTGTGGTTCTGTGTTTTACATGGTTTGGGAAAGAGGATACACTTGTGAAGATTGGCTGTTGGCCATTGACATCCCGCCCATCAGCTTAACAAGGCTCCCTTGACTCCGTGGGCTGTCCTGCCTTACTGGTTTTTAGACTTTTTTCGCCTCGCCCTTTTGCCCCGGGGGGGGGGGGCGAGAGATTTCTTTGTAGTGCTGATTTGCTCTCCCAGGTTGCTTGGTTGGCCAAAAAGGGCGTATGCGTTTTTTCCTGAATATATTCAGGAAAAAACGCATACGCCCTTTTTGGCCAACCGCATCATTGTCCACGTTCTGGCGCTTTTCATGTGCTATCGGGGCCATTCCGATGTACCCGTTGACATCCGTTTCCTGCAGTTCTGCCTTGCGTTCAGCGCCTCTTCGTAGCCTGACCTCAATATATTTTGGGGCGATAGTTATCGTTTAGAACTCTGCAGGTTTGGGAAGTGCAGTGCCCCTGAGCTCCATTTCCCAAGTCGCTTTTTTGTGAGTGGGACGCAACACGGCTGGATGGCTTCACGCCCTATTGTCGATCCGGGGTGGCAGGCTGAACCTCTGGTGAATTCTTCTTCGTGATGGGAAATGAGAGTGACATGTGCCCGACCAAACACCTCCAGCGAGTCTCTCATTGGTTCCCCCTCTTGCAGTTCATCCTGCGGACAAATTGCAGACGGTACGAAAGAGGCATGGAAAGGCGCCGAGTCTCCAAGTGGGGAGATTGTTAGTAAGGGGGCCTGAATGGAGAACACGAGCACCAGGAGATGAAAACTGAGGTGAGTTTCAGAAAGCTTTCCCGATCCCACGGTGTAGCATCCGCTGGGTTTCCAATGAGTGCTTTCGCTGCCGGAAGATTGCGTTGAACCTGGAGAGTTGGGACCCATGGAATGGGGAGCACGCAGGATTCCTTTCAAGGGTCTGCATTTGCTTTCCCAACCTCACCAATCGTCTCAGCCCCAAGAGTGTCCAGCCTTATGTCTTCTGCCGCTGGGGCTGTAGATGTGGTCAATCCTGGTTGCATGCCAGTCCCTGAACGCATTTTGGAAGAATTTCTCTCTGTTTTGCCCTGCTTGTTTCTTCTTTATGTTGGAAATGTATCCTCAGAATGGGTCTGAGCTGATTTTCCCTGCTGGTTTTAGGCCGCTTTACACACACTTGATGCACTTACACAGAGATATCAAGACTTAGCTTTTAAGATGCTTACTAGTCGGATAGATACTTGTGCGATGAAGAGGGTCTGGTGAGTCCAGTTGATTGAGCAAGGAGTAGGTCGTGTCCATTCCATATTCGGTTTTCGGAAGGGTATCTGTGCTCATTTCAAACTCGAGTTTTATGCGTCACCCCACCTCACCTTTCCCCTGAAGCAGGCATAAGTGTGTTTTCTAAAAGCGTGACTCTGTTCTGTTTGGGGATTCAGTGCATGGGGAGCGATTTTTACATTCCCTCGATAAGTGATATCATAAGTTTCTTTTTTTGTGGGACTTATTTCACTGAGGATGATCGTACCTAAATCCACTCAGGATGCTGCTACCAGCCTCATGACGTGGATTTCATGGCTGAGTGACACTCCATTGGACCTACGTAGCACCACTTGTCCACTTGTCCACTTGTCTTTGTCCACTTGTCCACTTGGCTCTTTCCTGGGATATGAAACGTGTACCGGAGTGGAGGTTCTTGTCAAGACAGCAGCCCTCAACTTTGGGGTCCCTGTGTCTGGTTGATTTTTTCATTTTCCCAAGGTCAACGCCCATGTGTGGAAGTGCCCTATGCTCTGTGGTTCTGTGTTTTACATGGTTTGGGAAAGAGGATACACTTGTGAAGATTGGCTGTTGGCCATTGACATCCCGCCCATCAGCTTAACAAGGCTCCCTTGACTCCGTGGGCTGTCCTGCCTTACTGGTTTTTAGACTTTTTTCGCCTCGCCCTTTTGCCCCGGGGGGGGGGGGCGAGAGATTTCTTTGTAGTGCTGATTTGCTCTCCCAGGTTGCTTGGTTGGCCAAAAAGGGCGTATGCGTTTTTTCCTGAATATATTCAGGAAAAAACGCATACGCCCTTTTTGGCCAACCGCATCATTGTCCACGTTCTGGCGCTTTTCATGTGCTATCGGGGCCATTCCGATGTACCCGTTGACATCCGTTTCCTGCAGTTCTGCCTTGCGTTCAGCGCCTCTTCGTAGCCTGACCTCAATATATTTTGGGGCGATAGTTATCGTTTAGAACTCTGCAGGTTTGGGAAGTGCAGTGCCCCTGAGCTCCATTTCCCAAGTCGCTTTTTTGTGAGTGGGACGCAACACGGCTGGATGGCTTCACGCCCTATTGTCGATCCGGGGTGGCAGGCTGAACCGCTGGTGAATTCTTCTTCGTGATGGGAAATGAGAGTGACATGTGCCCGACCAAACACCTCCAGCGAGTCTCTCATTGGTTCCCCCTCTTGCAGTTCATCCTGCGGACAAATTGCAGACGGTACGAAAGAGGCATGGAAAGGCGCCGAGTCTCCAAGTGGGGAGATTGTTAGTAAGGGGGCCTGAATGGAGAACACGAGCACCAGGAGATGAAAACTGAGGTGAGTTTCAGAAAGCTTTCCCGATCCCACGGTGTAGCATCCGCTGGGTTTCCAATGAGTGCTTTCGCTGTCGGAAGATTGCGTTGAACCTGGAGTTGGGACCCATGGAATGGGGAGCACGCAGGATTCCTTTCAAGGGTCTGCATTTGCTTTCCCAACCTCACCAATCGTCTCAGCCCCAAGAGTGTCCAGCCTTATGTCTTCTGCCGCTGGGGCTGTAGATGTGGTCAATCCTGGTTGCATGCCAGTCCCTGAACGCATTTTGGAAGAATTTCTCTCTGTTTTGCCCTGCTTGTTTCTTCTTTATGTTGGAAATGTATCCTCAGAATGGGTCTGAGCTGATTTTCCCTGCTGGTTTTAGGCCGCTTTACACACACTTGATGCACTTACACAGAGATATCAAGACTTAGCTTTTAAGATGCTTACTAGTCGGATAGATACTTGTGCGATGAAGAGGGTCTGGTGAGTCCAGTTGATTGAGCAAGGAGTAGGTCGTGTCCATTCCATATTCGGTTTTCGGAAGGGTATCTGTGCTCATTTCAAACTCGAGTTTTATGCGTCACCCCACCTCACCTTTCCCCTGAAGCAGGCATAAGTGTGTTTTCTAAAAGCATGACTCTGTTCTGTTTGGGGATTCAGTGCATGGGGAGCGATTTTTACATTCCCTCGATAAGTGATATCATAAGTTTCTTTCTTTGTGGGACTTATTTCACTGAGGATGATCGTACCTAAATCCACTCAGGATGCTGCTACCAGCCTCATGACGTGGATTTCATGGCTGAGTGACACTCCATTGGACCTACGTAGCACCACTTGTCCACTTGTCCACTTGTCTTTGTCCACTTGGCTCTTTCCTGGGATATGAAACGTGTACCGGAGTGGAGGTTCTTGTCAAGACAGCAGCCCTCAACTTTGGGGTCCCTGTGTCTGGTTGATTTTTTCATTTTCCCAAGGTCAACGCCCATGTGTGGAAGTGCCCTATGCTCTGTGGTTCTGTGTTTTACATGGTTTGGGAAAGAGGATACACTTGTGAAGATTGGCTGTTGGCCATTGACATCCCGCCCATCAGCTTAACAAGGCTCCCTTGACTCCGTGGGCTGTCCTGCCTTTCTGGTTTTTAGACTTTTTTCGCCTGGCCCTTTTGCCCCGGGGGGGGGCGAGAGATTTCTTTGTAGTGCTGATTTGCTCTCCCAGGTTGCTTGGTTGGCCAAAAAGGGCGTATGCCTTTTTTCCTGAATATATTCAGGAAAAAACGCATACGCCCTTTTTGGCCAACCGCATCATTGTCCACGTTCTGGCGCTTTTCATGTGCTATCGGGGCCATTCCGATGTACCCGTTGACATCCGTTTCCTGCAGTTCTGCCTTGTGTTCAGCGCCTCTTCGTAGCCTGACCTCAATATATTTTGGGGCGATAGTTATCGTTTAGAACTCTGCAGGTTTGGGAAGTGCAGTGCCCCTGAGCTCCATTTCCCAAGTCGCTTTTTTGTGAGTGGGACGCAACACGGCTGGATGGCTTCACGCCCTATTGTCGATCCGGGGTGGCAGGCTGAACCTCTGGTGAATTCTTCTTCGTGATGGGAAATGAGAGTGACATGTGCCCGACCAAACACCTCCAGCGAGTCTCTCATTGGTTCCCCCTCTTGCAGTTCATCCTGCGGACAAATTGCAGACGGTACGAAAGAGGCATGGAAAGGCGCCGAGTCTCCAAGTGGGGAGATTGTTAGTAAGGGGGCCTGAATGGAGAACACGAGCACCAGGAGATGAAAACTGAGGTGAGTTTCAGAAAGCTTTCCCGATCCCACGGTGTAGCATCCGCTGGGTTTCCAATGAGTGCTTTCGCTGTCGGAAGATTGCGTTGAACCTGGAGAGTTGGGACCCATGGAATGGGGAGCACGCAGGATTCCTTTCAAGGGTCTGCATTTGCTTTCCCAACCTCACCAATCGTCTCAGCCCCAAGAGTGTCCAGCCTTATGTCTTCTGCCGCTGGGGCTGTAGATGTGGTCAATCCTGGTTGCATGCCAGTCCCTGAACGCATTTTGGAAGAATTTCTCTCTGTTTTGCCCTGCTTGTTTCTTCTTTATGTTGGAAATGTATCCTCAGAATGGGTCTGAGCTGATTTTCCCTGCTGGTTTTAGGCCGCTTTACACACACTTGATGCACTTACACAGAGATATCAAGACTTAGCTTTTAAGATGCTTACTAGTCGGATAGATACTTGTGCGATGAAGAGGGTCTGGTGAGTCCAGTTGATTGAGCAAGGAGTAGGTCGTGTCCATTCCATATTCGGTTTTCGGAAGGGTATCTGTGCTCATTTCAAACTCGAGTTTTATGTGTCAGCCCACCTCACCTTTCCCCTGAAGCAGGCATAAGTGTGTTTTCTAAAAGCGTGACTCTGTTCTGTTTGGGGATTCAGTGCATGGGGAGCGATTTTTACATTCCCTCGATAAGTGATATCATAAGTTTCTTTTTTTGTGGGACTTATTTCACTGAGGATGATCGTACCTAAATCCACTCAGGATGCTGCTACCAGCCTCATGACGTGGATTTCATGGCTGAGTGACACTCCATTGGACCTACGTAGCACCACTTGTCCACTTGTCCACTTGTCTTTGTCCACTTGTCCACTTGGCTCTTTCCTGGGATATGAAACGTGTACCGGAGTGGAGGTTCTTGTCAAGACAGCAGCCCTCAACTTTGGGGTCCCTGTGTCTGGTTGATTTTTTCATTTTCCCAAGGTCAACGCCCATGTGTGGAAGTGCCCTATGCTCTGTGGTTCTGTGTTTTACATGGTTTGGGAAAGAGGATACACTTGTGAAGATTGGCTGTTGGCCATTGACATCCCGCCCATCAGCTTAACAAGGCTCCCTTGACTCCGTGGGCTGTCCTGCCTTTCTGGTTTTTAGACTTTTTTCGCCTGGCCCTTTTGCCCCGGGGGGGGCGAGAGATTTCTTTGTAGTGCTGATTTGCTCTCCCAGGTTGCTTGGTTGGCCAAAAAGGGCGTATGCGTTTTTTCCTGAATATATTCAGGAACAAACGCATACGCCCTTTTTGGCCAACCACATCATTGTCCACGTTCTGGCGCTTTTCATGTGCTATCGGGGCCATTCCGATGTACCCGTTGACATCCGTTTCCTGCAGTTCTGCCTTGCGTTCAGCGCCTCTTCGTAGCCTGACCTCAATATATTTTGGGGCGATAGTTATCGTTTAGAACTCTGCAGGTTTGGGAAGTGCAGTGCCCCTGAGCTCCATTTCCCAAGTCGCTTTTTTGGGAGGGGGACGCAACACGGCTGGATGGCTTCACGCCCTATTGTCGATCCGGGGTGGCAGGCTGAACCACTGGTGAATTCTTCTTCGTGATGGGAAATGAGAGTGACATGTGCCCGACCAAACACCTCCAGCGAGTCTCTCATTGGTTCCCCCTCTTGCAGTTCATCCTGCGGACAAATTGCAGACGGTACGAAAGAGGCATGGAAAGGCGCCGAGTCTCCAAGTGGGGAGATTGTTAGTAAGGGGGCCTGAATGGAGAACACGAGCACCAGGAGATGAAAACTGAGGTGAGTTTCAGAAAGCTTTCCCGATCCCACGGTGTAGCATCCGCTGGGTTTCCAATGAGTGCTTTCGCTGTCGGAAGATTGCGTTGAACCTGGAGAGTTGGGACCCATGGAATGGGGAGCACGCAGGATTCCTTTCAAGGGTCTGCATTTGCTTTCCCAACCTCACCAATCGTCTCAGCCCCAAGAGTGTCCAGCCTTATGTCTTCTGCCGCTGGGGCTGTAGATGTGGTCAATCCTGGTTGCATGCCAGTCCCTGAACGCATTTTGGAAGAATTTCTCTCTGTTTTGCCCTGCTTGTTTCTTCTTTATGTTGGAAATGTATCCTCAGAATGGGTCTGAGCTGATTTTCCCTGCTGGTTTTAGGCCGCTTTACACACACTTGATGCACTTACACAGAGATATCAAGACTTAGCTTTTAAGATGCTTACTAGTCGGATAGATACTTGTGCGATGAAGAGGGTCTGGTGAGTCCAGTTGATTGAGCAAGGAGTAGGTCGTGTCCATTCCATATTCGGTTTTCGGAAGGGTATCTGTGCTCATTTCAAACTCGAGTTTTATGCGTCACCCCACCTCACCTTTCCCCTGAAGCAGGCATAAGTGTGTTTTCTAAAAGCGTGACTCTGTTCTGTTTGGGGATTCAGTGCATGAGGAGCGATTTTTACATTCCCTCGATAAGTGATATCATAAGTTTCTTTTTTTGTGGGACTTATTTCACTGAGGATGATCGTACCTAAATCCACTCAGGATGCTGCTACCAGCCTCATGACGTGGATTTCATGGCTGAGTGACACTCCATTGGACCTACGTAGCACCACTTGTCCACTTGTCCACTTGTCTTTGTCCACTTGTCCACTTGGCTCTTTCCTGGGATATGAAACGTGTACCGGAGTGGAGGTTCTTGTCAAGACAGCAGCCCTCAACTTTGGGGTCCCTGTGTCTGGTTGATTTTTTCATTTTCCCAAGGTCAACGCCCATGTGTGGAAGTGCCCTATGCTCTGTGGTTCTGTGTTTTACATGGTTTGGGAAAGAGGATACACTTGTGAAGATTGGCTGTTGGCCATTGACATCCCGCCCATCAGCTTAACAAGGCTCCCTTGACTCCGTGGGCTGTCCTGCCTTTCTGGTTTTTAGACTTTTTTCGCCTGGCCCTTTTGCCCCGGGGGGGGGCGAGAGATTTCTTTGTAGTGCTGATTTGCTCTCCCAGGTTGCTTGGTTGGCCAAAAAGGGCGTATGCCTTTTTTCCTGAATATATTCAGGAAAAAACGCATACGCCCTTTTTGGCCAACCGCATCATTGTCCACGTTCTGGCGCTTTTCATGTGCTATCGGGGCCATTCCGATGTACCCGTTGACATCCGTTTCCTGCAGTTCTGCCTTGTGTTCAGCGCCTCTTCGTAGCCTGACCTCAATATATTTTGGGGCGATAGTTATCGTTTAGAACTCTGCAGGTTTGGGAAGTGCAGTGCCCCTGAGCTCCATTTCCCAAGTCGCTTTTTTGTGAGTGGGACGCAACACGGCTGGATGGCTTCACGCCCTATTGTCGATCCGGGGTGGCAGGCTGAACCGCTGGTGAATTCTTCTTCGTGATGGGAAATGAGAGTGACATGTGCCCGACCAAACACCTCCAGCGAGTCTCTCATTGGTTCCCCCTCTTGCAGTTCATCCTGCGGACAAATTGCAGACGGTACGAAAGAGGCATGGAAAGGCGCCGAGTCTCCAAGTGGGGAGATTGTTAGTAAGGGGGCCTGAATGGAGAACACGAGCACCAGGAGATGAAAACTGAGGTGAGTTTCAGAAAGCTTTCCCGATCCCACGGTGTAGCATCCGCTGGGTTTCCAATGAGTGCTTTCGCTGTCGGAAGATTGCGTTGAACCTGGAGAGTTGGGACCCATGGAATGGGGAGCACGCAGGATTCCTTTCAAGGGTCTGCATTTGCTTTCCCAACCTCACCAATCGTCTCAGCCCCAAGAGTGTCCAGCCTTATGTCTTCTGCCGCTGGGGCTGTAGATGTGGTCAATCCTGGTTGCATGCCAGTCCCTGAACGCATTTTGGAAGAATTTCTCTCTGTTTTGCCCTGCTTGTTTCTTCTTTATGTTGGAAATGTATCCTCAGAATGGGTCTGAGCTGATTTTCCCTGCTGGTTTTAGGCCGCTTTACACACACTTGATGCACTTACACAGAGATATCAAGACTTAGCTTTTAAGATGCTTACTAGTCGGATAGATACTTGTGCGATGAACAGGGTCTGGTGAGTCCAGTTGATTGAGCAAGGAGTAGGTCGTGTCCATTCCATATTCGGTTTTCGGAAGGGTATCTGTGCTCATTTCAAACTCGAGTTTTATGCGTCACCCCACCTCACCTTTCCCCTGAAGCAGGCATAAGTGTGTTTTCTAAAAGCATGACTCTGTTCTGTTTGGGGATTCAGTGCATGGGGAGCGATTTTTACATTCCCTCGATAAGTGATATCATAAGTTTCTTTCTTTGTGGGACTTATTTCACTGAGGATGATCGTACCTAAATCCACTCAAGATGCTGCTACCAGCCTCATGACGTGGATTTCATGGCTGAGTGACACTCCATTGGACCTACGTAGCACCACTTGTCCACTTGTCCACTTGTCTTTGTCCACTTGGCTCTTTCCTGGGATATGAAACGTGTACCGGAGTGGAGGTTCTTGTCAAGACAGCAGCCCTCAACTTTGGGGTCCCTGTGTCTGGTTGATTTTTTGATTTTCCCAAGGTCAACGCCCATGTGTGGAAGTGCCCTATGCTCTGTGGTTCTGTGTTTTACATGGTTTGGGAAAGAGGATACACTTGTGAAGATTGGCTGTTGGCCATTGACATCCCGCCCATCAGCTTAACAAGGCTCCCTTGACTCCGTGGGCTGTCCTGCCTTTCTGGTTTTTAGACTTTTTTCGCCTGGCCCTTTTGCCCCGGGGGTGGCGAGAGATTTCTTTGTAGTGCTGATTTGCTCTCCCAGGTTGCTTGGTTGGCCAAAAAGGGCGTATGCGTTTTATCCTGAATATATTCAGGAAAAAACGCATACGCCCTTTTTGGCCAACCGCATCATTGTCCACGTTCTGGCGCTTTTCATGTGCTATCGGGGCCATTCCGATGTACCCGTTGACATCCGTTTCCTGCAGTTCTGCCTTGCGTTCAGCGCCTCTTCGTAGCCTGACCTCAATATATTTGGGGGCGATAGTTATCGTTTAGAACTCTGCAGGTTTGGGAAGTGCAGTGCCCCTGAGCTCCATTTCCCAAGTCGCTTTTTTGGGAGGGGGACGCAACACGGCTGGATGGCTTCACGCCCTATTGTCGATCCGGGGTGGCAGGCTGAACCTCTGGTGAATTCTTCTTCGTGATGGGAAATGAGAGTGACATGTGCCCCACCAAACACCTCCAGCGAGTCTCTCATTGGTTCCCCCTCTTGCAGTTCATCCTGCGGACAAATTGCAGACGGTACGAAAGAGGCATGGAAAGGCGCCGAGTCTCCAAGTGGGGAGATTGTTAGTAAGGGGGCCTGAATGGAGAACACGAGCACCAGGAGATGAAAACTGAGGTGAGTTTCAGAAAGCTTTCCCGATCCCACGGTGTAGCATCCGCTGGGTTTCCAATGAGTGCTTTCGCTGTCGGAAGATTGCGTTGAACCTGGAGAGTTGGGACCCATGGAATGGGGAGCACGCAGGATTCCTTTCAAGGGTCTGCATTTGCTTTCCCAACCTCACCAATCGTCTCAGCCCCAAGAGTGTCCAGCCTTATGTCTTCTGCCGCTGGGGCTGTAGATGTGGTCAATCCTGGTTGCATGCCAGTCCCTGAACGCATTTTGGAAGAATTTCTCTCTGTTTTGCCCTGCTTGTTTCTTCTTTATGTTGGAAATGTATCCTCAGAATGGGTCTGAGCTGATTTTCCCTGCTGGTTTTAGGCCGCTTTACACACACTTGATGCACTTACACAGAGATATCAAGACTTAGCTTTTAAGATGCTTACTAGTCGGATAGATACTTGTGCGATGAACAGGGTCTGGTGAGTCCAGTTGATTGAGCAAGGAGTAGGTCGTGTCCATTCCATATTCGGTTTTCGGAAGGGTATCTGTGCTCATTTCAAACTCGAGTTTTATGCGTCACCCCACCTCACCTTTCCCCTGAAGCAGGCATAAGTGTGTTTTCTAAAAGCGTGACTCTGTTCTGTTTGGGGATTCAGTGCATGGGGAGCGATTTTTACATTCCCTCGATAAGTGATATCATAAGTTTCTTTTTTGTGGGACTTATTTCACTGAGGATGATCGTACCTAAATCCACTCAGGATGCTGCTACCAGCCTCATGACGTGGATTTCATGGCTGAGTGACACTCCATTGGACCTACGTAGCACCACTTGTCCACTTGTCCACTTGTCTTTGTCCACTTGGCTCTTTCCTGGGATATGAAACGTGTACCGGAGTGGAGGTTCTTGTCAAGACAGCAGCCCTCAACTTTGGGGTCCCTGTGTCTGGTTGATTTTTTCATTTTCCCAAGGTCAACGCCCATGTGTGGAAGTGCCCTATGCTCTGTGGTTCTGTGTTTTACATGGTTTGGGAAAGAGGATACACTTGTGAAGATTGGCTGTTGGCCATTGACATCCCGCCCATCAGTTTAACAAGGCTCCCTTGACTCCGTGGGCTGTCCTGCCTTTCTGGTTTTTAGACTTTTTTCGCCTGGCCCTTTTGCCCCGGGGGGGGGCGAGAGATTTCTTTGTAGTGCTGATTTGCTCTCCCAGGTTGCTTGGTTGGCCAAAAAGGGCGTATGCGTTTTTTCCTGAATATATTCAGGAAAAAACGCATACGCCCTTTTTGGCCAACCGCATCATTGTCCACGTTCTGGCGCTTTTCATGTGCTATCGGGGCCATTCCGATGTACCCGTTGACATCCGTTTCCTGCAGTTCTGCCTTGCGTTCAGCGCCTCTTCGTAGCCTGACCTCAATATATTTTGGGGCGATAGTTATCGTTTAGAACTCTGCAGGTTTGGGAAGTGCAGTGCCCCTGAGCTCCATTTCCCAAGTCGCTTTTTTGTGAGTGGGACGCAACACGGCTGGATGGCTTCACGCCCTATTGTCGATCCGGGGTGGCAGGCTGAACCTCTGGTGAATTCTTCTTCGTGATGGGAAATGAGAGTGACATGTGCCCGACCAAACACCTCCAGCGAGTCTCTCATTGGTTCCCCCTCTTGCAGTTCATCCTGCGGACAAATTGCAGACGGTACGAAAGAGGCATGGAAAGGCGCCGAGTCTCCAAGTGGGGAGATTGTTAGTAAGGGGGCCTGAATGGAGAACACGAGCACCAGGAGATGAAAACTGAGGTGAGTTTCAGAAAGCTTTCCCGATCCCACGGTGTAGCATCCGCTGGGTTTCCAATGAGTGCTTTCGCTGTCGGAAGATTGCGTTGAACCTGGAGAGTTGGGACCCATGGAATGGGGAGCACGCAGGATTCCTTTCAAGGGTCTGCATTTGCTTTCCCAACCTCACCAATCGTCTCAGCCCCAAGAGTGTCCAGCCTTATGTCTTCTGCCGCTGGGGCTGTAGATGTGGTCAATCCTGGTTGCATGCCAGTCCCTGAACGCATTTTGGAAGAATTTCTCTCTGTTTTGCCCTGCTTGTTTCTTCTTTATGTTGGAAATGTATCCTCAGAATGGGTCTGAGCTGATTTTCCCTGCTGGTTTTAGGCCGCTTGACACACACTTGATGCACTTACACAGAGATATCAAGACTTAGCTTTTAAGATGCTTACTAGTCGGATAGATACTTGTGCGATGAACAGGGTCTGGTGAGTCCAGTTGATTGAGCAAGGAGTAGGTCGTGTCCATTCCATATTCGGTTTTCGGAAGGGTATCTGTGCTCATTTCAAACTCGAGTTTTATGCGTCACCCCACCTCACCTTTCCCCTGAAGCAGGCATAAGAGTGTTTTCTAAAAGCGTGACTCTGTTCTGTTTGGGGATTCAGTGCATGGGGAGCGATTTTTACATTCCCTCGATAAGTGATATCATAAGTTTCTTTTTTTGTGGGACTTATTTCACTGAGGATGATCGTACCTAAATCCACTCAGGATGCTGCTACCAGCCTCATGACGTGGATTTCATGGCTGAGTGACACTCCATTGGACCTACGTAGCACCACTTGTCCACTTGTCCACTTGTCTTTGTCCACTTGTCCACTTGGCTCTTTCCTGGGATATGAAACGTGTACCGGAGTGGAGGTTCTTGTCAAGACAGCAGCCCTCAACTTTGGGGTCCCTGTGTCTGGTTGATTTTTTCATTTTCCCAAGGTCAACGCCCATGTGTGGAAGTGCCCTATGCTCTGTGGTTCTGTGTTTTCCATGGTTTGGGAAAGAGGATACACTTGTGAAGATTGGCTGTTGGCCATTGACATCCCGCCCATCAGCTTAACAAGGCTCCCTTGACTCCGTGGGCTGTCCTGCCTTTCTGGTTTTTAGACTTTTTTCGCCTGGCCCTTTTGCCCCGGGGGGGGCGAGAGATTTCTTTGTAGTGCTGATTTGCTCTCCCAGGTTGCTTGGTTGGCCAAAAAGGGCGTATGCGTTTTTTCCTGAATATATTCAGGAAAAAACGCATACGCCCTTTTTGGCCAACCGCATCATTGTCCACGTTCTGGCGCTTTTCATGTGCTATCGGGGCCATTCCGATGTACCCGTTGACATCCGTTTCCTGCAGTTCTGCCTTGCGTTCAGCGCCTCTTCGTAGCCTGACCTCAATATATTTGGGGGCGATAGTTATCGTTTAGAACTCTGCAGGTTTGGGAAGTGCAGTGCCCCTGAGCTCCATTTCCCAAGTCGCTTTTTTGGGAGGGGGACGCAACACGGCTGGATGGATTCACGCCCTATTGTCGATCCGGGGTGGCAGGCTGAACCTCTGGTGAATTCTTCTTCGTGATGGGAAATGAGAGTGACATGTGCCCCACCAAACACCTCCAGCGAGTCTCTCATTGGTTCCCCCTCTTGCAGTTCATCCTGCGGACAAATTGCAGACGGTACGAAAGAGGCATGGAAAGGCGCCGAGTCTCCAAGTGGGGAGATTGTTAGTAAGGGGGCCTGAATGGATAACACGAGCACCAGGAGATGAAAACTGAGGTGAGTTTCAGAAAGCTTTCCCGATCCCACGGTGTAGCATCCGCTGGGTTTCCAATGAGTGCTTTCGCTGTCGGAAGATTGCGTTGAACCTGGAGAGTTGGGACCCATGGAATGGGGAGCACGCAGGATTCCTTTCAAGGGTCTGCATTTGCTTTCCCAACCTCACCAATCGTCTCAGCCCCAAGAGTGTCCAGCCTTATGTCTTCTGCCGCTGGGGCTGTAGATGTGGTCAATCCTGGTTGCATGCCAGTCCCTGAACGCATTTTGGAAGAATTTCTCTCTGTTTTGCCCTGCTTGTTTCTTCTTTATGTTGGAAATGTATCCTCAGAATGGGTCTGAGCTGATTTTCCCTGCTGGTTTTAGGCCGCTTTACACACACTTGATGCACTTACACAGAGATATCAAGACTTAGCTTTTAAGATGCTTACTAGTCGGATAGATACTTGTGCGATGAACAGGGTCTGGTGAGTCCAGTTGATTGAGCAAGGAGTAGGTCGTGTCCATTCCATATTCGGTTTTCGGAAGGGTATCTGTGCTCATTTCAAACTCGAGTTTTATGCGTCACCCCACCTCACCTTTCCCCTGAAGCAGGCATAAGTGTGTTTTCTAAAAGCGTGACTCTGTTCTGTTTGGGGATTCAGTGCATGGGGAGCGATTTTTACATTCCCTCGATAAGTAATATCATAAGTTTCTTTTTTTGTGGGACTTATTTCACTGAGGATGATCGTACCTAAATCCACTCAGGATGCTGCTACCAGCCTCATGACGTGGATTTCATGGCTGAGTGACACTCCATTGGACCTACGTAGCACCACTTGTCCACTTGTCCACTTGTCTTTGTCCACTTGTCCACTTGGCTCTTTCCTGGGATATGAAACGTGTACCGGAGTGGAGGTTCTTGTCAAGACAGCAGCCCTCAACTTTGAGGTCCCTGTGTCTGGTTGATTTTTTCATTTTCCCAAGGTCAACGCCCATGTGTGGAAGTGCCCTATGCTCTGTGGTTCTGTGTTTTACATGGTTTGGGAAAGAGGATACACTTGTGAAGATTGGCTATTGGCCATTGACATCCCGCCCATCAGCTTAACAAGGCTCCCTTGACTCCGTGGGCTGTCCTGCCTTTCTGGTTTTTAGACTTTTTTCGCCTGGCCCTTTTGCCCCGGGGGGGGGCGAGAGATTTCTTTGTAGTGCTGATTTGCTCTCCCAGGTTGCTTGGTTGGCCAAAAAGGGCGTATGCGTTTTATCCTGAATATATTCAGGAAAAAACGCATACGCCCTTTTTGGCCAACCGCATCATTGTCCACGTTCTGGCGCTTTTCATGTGCTATCGGGGCCATTCCGATGTACCCGTTGACATCCGTTTCCTGCAGTTCTGCCTTGCGTTCAGCGCCTCTTCGTAGCCTGACCTCAATATATTTTGGGGCGATAGTTATCGTTTAGAACTCTGCAGGTTTGGGAAGTGCAGTGCCCCTGAGCTCCATTTCCCAAGTCGCTTTTTTGGGAGGGGGACGCAACACGGCTGGATGGCTTCACGCCCTATTGTCGATCCGGGGTGGCAGGCTGAACCGCTGGTGAATTCTTCTTCGTGATGGGAAATGAGAGTGACATGTGCCCGACCAAACACCTCCAGCGAGTCTCTCATTGGTTCCCCCTCTTGCAGTTCATCCTGCGGACAAATTGCAGACGGTACGAAAGAGGCATGGAAAGGCGCCGAGTCTCCAAGTGGGGAGATTGTTAGTAAGGGGGCCTGAATGGAGAACACGAGCACCAGGAGATGAAAACTGAGGTGAGTTTCAGAAAGCTTTCCCGATCCCACGGTGTAGCATCCGCTGGGTTTCCAATGAGTGCTTTCGCTGCCGGAAGATTGCGTTGAACCTGGAGAGTTGGGACCCATGGAATGGGGAGCACGCAGGATTCCTTTCAAGGGTCTGCATTTGCTTTCCCAACCTCACCAATCGTCTCAGCCCCAAGAGTGTCCAGCCTTATGTCTTCTGCCGCTGGGGCTGTAGATGTGGTCAATCCTGGTTGCATGCCAGTCCCTGAACGCATTTTGGAAGAATTTCTCTCTGTTTTGCCCTGCTTGTTTCTTCTTTATGTTGGAAATGTATCCTCAGAATGGGTCTGAGCTGATTTTCCCTGCTGGTTTTAGGCCGCTTGACACACACTTGATGCACTTACACAGAGATATCAAGACTTAGCTTTTAAGATGCTTACTAGTCGGATAGATACTTGTGCGATGAACAGGGTCTGGTGAGTCCAGTTGATTGAGCAAGGAGTAGGTCGTGTCCATTCCATATTCGGTTTTCGGAAGGGTATCTGTGCTCATTTCAAACTCGAGTTTTATGCGTCACCCCACCTCACCTTTCCCCTGAAGCAGGCATAAGTGTGTTTTCTAAAAGCGTGACTCTGTTCTGTTTGGGGATTCAGTGCATGGGGAGCGATTTTTACATTCCCTCGATAAGTGATATCATAAGTTTCTTTTTTTGTGGGACTTATTTCACTGAGGATGATCGTACCTAAATCCACTCAGGATGCTGCTACCAGCCTCATGACGTGGATTTCATGGCTGAGTGACACTCCATTGGACCTACGTAGCACCACTTGTCCACTTGTCCACTTGTCTTTGTCCACTTGTCCACTTGGCTCTTTCCTGGGATATGAAACGTGTACCGGAGTGGAGGTTCTTGTCAAGACAGCAGCCCTCAACTTTGGGGTCCCTGTGTCTGGTTGATTTTTTCATTTTCCCAAGGTCAACGCCCATGTGTGGAAGTGCCCTATGCTCTGTGGTTCTGTGTTTTCCATGGTTTGGGAAAGAGGATACACTTGTGAAGATTGGCTGTTGGCCATTGACATCCCGCCCATCAGCTTAACAAGGCTCCCTTGACTCCGTGGCCTGTCCTGCCTTTCTGGTTTTTAGACTTTTTTCGCCTGGCCCTTTTGCCCCGGGGGGGGGGGGGCGAGAGATTTCTTTGTAGTGCTGATTTGCTCTCCCAGGTTGCTTGGTTGGCCAAAAACGGCGTATGCGTTTTATCCTGAATATATTCAGGAAAAAACGCATACGCCCTTTTTGGCCAACCGCATCATTGTCCACGTTCTGGCGCTTTTCATGTGCTATCGGGGCCATTCCGATGTAGCCGTTGACATCCGTTTCCTGCAGTTCTGCCTTGCGTTCAGCGCCTCTTCGTAGCCTGACCTCAATATATTTTGGGGCGATAGTTATCGTTTAGAACTCTGCAGGTTTGGGAAGTGCAGTGCCCCTGAGCTCCATTTCCCAAGTCGCTTTTTTGGGAGGGGGACGCAACACGGCTGGATGGCTTCACGCCCTATTGTCGATCCGGGGTGGCAGGCTGAACCTCTGGTGAATTCTTCTTCGTGATGGGAAATGAGAGTGACATGTGCCCGACCAAACACCTCCAGCGAGTCTCTCATTGGTTCCCCCTCTTGCAGTTCATCCTGCGGACAAATTGCAGACGGTACGAAAGAGGCATGGAAAGGCGCCGAGTCTCCAACTGGGGAGATTGTTAGTAAGGGGGCCTGAATGGAGAACACGAGCACCAGGAGATGAAAACTGAGGTGAGTTTCAGAAAGCTTTCCCGATCCCACGGTGTAGCATCCGCTGGGTTTCCAATGAGTGCTTTCGCTGCCGGAAGATTGCGTTGAACCTGGAGAGTTGGGACCCATGGAATGGGGAGCACGCAGGATTCCTTTCAAGGGTCTGCATTTGCTTTCCCAACCTCACCAATCGTCTCAGCCCCAAGAGTGTCCAGCCTTATGTCTTCTGCCGCTGGGGCTGTAGATGTGGTCAATCCTGGTTGCATGCCAGTCCCTGAACGCATTTTGGAAGAATTTCTCTCTGTTTTGCCCTGCTTGTTTCTTCTTTATGTTGGAAATGTATCCTCAGAATGGGTCTGAGCTGATTTTCCCTGCTGGTTTTAGGCCGCTTGACACACACTTGATGCACTTACACAGAGATATCAAGACTTAGCTTTTAAGATGCTTACTAGTCGGATAGATACTTGTGCGATGAACAGGGTCTGGTGAGTCCAGTTGATTGAGCAAGGAGTAGGTCGTGTCCATTCCATATTCGGTTTTCGGAAGGGTATCTGTGCTCATTTCAAACTCGAGTTTTATGCGTCACCCCACCTCACCTTTCCCCTGAAGCAGGCATAAGTGTGTTTTCTAAAAGCGTGACTCTGTTCTGTTTGGGGATTCAGTGCATGGGGAGCGATTTTTACATTCCCTCGATAAGTGATATCATAAGTTTCTTTTTTTGTGGGACTTATTTCACTGAGGATGATCGTACCTAAATCCACTCAGGATGCTGCTACCAGCCTCATGACGTGGATTTCATGGCTGAGTGACACTCCATTGGACCTACGTAGCACCACTTGTCCACTTGTCCACTTGTCTTTGTCCACTTGTCCACTTGGCTCTTTCCTGGGATATGAAACGTGTACCGGAGTGGAGGTTCTTGTCAAGACAGCAGCCCTCAACTTTGGGGTCCCTGTGTCTGGTTGATTTTTTGATTTTCCCAAGGTCAACGCCCATGTGTGGAAGTGCCCTATGCTCTGTGGTTCTGTGTTTTACATGGTTTGGGAAAGAGGATACACTTGTGAAGATTGGCTGTTGGCCATTGACATCCCGCCCATCAGCTTAACAAGGCTCCCTTGACTCCGTGGGCTGTCCTGCCTTTCTGGTTTTTAGACTTTTTTCGCCTGGCCCTTTTGCCCCGGGGGGGGGGGGGCGAGAGATTTCATTGTAGTGCTGATTTGCTCTCCCAGGTTGCTTGGTTGGCCAAAAAGGGCGTATGCGTTTTATCCTGAATATATTCAGGAAAAAACGCATACGCCCTTTTTGGCCAACCGCATCATTGTCCACGTTCTGGCGCTTTTCATGTGCTATCGGGGCCATTCCGATGTAGCCGTTGACATCCGTTTCCTGCAGTTCTGCCTTGCGTTCAGCGCCTCTTCGTAGCCTGACCTCAATATATTTTTGGGCGATAGTTATCGTTTAGAACTCTGCAGGTTTGGGAAGTGCAGTGCCCCTGAGCTCCATTTCCCAAGTCGCTTTTTTGGGAGGGGGACGCAACACGGCTGGATGGCTTCACGCCCTATTGTCGATCCGGGGTGGCAGGCTGAACCTCTGGTGAATTCTTCTTCGTGATGGGAAATGAGAGTGACATGTGCCGGACCAAACACCTCCAGCGAGTCTCTCATTGGTTCCCCCTCTTGCAGTTCATCCTGCGGACAAATTGCAGACGGTACGAAAGAGGCATGGAAAGGCGCCGAGTCTCCAAGTGGGGAGATTGTTAGTAAGGGGGCCTGAATGGAGAACACGAGCACCAGGAGATGAAAACTGAGGTGAGTTTCAGAAAGCTTTCCCGATCCCACTGTGTAGCATCCGCTGGGTTTCCAATGAGTGCTTTCGCTGCCGGAAGATTGCGTTGAACCTGGAGAGTTGGGACCCATGGAATGGGGAGCACGCAGGATTCCTTTCAAGGGTCTGCATTTGCTTTCCCAACCTCACCAATCGTCTCAGCCCCAAGAGTGTCCAGCCTTATGTCTTCTGCCGCTGGGGCTGTAGATGTGGTCAATCCTGGTTGCATGCCAGTCCCTGAACGCATTTTGGAAGAATTTCTCTCTGTTTTGCCCTGCTTGTTTCTTCTTTATGTTGGAAATGTATCCTCAGAATGGGTCTGAGCTGATTTTCCCTGCTGGTTTTAGGCCGCTTGACACACACTTGATGCACTTACACAGAGATATCAAGACTTAGCTTTTAAGATGCTTACTAGTCGGATAGATACTTGTGCGATGAAGAGGGTCTGGTGAGTCCAGTTGATTGAGCAAGGAGTAGGTCGTGTCCATTCCATATTCGGTTTTCGGAAGGGTATCTGTGCTCATTTCAAACTCGAGTTTTATGCGTCACCCCACCTCACCTTTCCCCTGAAGCAGGCATAAGTGTGTTTTCTAAAAGCGTGACTCTGTTCTGTTTGGGGATTCAGTGCATGGGGAGCGATTTTTACATTCCCTCGATAAGTGATATCATAAGTTTCTTTTTTGTGGGACTTATTTCACTGAGGATGATCGTACCTAAATCCACTCAGGATGCTGCTACCAGCCTCATGACGTGGATTTCATGGCTGAGTGACACTCCATTGGACCTACGTAGCACCACTTGTCCACTTGTCCACTTGTCTTTGTCCACTTGGCTCTTTCCTGGGATATGAAACGTGTACCGGAGTGGAGGTTCTTGTCAAGACAGCAGCCCTCAACTTTGGGGTCCCTGTGTCTGGTTGATTTTTTCATTTTCCCAAGGTCAACGCCCATGTGTGGAAGTGCCCTATGCTCTGTGGTTCTGTGTTTTCCATGGTTTGGGAAAGAGGATACACTTGTGAAGATTGGCTGTTGGCCATTGACATCCCGCCCATCAGCTTAACAAGGCTCCCTTGACTCCGTGGGCTGTCCTGCCTTTCTGGTTTTTAGACTTTTTTCGCCTGGCCCTTTTGCCCCGGGGGGGGCGAGAGATTTCTTTGTAGTGCTGATTTGCTCTCCCAGGTTGCTTGGTTGGCCAAAAAGGGGCGTATGCGTTTTTTCCTGAATATATTCAGGAAAAAACGCATACGCCCCTTTTTGGCCAACCGCATCATTGTCCACGTTCTGGCGCTTTTCATGTGCTATCGGGGCCATTCCGATGTACCCGTTGACATCCGTTTCCTGCAGTTCTGCCTTGCGTTCAGCGCCTCTTCGTAGCCTGACCTCAATATATTTTGGGGCGATAGTTATCGTTTAGAACTCTGCAGGTTTGGGAAGTGCAGTGCCCCTGAGCTCCATTTCCCAAGTCGCTTTTTTGTGAGTGGGACGCAACACGGCTGGATGGCTTCACGCCCTATTGTCGATCCGGGGTGGCAGGCTGAACCGCTGGTGAATTCTTCTTCGTGATGGGAAATGAGAGTGACATGTGCCCGACCAAACACCTCCAGCGAGTCTCTCATTGGTTCCCCCTCTTGCAGTTCATCCTGCGGACAAATTGCAGACGGTACGAAAGAGGCATGGAAAGGCGCCGAGTCTCCAAGTGGGGAGATTGTTAGTAAGGGGGCCTGAATGGAGAACACGAGCACCAGGAGATGAAAACTGAGGTGAGTTTCAGAAAGCTTTCCCGATCCCACGGTGTAGCATCCGCTGGGTTTCCAATGAGTGCTTTCGCTGCCGGAAGATTGCGTTGAACCTGGAGAGTTGGGACCCATGGAATGGGGAGCACGCAGGATTCCTTTCAAGGGTCTGCATTTGCTTTCCCAACCTCACCAATCGTCTCAGCCCCAAGAGTGTCCAGCCTTATGTCTTCTGCCGCTGGGGCTGTAGATGTGGTCAATCCTGGTTGCATGCCAGTCCCTGAACGCATTTTGGAAGAATTTCTCTCTGTTTTGCCCTGCTTGTTTCTTCTTTATGTTGGAAATGTATCCTCAGAATGGGTCTGAGCTGATTTTCCCTGCTGGTTTTAGGCCGCTTTACACACACTTGATGCACTTACACAGAGATATCAAGACTTAGCTTTTAAGATGCTTACTAGTCGGATAGATACTTGTGCGATGAAGAGGGTCTGGTGAGTCCAGTTGATTGAGCAAGGAGTAGGTCGTGTCCATTCCATATTCGGTTTTCGGAAGGGTATCTGTGCTCATTTCAAACTCGAGTTTTATGCGTCACCCCACCTCACCTTTCCCCTGAAGCAGGCATAAGTGTGTTTTCTAAAAGCGTGACTCTGTTCTGTTTGGGGATTCAGTGCATGGGGAGCGATTTTTACATTCCCTCGATAAGTGATATCATAAGTTTCTTTCTTTGTGGGACTTATTTCACTGAGGATGATCGTACCTAAATCCACTCAGGATGCTGCTACCAGCCTCATGACGTGGATTTCATGGCTGAGTGACACTCCATTGGACCTACGTAGCACCACTTGTCCACTTGTCCACTTGTCTTTGTCCACTTGTCCACTTGGCTCTTTCCTGGGATATGAAACGTGTACCGGAGTGGAGGTTCTTGTCAAGACAGCAGCCCTCAACTTTGGGGTCCCTGTGTCTGGTTGATTTTTTGATTTTCCCAAGGTCAACGCCCATGTGTGGAAGTGCCCTATGCTCTGTGGTTCTGTGTTTTACATGGTTTGGGAAAGAGGATACACTTGTGAAGATTGGCTGTTGGCCATTGACATCCCGCCCATCAGCTTAACAAGGCTCCCTTGACTCCGTGGGCTGTCCTGCCTTTCTGGTTTTTAGACTTTTTTCGCCTGGCCCTTTTGCCCCGGGGGGGGGGGCGAGAGATTTCTTTGTAGTGCTGATTTGCTCTCCCAGGTTGCTTGGTTGGCCAAAAAGGGCGTATGCGTTTTATCCTGAATATATTCAGGAAAAAACGCATACGCCCTTTTTGGCCAACCGCATCATTGTCCACGTTCTGGCGCTTTTCATGTGCTATCGGGGCCATTCCGATGTAGCCGTTGACATCCGTTTCCTGCAGTTCTGCCTTGCGTTCAGCGCCTCTTCGTAGCCTGACCTCAATATATTTTGGGGCGATAGTTATCGTTTAGAACTCTGCAGGTTTGGGAAGTGCAGTGCCCCTGAGCTCCATTTCCCAAGTCGCTTTTTTGGGAGGGGGACGCAACACGGCTGGATGGCTTCACGCCCTATTGTCGATCCGGGGTGGCAGGCTGAACCTCTGGTGAATTCTTCTTCGTGATGGGAAATGAGAGTGACATGTGCCGGACCAAACACCTCCAGCGAGTCTCTCATTGGTTCCCCCTCTTGCAGTTCATCCTGCGGACAAATTGCAGACGGTACGAAAGAGGCATGGAAAGGCGCCGAGTCTCCAAGTGGGGAGATTGTTAGTAAGGGGGCCTGAATGGAGAACACGAGCACCAGGAGATGAAAACTGAGGTGAGTTTCAGAAAGCTTTCCCGATCCCACGGTGTAGCATCCGCTGGGTTTCCAATGAGTGCTTTCGCTGTCGGAAGATTGCGTTGAACCTGGAGAGTTGGGACCCATGGAATGGGGAGCACGCAGGATTCCTTTCAAGGGTCTGCATTTGCTTTCCCAACCTCACCAATCGTCTCAGCCCCAAGAGTGTCCAGCCTTATGTCTTCTGCCGCTGGGGCTGTAGATGTGGTCAATCCTGGTTGCATGCCAGTCCCTGAACGCATTTTGGAAGAATTTCTCTCTGTTTTGCCCTGCTTGTTTCTTCTTTATGTTGGAAATATATCCTCAGAATGGGTCTGAGCTGATTTTCCCTGCTGGTTTTAGGCCGCTTTACACACACTTGATGCACTTACACAGAGATATCAAGACTTAGCTTTTAAGATGCTTACTAGTCGGATAGATACTTGTGCGATGAACAGGGTCTGGTGAGTCCAGTTGATTGAGCAAGGAGTAGGTCGTGTCCATTCCATATTCGGTTTTCGGAAGGGTATCTGTGCTCATTTCAAACTCGAGTTTTATGCGTCACCCCACCTCACCTTTCCCCTGAAGCAGGCATAAGTGTGTTTTCTAAAAGCGTGACTCTGTTCTGTTTGGGGATTCAGTGCATGGGGAGCGATTTTTACATTCCCTCGATAAGTGATATCATAAGTTTCTTTTTTTGTGGGACTTATTTCACTGAGGATGATGGTACCTAAATCCACTCAGGATGCTGCTACCAGCCTCATGACGTGGATTTCATGGCTGAGTGACACTCCATTGGACCTACGTAGCACCACTTGTCCACTTGTCCACTTGTCTTTGTCCACTTGTCCACTTGGCTCTTTCCTGGGATATGAAACGTGTACCGGAGTGGAGGTTCTTGTCAAGACAGCAGCCCTCAACTTTGGGGTCCCTGTGTCTGGTTGATTTTTTCATTTTCCCAAGGTCAACGCCCATGTGTGGAAGTGCCCTATGCTCTGTGGTTCTGTGTTTTCCATGGTTTGGGAAAGAGGATACACTTGTGAAGATTGGCTGTTGGCCATTGACATCCCGCCCATCAGCTTAACAAGGCTCCCTTGACTCCGTGGGCTGTCCTGCCTTTCTGGTTTTTAGACTTTTTTCGCCTGGCCCTTTTGCCCCGGGGGGGGGGGGCGAGAGATTTCATTGTAGTGCTGATTTGCTCTCCCAGGTTGCTTGGTTGGCCAAAAAGGGCGTATGCGTTTTATCCTGAATATATTCAGGAAAAAACGCATACGCCCTTTTTGGCCAACCGCATCATTGTCCACGTTCTGGCGCTTTTCATGTGCTATCGGGGCCATTCCGATGTAGCCGTTGACATCCGTTTCCTGCAGTTCTGCCTTGCGTTCAGCGCCTCTTCGTAGCCTGACCTCAATATATTTTTGGGCAATAGTTATCGTTTAGAACTCTGCAGGTTTGGGAAGTGCAGTGCCCCTGAGCTCCATTTCCCAAGTCGCTTTTTTGGGAGGGGGACGCAACACGGCTGGATGGCTTCACGCCCTATTGTCGATCCGGGGTGGCAGGCTGAACCTCTGGTGAATTCTTCTTCGTGATGGGAAATGAGAGTGACATGTGCCGGACCAAACACCTCCAGCGAGTCTCTCATTGGTTCCCCCTCTTGCAGTTCATCCTGCGGACAAATTGCAGACGGTACGAAAGAGGCATGGAAAGGCGCCGAGTCTCCAAGTGGGGAGATTGTTAGTAAGGGGGCCTGAATGGAGAACACGAGCACCAGGAGATGAAAACTGAGGTGAGTTTCAGAAAGCTTTCCCGATCCCACGGTGTAGCATCCGCTGGGTTTCCAATGAGTGCTTTCGCTGCCGGAAGATTGCGTTGAACCTGGAGAGTTGGGACCCATGGAATGGGGAGCACGCAGGATTCCTTTCAAGGGTCTGCATTTGCTTTCCCAACCTCACCAATCGTCTCAGCCCCAAGAGTGTCCAGCCTTATGTCTTCTGCCGCTGGGGCTGTAGATGTGGTCAATCCTGGTTGCATGCCAGTCCCTGAACGCATTTTGGAAGAATTTCTCTCTGTTTTGCCCTGCTTGTTTCTTCTTTATGTTGGAAATGTATCCTCAGAATGGGTCTGAGCTGATTTTCCCTGCTGGTTTTAGGCCGCTTGACACACACTTGATGCACTTACACAGAGATATCAAGACTTAGCTTTTAAGATGCTTACTAGTCGGATAGATACTTGTGCGATGAAGAGGGTCTGGTGAGTCCAGTTGATTGAGCAAGGAGTAGGTCGTGTCCATTCCATATTCCGTTTTCGGAAGGGTATCTGTGCTCATTTCAAACTCGAGTTTTATGCGTCACCCCACCTCACCTTTCCCCTGAAGCAGGCATAAGTGTGTTTTCTAAAAGCGTGACTCTGTTCTGTTTGGGGATTCAGTGCATGGGGAGCGATTTTTACATTCCCTCGATAAGTGATATCATAAGTTTCTTTTTTGTGGGACTTATTTCACTGAGGATGATCGTACCTAAATCCACTCAGGATGCTGCTACCAGCCTCATGACGTGGATTTCATGGCTGAGTGACACTCCATTGGACCTACGTAGCACCACTTGTCCACTTGTCCACTTGTCTTTGTCCACTTGGCTCTTTCCTGGGATATGAAACGTGTACCGGAGTGGAGGTTCTTGTCAAGACAGCAGCCCTCAACTTTGGGGTCCCTGTGTCTGGTTGATTTTTTCATTTTCCCAAGGTCAACGCCCATGTGTGGAAGTGCCCTATGCTCTGTGGTTCTGTGTTTTCCATGGTTTGGGAAAGAGGATACACTTGTGAAGATTGGCTGTTGGCCATTGACATCCCGCCCATCAGCTTAACAAGGCTCCCTTGACTCCGTGGGCTGTCCTGCCTTTCTGGTTTTTAGACTTTTTTCGCCTGGCCCTTTTGCCCCGGGGGGGGCGAGAGATTTCTTTGTAGTGCTGATTTGCTCTCCCAGGTTGCTTGGTTGGCCAAAAAGGGGCGTATGCGTTTTTTCCTGAATATATTCAGGAAAAAACGCATACGCCCCTTTTTGGCCAACCGCATCATTGTCCACGTTCTGGCGCTTTTCATGTGCTATCGGGGCCATTCCGATGTACCCGTTGACATCCGTTTCCTGCAGTTCTGCCTTGCGTTCAGCGCCTCTTCGTAGCCTGACCTCAATATATTTTGGGGCGATAGTTATCGTTTAGAACTCTGCAGGTTTGGGAAGTGCAGTGCCCCTGAGCTCCATTTCCCAAGTCGCTTTTTTGTGAGTGGGACGCAACACGGCTGGATGGCTTCACGCCCTATTGTCGATCCGGGGTGGCAGGCTGAACCGCTGGTGAATTCTTCTTCGTGATGGGAAATGAGAGTGACATGTGCCCGACCAAACACCTCCAGCGAGTCTCTCATTGGTTCCCCCTCTTGCAGTTCATCCTGCGGACAAATTGCAGACGGTACGAAAGAGGCATGGAAAGGCGCCGAGTCTCCAAGTGGGGAGATTGTTAGTAAGGGGGCCTGAATGGAGAACACGAGCACCAGGAGATGAAAACTGAGGTGAGTTTCAGAAAGCTTTCCCGATCCCACGGTGTAGCATCCGCTGGGTTTCCAATGAGTGCTTTCGCTGCCGGAAGATTGCGTTGAACCTGGAGAGTTGGGACCCATGGAATGGGGAGCACGCAGGATTCCTTTCAAGGGTCTGCATTTGCTTTCCCAACCTCACCAATCGTCTCAGCCCCAAGAGTGTCCAGCCTTATGTCTTCTGCCGCTGGGGCTGTAGATGTGGTCAATCCTGGTTGCATGCCAGTCCCTGAACGCATTTTGGAAGAATTTCTCTCTGTTTTGCCCTGCTTGTTTCTTCTTTATGTTGGAAATGTATCCTCAGAATGGGTCTGAGCTGATTTTCCCTGCTGGTTTTAGGCCGCTTGACACACACTTGATGCACTTACACAGAGATATCAAGACTTAGCTTTTAAGATGCTTACTAGTCGGATAGATACTTGTGCGATGAAGAGGGTCTGGTGAGTCCAGTTGATTGAGCAAGGAGTAGGTCGTGTCCATTCCATATTCGGTTTTCGGAAGGGTATCTGTGCTCATTTCAAACTCGAGTTTTATGCGTCACCCCACCTCACCTTTCCCCTGAAGCAGGCATAAGTGTGTTTTCTAAAAGCGTGACTCTGTTCTGTTTGGGGATTCAGTGCATGGGGAGCGATTTTTACATTCCCTCGATAAGTGATATCATAAGTTTCTTTCTTTGTGGGACTTATTTCACTGAGGATGATCGTACCTAAATCCACTCAGGATGCTGCTACCAGCCTCATGACGTGGATTTCATGGCTGAGTGACACTCCATTGGACCTACGTAGCACCACTTGTCCACTTGTCCACTTGTCTTTGTCCACTTGTCCACTTGGCTCTTTCCTGGGATATGAAACGTGTACCGGAGTGGAGGTTCTTGTCAAGACAGCAGCCCTCAACTTTGGGGTCCCTGTGTCTGGTTGATTTTTTCATTTTCCCAAGGTCAACGCCCATGTGTGGAAGTGCCCTATGCTCTGTGGTTCTGTGTTTTACATGGTTTGGGAAAGAGGATACACTTGTGAAGATTGGCTGTTGGCCATTGACATCCCGCCCATCAGCTTAACAAGGCTCCCTTGACTCCGTGGCCTGTCCTGCCTTTCTGGTTTTTAGACTTTTTTCGCCTGGCCCTTTTGCCCCGGGGGGGGGGGCGAGAGATTTCTTTGTAGTGCTGATTTGCTCTCCCAGGTTGCTTGGTTGGCCAAAAAGGGCGTATGCGTTTTATCCTGAATATATTCAGGAAAAAACGCATACGCCCTTTTTGGCCAACCGCATCATTGTCCACGTTCTGGCGCTTTTCATGTGCTATCGGGGCCATTCCGATGTAGCCGTTGACATCCGTTTCCTGCAGTTCTGCCTTGCGTTCAGCGCCTCTTCGTAGCCTGACCTCAATATATTTTGGGGCGATAGTTATCGTTTAGAACTCTGCAGGTTTGGGAAGTGCAGTGCCCCTGAGCTCCATTTCCCAAGTCGCTTTTTTGGGAGGGGGACGCAACACGGCTGGATGGCTTCACGCCCTATTGTCGATCCGGGGTGGCAGGCTGAACCTCTGGTGAATTCTTCTTCGTGATGGGAAATGAGAGTGACATGTGCCGGACCAAACACCTCCGGCGAGTCTCTCATTGGTTCCCCCTCTTGCAGTTCATCCTGCGGACAAATTGCAGACGGTACGAAAGAGGCATGGAAAGGCGCCGAGTCTCCAAGTGGGGAGATTGTTAGTAAGGGGGCCTGAATGGAGAACACGAGCACCAGGAGATGAAAACTGAGGTGAGTTTCAGAAAGCTTTCCCGATCCCACGGTGTAGCATCCGCTGGGTTTCCAATGAGTGCTTTCGCTGCCGGAAGATTGCGTTGAACCTGGAGAGTTGGGACCCATGGAATGGGGAGCACGCAGGATTCCTTTCAAGGGTCTGCATTTGCTTTCCCAACCTCACCAATCGTCTCAGCCCCAAGAGTGTCCAGCCTTATGTCTTCTGCCGCTGGGGCTGTAGATGTGGTCAATCCTGGTTGCATGCCAGTCCCTGAACGCATTTTGGAAGAATTTCTCTCTGTTTTGCCCTGCTTGTTTCTTCTTTATGTTGGAAATATATCCTCAGAATGGGTCTGAGCTGATTTTCCCTGCTGGTTTTAGGCCGCTTTACACACACTTGATGCACTTACACAGAGATATCAAGACTTAGCTTTTAAGATGCTTACTAGTCGGATAGATACTTGTGCGATGAACAGGGTCTGGTGAGTCCAGTTGATTGAGCAAGGAGTAGGTCGTGTCCATTCCATATTCGGTTTTCGGAAGGGTATCTGTGCTCATTTCAAACTCGAGTTTTATGCGTCACCCCACCTCACCTTTCCCCTGAAGCAGGCATAAGTGTGTTTTCTAAAAGCGTGACTCTGTTCTGTTTGGGGATTCAGTGCATGGGGAGCGATTTTTACATTCCCTCGATAAGTGATATCATAAGTTTCTTTCTTTGTGGGACTTATTTCACTGAGGATGATCGTACCTAAATCCACTCAGGATGCTGCTACCAGCCTCATGACGTGGATTTCATGGCTGAGTGACACTCCATTGGACCTACGTAGCACCACTTGTCCACTTGTCCACTTGTCTTTGTCCACTTGTCCACTTGGCTCTTTCCTGGGATATGAAACGTGTACCGGAGTGGAGGTTCTTGTCAAGACAGCAGCCCTCAACTTTGGGGTCCCTGTGTCTGGTTGATTTTTTCATTTTCCCAAGGTCAACGCCCATGTGTGGAAGTGCCCTATGCTCTGTGGTTCTGTGTTTTCCATGGTTTGGGAAAGAGGATACACTTGTGAAGATTGGCTGTTGGCCATTGACATCCCGCCCATCAGCTTAACAAGGCTCCCTTGACTCCGTGGGCTGTCCTGCCTTTCTGGTTTTTAGACTTTTTTCGCCTGGCCCTTTTGCCCCGGGGGGGGCGAGAGATTTCTTTGTAGTGCTGATTTGCTCTCCCAGGTTGCTTGGTTGGCCAAAAAGGGCGTATGCGTTTTTTCCTGAATATATTCAGGAAAAAACGCATACGCCCTTTTTGGCCAACCGCATCATTGTCCACGTTCTGGCGCTTTTCATGTGCTATCGGGGCCATTCCGATGTAGCCGTTGACATCCGTTTCCTGCAGTTCTGCCTTGCGTTCAGCGCCTCTTCGTAGCCTGACCTCAATATATTTTGGGGCGATAGTTATCGTTTAGAACTCTGCAGGTTTGGGAAGTGCAGTGCCCCTGAGCTCCATTTCCCAAGTCGCTTTTTTGGGAGGGGGACGCAACACGGCTGGATGGCTTCACGCCCTATTGTCGATCCGGGGTGGCAGGCTGAACCTCTGGTGTATTCTTCTTCGTGATGGGAAATGAGAGTGACATGTGCCGGACCAAACACCTCCAGCGAGTCTCTCATTGGTTCCCCCTCTTGCAGTTCATCCTGCGGACAAATTGCAGACGGTACGAAAGAGGCATGGAAAGGCGCCGAGTCTCCAAGTGGGGAGATTGTTAGTAAGGGGGCCTGAATGGAGAACACGAGCACCAGGAGATGAAAACTGAGGTGAGTTTCAGAAAGCTTTCCCGATCCCACGGTGTAGCATCCGCTGGGTTTCCAATGAGTGCTTTCGCTGCCGGAAGATTGCGTTGAACCTGGAGAGTTGGGACCCATGGAATGGGGAGCACGCAGGATTCCTTTCAAGGGTCTGCATTTGCTTTCCCAACCTCACCAATCGTCTCAGCCCCAAGAGTGTCCAGCCTTATGTCTTCTGCCGCTGGGGCTGTAGATGTGGTCAATCCTGGTTGCATGCCAGTCCCTGAACGCATTTTGGAAGAATTTCTCTCTGTTTTGCCCTGCTTGTTTCTTCTTTATGTTGGAAATGTATCCTCAGAATGGGTCTGAGCTGATTTTCCCTGCTGGTTTTAGGCCGCTTTACACACACTTGATGCACTTACACAGAGATATCAAGACTTAGCTTTTAAGATGCTTACTAGTCGGATAGATACTTGTGCGATGAACAGGGTCTGGTGAGTCCAGTTGATTGAGCAAGGAGTAGGTCGTGTCCATTCCATATTCGGTTTTCGGAAGGGTATCTGTGCTCATTTCAAACTCGAGTTTTATGCGTCACCCCACCTCACCTTTCCCCTGAAGCAGGCATAAGTGTGTTTTCTAAAAGCGTGACTCTGTTCTGTTTGGGGATTCAGTGCATGGGGAGCGATTTTTACATTCCCTCGATAAGTGATATCATAAGTTTCTTTTTTGTGGGACTTATTTCACTGAGGATGATCGTACCTAAATCCACTCAGGATGCTGCTACCAGCCTCATGACGTGGATTTCATGGCTGAGTGACACTCCATTGGACCTACGTAGCACCACTTCTGCACTTGTCCACTTGTCCACTCGTCTTTGTCCACTTGGCTCTTTCCTGGGATATGAAACGTGTACCGGAGTGGAGGTTCTTGTCAAGACAGCAGCCCTCAACTTTGGGGTTCCTGTGTCTGGTTGATTTTTTCATTTTCCCAAGGTCAACGCCCATGTGTGGAAGTGCCCTATGCTCTGTGGTTCTGTGTTTTACATGGTTTGGGAAAGAGGATACACTTGTGAAGATTGGCTGTTGGCCATTGACATCCCGCCCATCAGCTTAACAAGGCTCCCTTGACTCCGTGGGCTGTCCTGCCTTTCTGGTTTTTAGACTTTTTTCGCCTGGCCCTTTTGCCCCGGGGGGGGGCGAGAGATTTCTTTGTAGTGCTGATTTGCTCTCCCAGGTTGCTTGGTTGGCCAAAAAGGGCGTATGCGTTTTTTCCTGAATATATTCAGGAAAAAACGCATACGCCCTTTTTGGCCAACCGCATCATTGTCCACGTTCTGGCGCTTTTCATGTGCTATCGGGGCCATTCCGATGTACCCGTTGACATCCGTTTCCTGCAGTTCTGCCTTGCGTTCAGCGCCTCTTCGTAGCCTGACCTCAATATATTTTGGGGCGATAGTTATCGTTTAGAGCTCTGCAGGTTTGGGAAGTGCAGTGCCCCTGAGCTCCATTTCCCAAGTCGCTTTTTTGGGAGGGGGACGCAACACGGCTGGATGGCTTCACGCCCCATTGTCGATCCGGGGTGGCAGGCTGAACCTCTGGTGAATTCTTCTTCGTGATGGGAAATGAGAGTGACATGTGCCCGACCAAACACCTCCAGCGAGTCTCTCATTGGTTCCCCCTCTTGCAGTTCATCCTGCGGACAAATTGCAGACGGTACGAAAGAGGCATGGAAAGGCGCCGAGTCTCCAAGTGGGGAGATTGTTAGTAAGGGGGCCTGAATGGAGAACACGAGCACCAGGAGATGAAAACTGAGGTGAGTTTCAGAAAGCTTTCCCGATCCCACGGTGTAGCATCCGCTGGGTTTCCAATGAGTGCTTTCGCTGTCGGAAGATTGCGTTGAACCTGGAGAGTTGGGACCCATGGAATGGGGAGCACGCAGGATTCCTTTCAAGGGTCTGCATTTGCTTTCCCAACCTCACCAATCGTCTCAGCCCCAAGATTGTCCAGCCTTATGTCTTCTGCCGCTGGGGCTGTAGATGTGGTCAATCCTGGTTGCATGCCAGTCCCTGAACGCATTTTGGAAGAATTTCTCTCTGTTTTGCCCTGCTTGTTTCTTCTTTATGTTGGAAATGTATCCTCAGAATGGGTCTGAGCTGATTTTCCCTGCTGGTTTTAGGCCGCTTTACACACACTTGATGCACTTACACAGAGATATCAAGACTTAGCTTTTAAGATGCTTACTAGTCGGATAGATACTTGTGCCTGAACAGGGTCTGGTGAGTCCAGTTGATTGAGCAAGGAGTAGGTCGTGTCCATTCCATATTCGGTTTTCGGAAGGGTATCTGTGCTCATTTCAAACTCGAGTTTTATGCGTCACCCCACCTCACCTTTCCCCTGAAGCAGGCATAAGTGTGTTTTCTAAAAGCGTGACTCTGTTCTGTTTGGGGATTCAGTGCATGGGGAGCGATTTTTACATTCCCTCGATAAGTGATATCATAAGTTTCTTTTTTTGTGGGACTTATTTCACTGAGGATGATCGTACCTAAATCCACTCAGGATGCTGCTACCAGCCTCATGACGTGGATTTCATGGCTGAGTGACACTCCATTGGACCTACGTAGCACCACTTGTCCACTTGTCCACTTGTCTTTGTCCACTTGTCCACTTGGCTCTTTCCTGGGATATGAAACGTGTACCGGAGTGGAGGTTCTTGTCAAGACAGCAGCCCTCAACTTTGGGGTCCCTGTGTCTGGTTGATTTTTTCATTTTCCCAAGGTCAACGCCCATGTGTGGAAGTGCCCTATGCTCTGTGGTTCTGTGTTTTACATGGTTTGGGAAAGAGGATACACTTGTGAAGATTGGCTGTTGGCCATTGACATCCCGCCCATCAGCTTAACAAGGCTCCCTTGACTCCGTGGGCTGTCCTGCCTTTCTGGTTTTTAGACTTTTTTCGCCTGGCCCTTTTGCCCCGGGGGGGGGGGCGAGAGATTTCTTTGTAGTGCTGATTTGCTCTCCCAGGTTGCTTGGTTGGCCAAAAAGGGCGTATGCGTTTTTTCCTGAATATATTCAGGAAAAAACGCATACGCCCTTTTTGGCCAACCGCATCATTGTCCACGTTCTGGCGCTTTTCATGTGCTATCGGGGCCATTCCGATGTACCCGTTGACATCCGTTTCCTGCAGTTCTGCCTTGCGTTCAGCGCCTCTTCGTAGCCTGACCTCAATATATTTGGGGGCGATAGTTATCGTTTAGAACTCTGCAGGTTTGGGAAGTGCAGTGCCCCTGAGCTCCATTTCCCAAGTCGCTTTTTTGGGAGGGAGACCCAACACGGCTGGATGGCTTCACGCCCTATTGTCGATCCGGGGTGGCAGGCTGAACCGCTGGTGAATTCTTCTTCGTGATGGGAAATGAGAGTGACATGTGCCCGACCAAGCACCTCCAGCGAGTCTCTCATTGGTTCCCCCTCTTGCAGTTCATCCTGCGGACAAATTGCAGACGGTACGAAAGAGGCATGGAAAGGCGCCGAGTCTCCAAGTGGGGAGATTGTTAGTAAGGGGGCCTGAATGGAGAACACGAACACCAGGAGATGAAAACTGAGGTGAGTTTCAGAAAGCTTTCCCGATCCCACGGTGTAGCATCCGCTGGGTTTCCAATGAGTGCTTTCGCTGTCGGAAGATTGCGTTGAACCTGGAGAGTTGGGACCCATGGAATGGGGAGCACGCAGGATTCCTTTCAAGGGTCTGCATTTGCTTTCCCAACCTCACCAATCGTCTCAGCCCCAAGAGTGTCCAGCCTTATGTCTTCTGCCGCTGGGGCTGTAGATGTGGTCAATCCTGGTTGCATGCCAGTCCCTGAACGCATTTTGGAAGAATTTCTCTCTGTTTTGCCCTGCTTGTTTCTTCTTTATGTTGGAAATGTATCCTCAGAATGGGTCTGAGCTGATTTTCCCTGCTGGTTTTAGGCCGCTTTACACACACTTGATGCACTTACACAGAGATATCAAGACTTAGCTTTTAAGATGCTTACTAGTCGGATAGATACTTGTGCGATGAACAGGGTCTGGTGAGTCCAGTTGATTGAGCAAGGAGTAGGTCGTGTCCATTCCATATTCGGTTTTCGGAAGGGTATCTGTGCTCATTTCAAACTCGAGTTTTATGCGTCACCCCACCTCACCTTTCCCCTGAAGCAGGCATAAGTGTGTTTTCTAAAAGCGTGACTCTGTTCTGTTTGGGGATTCAGTGCATGGGGAGCGATTTTTACATTCCCTCGATAAGTGATATCATAAGTTTCTTTCTTTCTGGGACTTATTTCACTGAGGATGATCGTACCTAAATCCACTCAGGATGCTGCTACCAGCCTCATGACGTGGATTTCATGGCTGAGTGACACTCCATTGGACCTACGTAGCACCACTTCTGCACTTGTCCACTTGTCCACTCGTCTTTGTCCACTTGGCTCTTTCCTGGGATATGAAACGTGTACCGGAGTGGAGGTTCTTGTCAAGACAGCAGCCCTCAACTTTGGGGTTCCTGTGTCTGGTTGATTCTTTCATTTTCCCAAGGTCAACGCCCATGTGTGGAAGTGCCCTATGCTCTGTGGTTCTGTGTTTTACATGGTTTGGGAAAGAGGATACACTTGTGAAGATTGGCTGTTGGCCATTGACATCCCGCCCATCAGCTTAACAAGGCTCCCTTGACTCCGTGGGCTGTCCTGCCTTTCTGGTTTTTAGACTTTTTTCGCCTGGCCCTTTTGCCCCGGGGGGGGGCGAGAGATTTCTTTGTAGTGCTGATTTGCTCTCCCAGGTTGCTTGGTTGGCCAAAAAGGGCGTATGCGTTTTTTCCTGAATATATTCAGGAAAAAACGCATACGCCCTTTTTGGCCAACCGCATCATTGTCCACGTTCTGGCGCTTTTCATGTGCTATCGGGGCCATTCCGATGTACCCGTTGACATCCGTTTCCTGCAGTTCTGCCTTGCGTTCAGCGCCTCTTCGTAGCCTGACCTCAATATATTTGGGGGCGATAGTTATCGTTTAGAACTCTGCAGGTTTGGGAAGTGCAGTGCCCCTGAGCTCCATTTCCCAAGTCGCTTTTTTGGGAGGGGGACGCAACACGGCTGGATGGCTTCACGCCCTATTGTCGATCCGGGGTGGCAGGCTGAACCTCTGGTGAATTCTTCTTCGTGATGGGAAATGAGAGTGACATGTGCCCCACCAAACACCTCCAGCGAGTCTCTCATTGGTTCCCCCTCTTGCAGTTCATCCTGCGGACAAATTGCAGACGGTACGAAAGAGGCATGGAAAGGCGCCGAGTCTCCAAGTGGGGAGATTGTTAGTAAGGGGGCCTGAATGGAGAACACGAGCACCAGGAGATGAAAACTGAGGTGAGTTTCAGAAAGCTTTCCCGATCCCACGGTGTAGCATCCGCTGGGTTTCCAATGAGTGCTTTCGCTGTCGGAAGATTGCGTTGAACCTGGAGAGTTGGGACCCATGGAATGGGGAGCACGCAGGATTCCTTTCAAGGGTCTGCATTTGCTTTCCCAACCTCACCAATCGTCTCAGCCCCAAGAGTGTCCAGCCTTATGTCTTCTGCCGCTGGGGCTGTAGATGTGGTCAATCCTGGTTGCATGCCAGTCCCTGAACGCATTTTGGAAGAATTTCTCTCTGTTTTGCCCTGCTTGTTTCTTCTTTATGTTGGAAATGTATCCTCAGAATGGGTCTGAGCTGATTTTCCCTGCTGGTTTTAGGCCGCTTTACACACACTTGATGCACTTACACAGAGATATCAAGACTTAGCTTTTAAGATGCTTACTAGTCGGATAGATACTTGTGCGATGAACAGGGTCTGGTGAGTCCAGTTGATTGAGCAAGGAGTAGGTCGTGTCCATTCCATATTCGGTTTTCGGAAGGGTATCTGTGCTCATTTCAAACTCGAGTTTTATGCGTCACCCCACCTCACCTTTCCCCTGAAGCAGGCATAAGTGTGTTTTCTAAAAGCGTGACTCTGTTCTGTTTGGGGATTCAGTGCATGGGGAGCGATTTTTACATTCCCTCGATAAGTGATATCATAAGTTTCTTTTTTTGTGGGACTTATTTCACTGAGGATGAATGTACCTAAATCCACTCAGGATGCTGCTACCAGCCTCATGACGTGGATTTCATGGCTGAGTGACACTCCATTGGACCTACGTAGCACCACTTGTCCACTTGTCCACTTGTCTTTGTCCACTTGTCCACTCGTCTTTGTCCACTTGGCTCTTTCCTGGGATATGAAACGTGTACCGGAGTGGAGGTTCTTGTCAAGACAGCAGCCCTCAACTTTGGGGTCCCTGTGTCTGGTTGATTTTTTCATTTTCCCAAGGTCAACGCCCATGTGTGGAAGTGCCCTATGCTCTGTGGTTCTGTGTTTTACATGGTTTGGGAAAGAGGATACACTTGTGAAGATTGGCTGTTGGCCATTGACATCCCGCCCATCAGCTTAACAAGGCTCCCTTGACTCCGTGGGCTGTCCTGCCTTTCTGGTTTTTAGACTTTTTTCGCCTGGCCTTTTTGCCCCGGGGGGGGGGGGGGAGAGATTTCTTTGTAGTGCTGATTTGCTCTCCCAGGTTGCTTGGTTGGCCAAAAAGGGCGTATGCGTTTTTTCCTGAATATATTCAGGAAAAAACGCATACGCCCTTTTTGGCCAACCGCATCATTGTCCACGTTCTGGCGCTTTTCATGTGCTATCGGGGCCATTCCGATGTACCCGTTGACATCCGTTTCCTGCAGTTCTGCCTTGCGTTCAGCGCCTCTTCGTAGCCTGACCTCAATATATTTTGGGGCGATAGTTATCGTTTAGAACTCTGCAGGTTTGGGAAGTGCAGTGCCCCTGAGCTCCATTTCCCAAGTCGCTTTTTTGTGAGTGGGACGCAACACGGCTGGATGGCTTCACGCCCTATTGTCGATCCGGGGTGGCAGGCTGAACCTCTGGTGAATTCTTCTTCGTGATGGGAAATGAGAGTGACATGTGCCCGACCAAACACCTCCAGCGAGTCTCTCATTGGTTCCCCCTCTTGCAGTTCATCCTGCGGACAAATTGCAGACGGTACGAAAGAGGCATGGAAAGGCGCCGAGTCTCCAAGTGGGGAGATTGTTAGTAAGGGGGCCTGAATGGAGAACACGAGCACCAGGAGATGAAAACTGAGGTGAGTTTCAGAAAGCTTTCCCGATCCCACGGTGTAGCATCCGCTGGGTTTCCAATGAGTGCTTTCGCTGTCGGAAGATTGCGTTGAACCTGGAGAGTTGGGACCCATGGAATGGGGAGCACGCAGGATTCCTTTCAAGGGTCTGCATTTGCTTTCCCAACCTCACCAATCGTCTCAGCCCCAAGAGTGTCCAGCCTTATGTCTTCTGCCGCTGGGGCTGTAGATGTGGTCAATCCTGGTTGCATGCCAGTCCCTGAACGCATTTTGGAAGAATTTCTCTCTGTTTTGCCCTGCTTGTTTCTTCTTTATGTTGGAAATGTATCCTCAGAATGGGTCTGAGCTGATTTTCCCTGCTGGTTTTAGGCCGCTTGACACACACTTGATGCACTTACACAGAGATATCAAGACTTAGCTTTTAAGATGCTTACTAGTCGGATAGATACTTGTGCGATGAACAGGGTCTGGTGAGTCCAGTTGATTGAGCAAGGAGTAGGTCGTGTCCATTCCATATTCGGTTTTCGGAAGGGTATCTGTGCTCATTTCAAACTCGAGTTTTATGCGTCACCCCACCTCACCTTTCCCCTGAAGCAGGCATAAGTGTGTTTTCTAAAAGCGTGACTCTGTTCTGTTTGGGGATTCAGTGCATGGGGAGCGATTTTTACATTCCCTCGATAAGTGATATCATAAGTTTCTTTTTTTGTGGGACTTATTTCACTGAGGATGATCGTACCTAAATCCACTCAGGATGCTGCTACCAGCCTCATGACGTGGATTTCATGGCTGAGTGACACTCCATTGGACCTACGTAGCACCACTTGTCCACTTGTCCATTTGTCTTTGTCCACTTGTCCACTCGTCTTTGTCCACTTGGCTCTTTCCTGGGATATGAAACGTGTACCGGAGTGGAGGTTCTTGTCAAGACAGCAGCCCTCAACTTTGGGGTCCCTGTGTCTGGTTGATTTTTTCATTTTCCCAAGGTCAACGCCCATGTGTGGAAGTGCCCTATGCTCTGTGGTTCTGTGTTTTACATGGTTTGGGAAAGAGGATACACTTGTGAAGATTGGCTGTTGGCCATTGACATCCCGCCCATCAGCTTAACAAGGCTCCCTTGACTCCGTGGCCTGTCCTGCCTTTCTGGTTTTTAGACTTTTTTTGCCTGGCCCTTTTGCCCCGGGGGGGGGAGAGAGATTTCTTTGTAGTGCTGATTTGCTCTCCCAGGTTGCTTGGTTGGCCAAAAAGGGCGTATGCGTTTTTTCCTGAATATATTCAGGAAAAAACGCATACGCCCTTTTTGGCCAACCGCATCATTGTCCACGTTCTGGCGCTTTTCATGTGCTATCGGGGCCATTCCGATGTAGCCGTTGACATCCGTTTCCTGCAGTTCTGCCTTGCGTTCAGCGCCTCTTCGTAGCCTGACCTCAATATATTTTGGGGCGATAGTTATCGTTTAGAACTCTGCAGGTTTGGGAAGTGCAGTGCCCCTGAGCTCCATTTCCCAAGTCGCTTTTTTGGGAGGGGGACGCAACACGGCTGGATGGCTTCACGCCCTATTGTCGATCCGGGGTGGCAGGCTGAACCTCTGGTGAATTCTTCTTCGTGATGGGAAATGAGAGTGACATGTGCCGGACCAAACACCTCCAGCGAGTCTCTCATTGGTTCCCCCTCTTGCAGTTCATCCTGCGGACAAATTGCAGACGGTACGAAAGAGGCATGGAAAGGCGCCGAGTCTCCAAGTGGGGAGATTGTTAGTAAGGGGGCCTGAATGGAGAACACGAGCACCAGGAGATGAAAACTGAGGTGAGTTTCAGAAAGCTTTCCCGATCCCACGGTGTAGCATCCGCTGGGTTTCCAATGAGTGCTTTCGCTGCCGGAAGATTGCGTTGAACCTGGAGAGTTGGGACCCATGGAATGGGGAGCACGCAGGATTCCTTTCAAGGGTCTGCATTTGCTTTCCCAACCTCACCAATCGTCTCAGCGCCAAGAGTGTCCAGCCTTATGTCTTCTGCCGCTGGGGCTGTAGATGTGGTCAATCCTGGTTGCATGCCAGTCCCTGAACGCATTTTGGAAGAATTTCTCTCTGTTTTGCCCTGCTTGTTTCTTCTTTATGTTGGAAATGTATCCTCAGAATGGGTCTGAGCTGATTTTCCCTGCTGGTTTTAGGCCGCTTTACACACACTTGATGCACTTACACAGAGATATCAAGACTTAGCTTTTAAGATGCTTACTAGTCGGATAGATACTTGTGCGATGAAGAGGGTCTGGTGAGTCCAGTTGATTGAGCAAGGAGTAGGTCGTGTCCATTCCATATTCGGTTTTCGGAAGGGTATCTGTGCTCATTTCAAACTCGAGTTTTATGCGTCACCCCACCTCACCTTTCCCCTGAAGCAGGCATAAGTGTGTTTTCTAAAAGCGTGACTCTGTTCTGTTTGGGGATTCAGTGCATGGGGAGCGATTTTTACATTCCCTCGATAAGTGATATCATAAGTTTCTTTTTTTGTGGGACTTATTTCACTGAGGATGATCGTACCTAAATCCACTCAGGATGCTGCTACCAGCCTCATGACGTGGATTTCATGGCTGAGTGACACTCCATTGGACCTACGTAGCACCACTTGTCCACTTGTCCACTTGTCTTTGTCCACTTGTCCACTTGGCTCTTTCCTGGGATATGAAACGTGTACCGGAGTGGAGGTTCTTGTCAAGACAGCAGCCCTCAACTTTGGGGTCCCTGTGTCTGGTTGATTTTTTCATTTTCCCAAGGTCAACGCCCATGTGTGGAAGTGCCCTATGCTCTGTGGTTCTGTGTTTTACATGGTTTGGGAAAGAGGATACACTTGTGAAGATTGGCTGTTGGCCATTGACATCCCGCCCATCAGCTTAACAAGGCTCCCTTGACTCCGTGGCCTGTCCTGCCTTTCTGGTTTTTAGACTTTTTTTGCCTGGCCCTTTTGCCCCGGGGGGGGAGAGAGATTTCTTTGTAGTGCTGATTTGCTCTCCCAGGTTGCTTGGTTGGCCAAAAAGGGCGTATGCGTTTTTTCCTGAATATATTCAGGAAAAAACGCATACGCCCTTTTTGGCCAACCGCATCATTGTCCACGTTCTGGCGCTTTTCATGTGCTATCGGGGCCATTCCGATGTACCCGTTGACATCCGTTTCCTGCAGTTCTGCCTTGCGTTCAGCGCCTCTTCGTAGCCTGACCTCAATATATTTTGGGGCGATAGTTATCGTTTAGAACTCTGCATGTTTGGGAAGTGCAGTGCCCCTGAGCTCCATTTCCCAAGTCGCTTTTTTGGGAGGGGGACGCAACACGGCTGGATGGCTTCACGCCCTATTGTCGATCCGGGGTGGCAGGCTGAACTGCTGGTGAATTCTTCTTCGTGATGGGAAATGAGAGTGACATGTGCCCGACCAAACACCTCCAGCGAGTCTCTCATTGGTTCCCCCTCTTGCAGTTCATCCTGCGGACAAATTGCAGACGGTACGAAAGAGGCATGGAAAGGCGCCGAGTCTCCAAGTGGGGAGATTGTTAGTAAGGGGGCCTGAATGGAGAACACGAGCACCAGGAGATGAAAACTGAGGTGAGTTTCAGAAAGCTTTCCCGATCCCACGGTGTAGCATCCGCTGGGTTTCCAATGAGTGCTTTCGCTGTCGGAAGATTGCGTTGAACCTGGAGAGTTGGGACCCATGGAATGGGGAGCACGCAGGATTCCTTTCAAGGGTCTGCATTTGCTTTCCCAACCTCACCAATCGTCTCAGCCCCAAGAGTGTCCAGCCTTATGTCTTCTGCCGCTGGGGCTGTAGATGTGGTCAATCCTGGTTGCATGCCAGTCCCTGAACGCATTTTGGAAGAATTTCTCTCTGTTTTGCCCTGCTTGTTTCTTCTTTATGTTGGAAATGTATCCTCAGAATGGGTCTGAGCTGATTTTCCCTGCTGGTTTTAGGCCGCTTTACACACACTTGATGCACTTACACAGAGATATCAAGACTTAGCTTTTAAGATGCTTACTAGTCGGATAGATACTTGTGCGATGAAGAGGGTCTGGTGAGTCCAGTTGATTGAGCAAGGAGTAGGTCGTGTCCATTCCATATTCGGTTTTCGGAAGGGTATCTGTGCTCATTTCAAACTCGAGTTTTATGCGTCACCCCACCTCACCTTTTCCCTGAAGCAGGCATAAGTGTGTTTTCTAAAAGCGTGACTCTGTTCTGTTTGGGGATTCAGTGCATGGGGAGCGATTTTTACATTCCCTCGATAAGTGATATCATAAGTTTCTTTTTTTGTGGGACTTATTTCACTGAGGATGATCGTACCTAAATCCACTCAGGATGCTGCTACCAGCCTCATGACGTGGATTTCATGGCTGAGTGACACTCCATTGGACCTACGTAGCACCACTTGTCCACTTGTCCACTTGTCTTTGTCCACTTGTCCACTCGTCTTTGTCCACTTGGCTCTTTCCTGGGATATGAAACGTGTACCGGAGTGGAGGTTCTTGTCAAGACAGCAGCCCTCAACTTTGGGGTCCCTGTGTCTGGTTGATTTTTTCATTTTCGCAAGGTCAACGCCCATGTGTGGAAGTGCCCTATGCTCTGTGGTTCTGTGTTTTACATGGTTTGGGAAAGAGGATACACTTGTGAAGATTGGCTGTTGGCCATTGACATCCCGCCCATCAGCTTAACAAGGCTCCCTTGACTCCGTGGGCTGTCCTGCCTTTCTGGTTTTTAGACTTTTTTCGCCTGGCCCTTTTGCCCCGGGGGGGGCGAGAGATTTCTTTGTAGTGCTGATTTGCTCTCCCAGGTTGCTTGGTTGGCCAAAAAGGGCGTATGCGTTTTTTCCTGAATATATTCAGGAAAAAACGCATACGCCCTTTTTGGCCAACCGCATCATTGTCCACGTTCTGGCGCTTTTCATGTGCTATCGGGGCCATTCCGATGTATCCGTTGACATCCGTTTCCTGCAGTTTTGCCTTGCGTTCAGCGCCTCTTCGTAGCCTGACCTCAATATATTTGGGGGCGATAGTTATCGTTTAGAACTCTGCAGGTTTGGGAAGTGCAGTGCCCCTGAGCTCCATTTCCCAAGTCGCTTTTTTGTGAGTGGGACGCAACACGGCTGGATGGCTTCACGCCCTATTGTCGATCCGGGGTGGCAGGCTGAACCGCTGGTGAATTCTTCTTCGTGATGGGAAATGAGAGTGACATGTGCCCGACCAAACACCTCCAGCGAGTCTCTCATTGGTTCCCCCTCTTGCAGTTCATCCTGCGGACAAATTGCAGACGGTACGAAAGAGGCATGGAAAGGCGCCGAGTCTCCAAGTGGGGAGATTGTTAGTAAGGGGGCCTGAATGGAGAACACGAGCACCAGGAGATGAAAACTGAGGTGAGTTTCAGAAAGCTTTCCCGATCCCACGGTGTAGCATCCGCTGGGTTTCCAATGAGTGCTTTCGCTGTCGGAAGATTGCGTTGAACCTGGAGAGTTGGGACCCATGGAATGGGGAGCACGCAGGATTCCTTTCAAGGGTCTGCATTTGCTTTCCCAACCTCACCAATCGTCTCAGCCCCAAGAGTGTCCAGCCTTATGTCTTCTGCCGCTGGGGCTGTAGATGTGGTCAATCCTGGTTGCATGCCAGTCCCTGAACGCATTTTGGAAGAATTTCTCTCTGTTTTGCCCTGCTTGTTTCTTCTTTATGTTGGAAATGTATCCTCAGAATGGGTCTGAGCTGATTTTCCCTGCTGGTTTTAGGCCGCTTTACACACACTTGATGCACTTACACAGAGATATCAAGACTTAGCTTTTAAGATGCTTACTAGTCGGATAGATACTTGTGCGATGAAGAGGGTCTGGTGAGTCCAGTTGATTGAGCAAGGAGTAGGTCGTGTCCATTCCATATTCGGTTTTCAGAAGGGTATCTGTGCTCATTTCAAACTCGAGTTTTATGCGTCACCCCACCTCACCTTTCCCCTGAAGCAGGCATAAGTGTGTTTTCTAAAAGCGTGACTCTGTTCTGTTTGGGGATTCAGTGCATGGGGAGCGATTTTTACATTCCCTCGATAAGTGATATCATAAGTTTCTTTTTTTTGTGGGACTTATTTCACTGAGGATGATCGTACCTAAATCCACTCAGGATGCTGCTACCAGCCTCATGACGTGGATTTCATGGCTGAGTGACACTCCATTGGACCTACGTAGCACCACTTGTCCACTTGTCCACTTGTCTTTGTCCACTTGTCCACTCGTCTTTGTCCACTTGGCTCTTTCCTGGGATATGAAACGTGTACCGGAGTGGAGGTTCTTGTCAAGACAGCAGCCCTCAACTTTGGGGTCCCTGTGTCTGGTTGATTTTTTCATTTTCCCAAGGTCAACGCCCATGTGTGGAAGTGCCCTATGCTCTGTGGTTCTGTGTTTTCCATGGTTTGGGAAAGAGGATACACTTGTGAAGATTGGCTGTTGGCCATTGACATCCCGCCCATCAGCTTAACAAGGCTCCCTTGACTCCGTGGGCTGTCCTGCCTTTCTGGTTTTTAGACTTTTTTCGCCTGGCCCTTTTGCCCCGGGGGGGGGGCGAGAGATTTCTTTGTAGTGCTGATTTGCTCTCCCAGGTTGCTTGGTTGGCCAAAAAGGGCGTATGCGTTTTTTCCTGAATATATTCAGGAAAAAACGCATACGCCCTTTTTGGCCAACCGCATCATTGTCCACGTTCTGGCGCTTTTCATGTGCTATCGGGGCCATTCCGCTGTACCCGTTGACATCCATTTCCTGCAGTTCTGCCTTGCGTTTAGCGCCTCTTCGTAGCCTGACCTCAATATATTTGGGGGCGATAGTTATCGTTTAGAACTCTGCAGGTTTGGGAAGTGCAGTGCCCCTGAGCTCCATTTCCCAAGTCGCTTTTTTGTGAGTGGGACGCAACACGGCTGGATGGCTTCACGCCCTATTGTCGATCCGGGGTGGCAGGCTGAACCTCTGGTGAATTCTTCTTCGTGATGGGAAATGAGAGTGACATGTGCCCCACCAAACACCTCCAGCGAGTCTCTCATTGGTTCCCCCTCTTGCAGTTCATCCTGCGGACAAATTGCAGACGGTACGAAAGAGGCATGGAAAGGCGCCGAGTCTCCAAGTGGGGAGATTGTTAGTAAGGGGGCCTGAATGGAGAACACGAGCACCAGGAGATGAAAACTGAGGTGAGTTTCAGAAAGCTTTCCCGATCCCACGGTGTAGCATCCGCTGGGTTTCCAATGAGTGCTTTCGCTGCCGGAAGATTGCGTTGAACCTGGAGAGTTGGGACCCATGGAATGGGGAGCACGCAGGATTCCTTTCAAGGGTCTGCATTTGCTTTCCCAACCTCACGAATCGTCTCAGCCCCAAGAGTGTCCAGCCTTATGTCTTCTGCCGCTGGGGCTGTAGATGTGGTCAATCCTGGTTGCATGCCAGTCCCTGAACGCATTTTGGAAGAATTTCTCTCTGTTTTGCCCTGCTTGTTTCTTCTTTATGTTGGAAATGTATCCTCAGAATGGGTCTGAGCTGATTTTCCCTGCTGGTTTTAGGCCGCTTGACACACACTTGATGCACTTACACAGAGATATCAAGACTTAGCTTTTAAGATGCTTACTAGTCGGATAGATACTTGTGCGATGAAGAGGGTCTGGTGAGTCCAGTTGATTGAGCAAGGAGTAGGTCGTGTCCATTCCATATTCGGTTTTCGGAAGGGTATCTGTGCTCATTTCAAACTCGAGTTTTATGCGTCACCCCACCTCACCTTTCCCCTGAAGCAGGCATAAGTGTGTTTTCTAAAAGCATGACTCTGTTCTGTTTGGGGATTCAGTGCATGGGGAGCGATTTTTACATTCCCTCGATAAGTGATATCATAAGTTTCTTTCTTTGTGGGACTTATTTCACTGAGGATGATCGTACCTAAATCCACTCAAGATGCTGCTACCAGCCTCATGACGTGGATTTCATGGCTGAGTGACACTCCATTGGACCTACGTAGCACCACTTGTCCACTTGTCCACTTGTCTTTGTCCACTTGGCTCTTTCCTGGGATATGAAACGTGTACCGGAGTGGAGGTTCTTGTCAAGACAGTAGCCCTCAACTTTGGGGTCCCTGTGTCTGGTTGATTTTTTGATTTTCCCAAGGTCAACGCCCATGTGTGGAAGTGCCCTATGCTCTGTGGTTCTGTGTTTTACATGGTTTGGGAAAGAGGATACACTTGTGAAGATTGGCTGTTGGCCATTGACATCCCGCCCATCAGCTTAACAAGGCTCCCTTGACTCCGTGGGCTGTCCTGCCTTTCTGGTTTTTAGACTTTTTTCGCCTGGCCCTTTTGCCCCGGGGGGGGCGAGAGATTTCTTTGTAGTGCTGATTTGCTCTCCCAGGTTGCTTGGTTGGCCAAAAAGGGCGTATGCGTTTTCTCCTGAATATATTCAGGAAAAAACGCATACGCCCTTTTTGGCCAACCGCATCATTGTCCACGTTCTGGCGCTTTTCATGTGCTATCGGGGCCATTCCGATGTATCCGTTGACATCCGTTTCCTGCAGTTTTGCCTTGCGTTCAGCGCCTCTTCGTCGCCTGACCTCAATATATTTTGGCGCGATAGTTATCGTTTAGAACTCTGCAGGTTTGGGAAGTGCAGTGCCCCTGAGCTCCATTTCCCAAGTCGCTTTTTTGTGAGTGGGACGCAACACGGCTGGATGGCCTCACGCCCTATTGTCGATCCGGGGTGGCAGGCTGAACCGCTGGTGAATTCTTCTTCGTGATGGGAAATGAGAGTGACATGTGCCCGACCAAACACCTCCAGCGAGTCTCTCATTGGTTCCCCCTCTTGCAGTTCATCCTGCGGACAAATTGCAGACGGTACGAAAGAGGCATGGAAAGGCGCCGAGTCTCCAAGTGGGGAGATTGTTAGTAAGGGGGCCTGAATGGAGAACACGAGCACCAGGAGATGAAAACTGAGGTGAGTTTCAGAAAGCTTTCCCGATCCCACGGTGTAGCATCCGCTGGGTTTCCAATGAGTGCTTTCGCTGCCGGAAGATTGCGTTGAACCTGGAGAGTTGGGACCCATGGAATGGGGAGCACGCAGGATTCCTTTCAAGGGTCTGCATTTGCTTTCCCAACCTCACCAATCGTCTCAGCCCCAAGAGTGTCCAGCCTTATGTCTTCTGCCGCTGGGGCTGTAGATGTGGTCAATCCTGGTTGCATGCCAGTCCCTGAACGCATTTTGGAATAATTTCTCTCTGTTTTGCCCTGCTTGTTTCTTCTTTATGTTGGAAATGTATCCTCAGAATGGGTCTGAGCTGATTTTCCCTGCTGGTTTTAGGCCGCTTGACACACACTTGATGCACTTACACAGAGATATCAAGACTTAGCTTTTAAGATGCTTACTAGTCGGATAGATACTTGTGCGATGAAGAGGGTCTGGTGAGTCCAGTTGATTGAGCAAGGAGTAGGTCGTGTCCATTCCATATTCGGTTTTCGGAAGGGTATCTGTGCTCATTTCAAACTCGAGTTTTATGCGTCACCCCACCTCACCTTTCCCCTGAAGCAGGCATAAGTGTGTTTTCTAAAAGCATGACTCTGTTCTGTTTGGGGATTCAGTGCATGGGGAGCGATTTTTACATTCCCTCGATAAGTGATATCATAAGTTTCTTTCTTTGTGGGACTTATTTCACTGTGGATGATCGTACCTAAATCCACTCAGGATGCTGCTACCAGCCTCATGACGTGGATTTCATGGCTGAGTGACACTCCATTGGACCTACGTAGCACCACTTGTCCACTTGTCCACTTGTCTTTGTCCACTTGGCTCTTTCCTGGGATATGAAACGTGTACCGGAGTGGAGGTTCTTGTCAAGACAGCAGCCCTCAACTTTGGGGTCCCTGTGTCTGGTTGATTTTTTGATTTTCCCAAGGTCAACGCCCATGTGTGGAAGTGCCCTATGCTCTGTGGTTCTGTGTTTTACATGGTTTGGGAAAGAGGATACACTTGTGAAGATTGGCTGTTGGCCATTGACATCCCGCCCATCAGCTTAACAAGGCTCCCTTGACTCCGTGGGCTGTCCTGCCTTTCTGGTTTTTAGACTTTTTTCGCCTGGCCCTTTTGCCCCGGGGGGGGGGCGAGAGATTTCTTTGTAGTGCTGATTTGCTCTCCCAGGTTGCTTGGTTGGCCAAAAAGGGCGTATGCGTTTTTTCCTGAATATATTCAGGAAAAAACGCATACGCCCTTTTTGGCCAACCGCATCATTGTCCACGTTCTGGCGCTTTTCATGTGCTATCGGGGCCATTCCGATGTATCCGTTGACATCCGTTTCCTGCAGTTTTGCCTTGCGTTCAGCGCCTCTTCGTCGCCTGACCTCAATATATTTTGGGGCGATAGTTATCGTTTAGAACTCTGCAGGTTTGGGAAGTGCAGTGCCCCTGAGCTCCATTTCCCAAGTCGCTTTTTTGTGAGTGGGACGCAACACGGCTGGATGGCCTCACGCCCTATTGTCGATCCGGGGTGGCAGGCTGAACCGCTGGTGAATTCTTCTTCGTGATGGGAAATGAGAGTGACATGTGCCCGACCAAACACCTCCAGCGAGTCTCTCATTGGTTCCCCCTCTTGCAGTTCATCCTGCGGACAAATTGCAGACGGTACGAAAGAGGCATGGAAAGGCGCCGAGTCTCCAAGTGGGGAGATTGTTAGTAAGGGGGCCTGAATGGAGAACACGAGCACCAGGAGATGAAAACTGAGGTGAGTTTCAGAAAGCTTTCCCGATCCCACGGTGTAGCATCCGCTGTGTTTCCAATGAGTGCTTTCGCTGCCGGAAGATTGCGTTGAACCTGGAGAGTTGGGACCCATGGAATGGGGAGCACGCAGGATTCCTTTCAAGGGTCTGCATTTGCTTTCCCAACCTCACCAATCGTCTCAGCGCCAAGAGTGTCCAGGCTTATGTCTTCTGCCGCTGGGGCTGTAGATGTGGTCAATCCTGGTTGCATGCCAGTCCCTGAACGCATTTTGGAAGAATTTCTCTCTGTTTTGCCCTGCTTGTTTCTTCTTTATGTTGGATATGTATCCTCAGAATGGGTCTGAGCTGATTTTCCCTGCTGGTTTTAGGCCGCTTGACACACACTTGATGCACTTACACAGAGATATCAAGACTTAGCTTTTAAGATGCTTACTAGTCGGATAGATACTTGTGCGATGAAGAGGGTCTGGTGAGTCCAGTTGATTGAGCAAGGAGTAGGTCGTGTCCATTCCATATTCGGTTTTCGGAAGGGTATCTGTGCTCATTTCAAACTCGAGTTTTATGCGTCACCCCACCTCACCTTTCCCCTGAAGCAGGCATAAGTGTGTTTTCTAAAAGCGTGACTCTGTTCTGTTTGGGGATTCAGTTCATGGGGAGCGATTTTTACATTCCCTCGATAAGTGATATCATAAGTTTCTTTTTTTGTGGGACTTATTTTACTGAGGATGATGGTACCTAAATCCACTCAGGATGCTGCTACCAGCCTCATGACGTGGATTTCATGGCTGAGTGACACTCCATTGGACCTACGTAGCACCACTTGTCCACTTGTCCACTTGTCTTTGTCCACTTGTCCACTTGGCTCTTTCCTGGGATATGAAACGTGTACCGGAGTGGAGGTTCTTGTCAAGACAGCAGCCCTCAACTTTGGGGTCCCTGTGTCTGGTTGATTTTTTCATTTTCCCAAGGTCAACGCCCATGTGTGGAAGTGCCCTATGCTCTGTGGTTCTGTGTTTTACATGGTTTGGGAAAGAGGATACACTTGTGAAGATTGGCTGTTGGCCATTGACATCCCGCCCATCAGCTTAACAAGGCTCCCTTGACTCCGTGGGCTGTCCTGCCTTTCTGGTTTTTAGACTTTTTTCGCCTGGCCCTTTTGCCCCGGGGGGGGGGCGAGAGATTTCATTGTAGTGCTGATTTGCTCTCCCAGGTTGCTTGGTTGGCCAAAAAGGGCGTATGCGTTTTTTCCTGAATATATTCAGGAAAAAACGCATACGCCCTTTTTGGCCAACCGCATCATTGTCCACGTTCTGGCGCTTTTCATGTGCTATCGGGGCCATTCCGATGTACCCGTTGACATCCGTTTCCTGCAGTTCTGCCTTGCGTTCAGCGCCTCTTCGTAGCCTGACCTCAATATATTTGGGGGCGATAGTTATCGTTTAGAACTCTGCAGGTTTGGGAAGTGCAGTGCCCCTGAGCTCCATTTCCCAAGTCGCTTTTTTGGGAGGGGGACGCAACACGGCTGGATGGCTTCACGCCCTATTGTCGATCCGGGGTGGCAGGCTGAACCTCTGGTGAATTCTTCTTCGTGATGGGAAATGAGAGTGACATGTGCCCGACCAAACACCTCCAGCGAGTCTCTCATTGGTTCCCCCTCTTGCAGTTCATCCTGCGGACAAATTGCAGACGGTACGAAAGAGGCATGGAAAGGCGCCGAGTCTCCAAGTGGGGAGATTGTTAGTAAGGGGGCCTGAATGGAGAACACGAGCACCAGGAGATGAAAACTGAGGTGAGTTTCAGAAAGCTTTCCCGATCCCACGGTGTAGCATCCGCTGGGTTTCCAATGAGTGCTTTCGCTGTCGGAAGATTGCGTTGAACCTGGAGAGTTGGGACCCATGGAATGGGGAGCACGCAGGATTCCTTTCAAGGGTCTGCATTTGCTTTCCCAACCTCACCAATCGTCTCAGCCCCAAGAGTGTCCAGCCTTATGTCTTCTGCCGCTGGGGCTGTAGATGTGGTCAATCCTGGTTGCATGCCAGTCCCTGAACGCATTTTGGAAGAATTTCTCTCTGTTTTGCCCTGCTTGTTTCTTCTTTATGTTGGAAATGTATCCTCAGAATGGGTCTGAGCTGATTTTCCCTGCTGGTTTTAGGCCGCTTGACACACACTTGATGCACTTACACAGAGATATCAAGACTTAGCTTTTAAGATGCTTACTAGTCGGATAGATACTTGTGCGATGAACAGGGTCTGGTGAGTCCAGTTGATTGAGCAAGGAGTAGGTCGTGTCCATTCCATATTCGGTTTTCGGAAGGGTATCTGTGCTCATTTCAAACTCGAGTTTTATGCGTCACCCCACCTCACCTTTCCCCTGAAGCAGGCATAATTGTGTTTTCTAAAAGCGTGACTCTGTTCTGTTTGGGGATTCAGTGCATGGGGAGCGATTTTTACATTCCCTCGATAAGTGATATCATAAGTTTCTTTCTTTCTGGGACTTATTTCACTGAGGATGATCGTACCTAAATCCACTCAGGATGCTGCTACCAGCCTCATGACGTGGATTTCATGGCTGAGTGACACTCCATTGGACCTACGTAGCACCACTTGTCCACTTGTCCACTTGTCTTTGTCCACTTGTCCACTTGGCTCTTTCCTGGGATATGAAACGTGTACCGGAGTGGAGGTTCTTGTCAAGACAGCAGCCCTCAACTTTGGGGTCCCTGTGTCTGGTTGATTTTTTCATTTTCCCAAGGTCAACGCCCATGTGTGGAAGTGCCCTATGCTCTGTGGTTCTGTGTTTTACATGGTTTGGGAAAGAGGATACACTTGTGAAGATTGGCTGTTGGCCATTGACATCCCGCCCATCAGCTTAACAAGGCTCCCTTGACTCCGTGGGCTGTCCTGCCTTTCTGGTTTTTAGACTTTTTTCGCCTGGCCCTTTTGCCCCGGGGGGGGCGAGAGATTTCTTTGTAGTGCTGATTTGCTCTCCCAGGTTGCTTGGTTGGCCAAAAAGGGCGTATGCGTTTTTTCCTGAATATATTCAGGAAAAAACGCATACGCCCTTTTTGGCCAACCGCATCATTGTCCACGTTCTGGCGCTTTTCATGTGCTATCGGGGCCATTCCGATGTACCCGTTGACATCCGTTTCCTGCAGTTCTGCCTTGCGTTCAACGCCTCTTCGTAGCCTGACCTCAATATATTTTGGGGCGATAGTTATCGTTTAGAACTCTGCATGTTTGGGAAGTGCAGTGCCCCTGAGCTCCATTTCCCAAGTCGCTTTTTTGGGAGGGGGACGCAACACGGCTGGATGGCTTCACGCCCTATTGTCGATCCGGGGTGGCAGGCTGAACCTCTGGTGAATTCTTCTTCGTGATGGGAAATGAGAGTGACATGTGCCCGACCAAGCACCTCCAGCGAGTCTCTCATTGGTTCCCCCTCTTGCAGTTCATCCTGCGGACAAATTGCAGACGGTACGAAAGAGGCATGGAAAGGCGCCGAGTCTCCAAGTGGGGAGATTGTTAGTAAGGGGGCCTGAATGGAGAACACGAGCACCAGGAGATGAAAACTGAGGTGAGTTTCAGAAAGCTTTCCCGATCCCACGGTGTAGCATCCGCTGGGTTTCCAATGAGTGCTTTCGCTGCCGGAAGATTGCGTTGAACCTGGAGAGTTGGGACCCATGGAATGGGGAGCACGCAGGATTCCTTTCAAGGGTCTGCATTTGCTTTCCCAACCTCACCAATCGTCTCAGCCCCAAGACTGTCCAGCCTTATGTCTTCTGCCGCTGGGCCTGTAGATGTGGTCAATCCTGGTTGCATGCCAGTCCCTGAACGCATTTTGGAAGAATTTCTCTCTGTTTTGCCCTGCTTGTTTCTTCTTTATGTTGGAAATGTATCCTCAGAATGGGTCTGAGCTGATTTTCCCTGCTGGTTTTAGGCCGCTTTACACACACTTGATGCACTTACACAGAGATATCAAGACTTAGCTTTTAAGATGCTTACTAGTCGGATAGATACTTGTGCGATGAAGAGGGTCTGGTGAGTCCAGTTGATTGAGCAAGGAGTAGGTCGTGTCCATTCCATATTCGGTTTTCGGAAGGGTATCTGTGCTCATTTCAAACTCGAGTTTTATGCGTCACCCCACCTCACCTTTCCCCTGAAGCAGGCATAAGTGTGTTTTCTAAAAGCGTGACTCTGTTCTGTTTGGGGATTCAGTGCATGGGGAGCGATTTTTACATTCCCTCGATAAGTGATATCATAAGTTTCTTTCTTTGTGGGACTTATTTCACTGAGGATGATCGTACCTAAATCCACTCAGGATGCTGCTACCAGCCTCATGACGTGGATTTCATGGCTGAGTGACACTCCATTGGACCTACGTAGCACCACTTGTCCACTTGTCCACTTGTCTTTGTCCATTTGTCCACTTGGCTCTTTCCTGGGATATGAAACGTGTACCGGAGTGGAGGTTCTTGTCAAGACAGCAGCCCTCAACTTTGGGGTCCCTGTGTCTGGTTGATTTTTTCATTTTCCCAAGGTCAACGCGCATGTGTGGAAGTGCCCTATGCTCTGTGGTTCTGTGTTTTACATGGTTTGGGAAAGAGGATACACTTGTGAAGATTGGCTGTTGGCCATTGACATCCCGCCCATCAGCTTAACAAGGCTCCCTTGACTCCGTGGGCTGTCCTGCCTTTCTGGTTTTTAGACTTTTTTCGCCTGGCCCTTTTGCCCCGGGGGCGGGGCGAGAGATTTCTTTGTAGTGCTGATTTGCTCTCCCAGGTTGCTTGGTTGGCCAAAAAGGGCGTATGCGTTTTTTCCTGAATATATTCAGGAAAAAACGCATACGCCCTTTTTGGCCAACCGCATCATTGTCCACGTTCTGGCGCTTTTCATGTGCTATCGGGGCCATTCCGTTGTACCCGTTGACATCCGTTTCTTGCAGTTCTGCCTTGCGTTCAGCGCCTCTTCGTAGCCTGACCTCAATATATTTTGGGGCGATAGTTATCGTTTAGAACTCTGCAGGTTTGGGAAGTGCAGTGCCCCTGAGCTCCATTTCCCAAGTCGCTTTTTTGTGAGTGGGACGCAACACGGCTGGATGGCTTCACGCCCTATTGTCGATCCGGGGTGGCAGGCTGAACCTCTGGTGAATTCTTCTTCGTGATGGGAAATGAGAGTGACATGTGCCCGACCAAACACCTCCAGCGAGTCTCTCATTGGTTCCCCCTCTTGCAGTTCATCCTGCGGACAAATTGCAGACGGTACGAAAGAGGCATGGAAAGGCGCCGAGTCTCCAAGTGGGGAGATTGTTAGTAAGGGGGCCTGAATGGAGAACACGAGCACCAGGAGATGAAAACTGAGGTGAGTTTCAGAAAGCTTTCCCGATCCCACGGTGTAGCATCCGCTGGGTTTCCAATGAGTGCTTTCGCTGCCGGAAGATTGCGTTGAACCTGGAGAGTTGGGACCCATGGAATGGGGAGCACGCAGGATTCCTTTCAAGGGTCTGCATTTGCTTTCCCAACCTCACCAATCGTCTCAGCCCCAAGAGTGTCCAGCCTTATGTCTTCTGCTGCTGGGGCTGTAGATGTGGTCAATCCTGGTTGCATGCCAGTCCCTGAACGCATTTTGGAAGAATTTCTCTCTGTTTTGCCCTGCTTGTTTCTTCTTTATGTTGGAAATGTATCCTCAGAATGGGTCTGAGCTGATTTTCCCTGCTGGTTTTAGGCCGCTTTACACACACTTGATGCACTTACACAGAGATATCAAGACTTAGCTTTTAAGATGCTTACTAGTCGGATAGATACTTGTGCGATGAAGAGGGTCTGGTGAGTCCAGTTGATTGAGCAAGGAGTAGGTCGTGTCCATTCCATATTCGGTTTTCGGAAGGGTATCTGTGCTCATTTCAAACTCGAGTTTTATGCGTCACCCCACCTCACCTTTCCCCTGAAGCAGGCATAAGTGTGTTTTCTAAAAGCGTGACTCTGTTCTGTTTGGGGATTCAGTTCATGGGGAGCGATTTTTACATTCCCTCGATAAGTGATATCATAAGTTTCTTTTTTTGTGGGACTTATTTCACTGAGGATGATCGTACCTAAATCCACTCAGGATGCTGCTACCAGCCTCATGACGTGGATTTCATGGCTGAGTGACACTCCATTGGACCTACGTAGCACCACTTGTCCACTTGTCCACTTGTCTTTGTCCACTTGTCCACTTGGCTCTTTCCTGGGATATGAAACGTGTACCGGAGTGGAGGTTCTTGTCAAGACAGCAGCCCTCAACTTTGGGGTCCCTGTGTCTGGTTGATTTTTTCATTTTCCCAAGGTCAACGCCCATGTGTGGAAGTGCCCTATGCTCTGTGGTTCTGTGTTTTACATGGTTTGGGAAAGAGGATACACTTGTGAAGATTGGCTGTTGGCCATTGACATCCCGCCCATCAGCTTAACAAGGCTCCCTTGACTCCGTGGGCTGTCCTGCCTTTCTGGTTTTTAGACTTTTTTCGCCTGGCCCTTTTGCCCCGGGGGCGGGGCGAGAGATTTCTTTGTAGTGCTGATTTGCTCTCCCAGGTTGCTTGGTTGGCCAAAAAGGGCGTATGCGTTTTTTCCTGAATATATTCAGGAAAAAACGCATACGCCCTTTTTGGCCAACCGCATCATTGTCCACGTTCTGGCGCTTTTCATGTGCTATCGGGGCCATTCCGATGTACCCGTTGACATCCGTTTCCTGCAGTTCTGCCTTGCGTTCAGCGCCTCTTCGTAGCCTGACCTCAATATATTTGGGGGCGATAGTTATCGTTTAGAACTCTGCAGGTTTGGGAAGTGCAGTGCCCCTGAGCTCCATTTCCCAAGTCGCTTTTTTGTGAGTGGGACGCAACACGGCTGGATGGCTTCACGCCCTATTGTCGATCCGGGGTGGCAGGCTGAACCGCTGGTGAATTCTTCTTCGTGATGGGAAATGAGAGTGACATGTGCCCGACCAAACACCTCCAGCGAGTCTCTCATTGGTTCCCCCTCTTGCAGTTCATCCTGCGGACAAATTGCAGACGGTACGAAAGAGGCATGGAAAGGCGCCGAGTCTCCAAGTGGGGAGATTGTTAGTAAGGGGGCCTGAATGGAGAACACGAGCACCAGGAGATGAAAACTGAGGTGAGTTTCAGAAAGCTTTCCCGATCCCACGGTGTAGCATCCGCTGGGTTTCCAATGAGTGCTTTCGCTGTCGGAAGATTGCGTTGAACCTGGAGAGTTGGGACCCATGGAATGGGGAGCACGCAGGATTCCTTTCAAGGGTCTGCATTTGCTTTCCCAACCTCACCAATCGTCTCAGCCCCAAGAGTGTCCAGCCTTATGTCTTCTGCTGCTGGGGCTGTAGATGTGGTCAATCCTGGTTGCATGCCAGTCCCTGAACGCATTTTGGAAGAATTTCTCTCTGTTTTGCCCTGCTTGTTTCTTCTTTATGTTGGAAATGTATCCTCAGAATGGGTCTGAGCTGATTTTCCCTGCTGGTTTTAGGCCGCTTTACACACACTTGATGCACTTACACAGAGATATCAAGACTTAGCTTTTAAGATGCTTACTAGTCGGATAGATACTTGTGCGATGAAGAGGGTCTGGTGAGTCCAGTTGATTGAGCAAGGAGTAGGTCGTGTCCATTCCATATTCGGTTTTCGGAAGGGTATCTGTGCTCATTTCAAACTCGAGTTTTATGCGTCACCCCACCTCACCTTTCCCCTGAAGCAGGCATAAGTGTGTTTTCTAAAAGCGTGACTCTGTTCTGTTTGGGGATTCAGTTCATGGGGAGCGATTTTTACATTCCCTCGATAAGTGATATCATAAGTTTCTTTTTTTGTGGGACTTATTTCACTGAGGATGATCGTACCTAAATCCACTCAGGATGCTGCTACCAGCCTCATGACGTGGATTTCATGGCTGAGTGACACTCCATTGGACCTACGTAGCACCACTTGTCCACTTGTCCACTTGTCTTTGTCCACTTGTCCACTTGGCTCTTTCCTGGGATATGAAACGTGTACCGGAGTGGAGGTTCTTGTCAAGACAGCAGCCCTCAACTTTGGGGTCCCTGTGTCTGGTTGATTTTTTCATTTTCCCAAGGTCAACGCCCATGTGTGGAAGTGCCCTATGCTCTGTGGTTCTGTGTTTTACATGGTTTGGGAAAGAGGATACACTTGTGAAGATTGGCTGTTGGCCATTGACATCCCGCCCATCAGCTTAACAAGGCTCCCTTGACTCCGTGGGCTGTCCTGCCTTTCTGGTTTTTAGACTTTTTTCGCCTGGCCCTTTTGCCCCGGGGGGGGCGAGAGATTTCTTTGTAGTGCTGATTTGCTCTCCCAGGTTGCTTGGTTGGCCAAAAAGGGTGTATGCGTTTTTTCCTGAATATATTCAGGAAAAAACGCATACGCCCTTTTTGGCCAACCGCATCATTGTCCACGTTCTGGCGCTTTTCATGTGCTATCGGGGCCATTCCGATGTACCCGTTGACATCCGTTTCCTGCAGTTCTGCCTTGCGTTCAGCGCCTCTTCGTAGCCTGACCTCAATATATTTGGGGGCGATAGTTATCGTTTAGAACTCTGCAGGTTTGGGAAGTGCAGTGCCCCTGAGCTCCATTTCCCAAGTCGCTTTTTTGGGAGGGGGACGCAACACGGCTGGATGGCTTCACGCCCTATTGTCGATCCGGGGTGGCAGGCTGAACCTCTGGTGAATTCTTCTTCGTGATGGGAAATGAGAGTGACATGTGCCCGACCAAGCACCTCCAGCGAGTCTCTCATTGGTTCCCCCTCTTGCAGTTCATCCTGCGGACAAATTGCAGACGGTACGAAAGAGGCATGGAAAGGCGCCGAGTCTCCAAGTGGGGAGATTGTTAGTAAGGGGGCCTGAATGGAGAACACGAGCACCAGGAGATGAAAACTGAGGTGAGTTTCAGAAAGCTTTCCCGATCCCACGGTGTAGCATCCGCTGGGTTTCCAATGAGTGCTTTCGCTGCCGGAAGATTGCGTTGAACCTGGAGAGTTGGGACCCATGGAATGGGGAGCACGCAGGATTCCTTTCAAGGGTCTGCATTTGCTTTCCCAACCTCACCAATCGTCTCAGCCCCAAGACTGTCCAGCCTTATGTCTTCTGCCGCTGGGCCTGTAGATGTGGTCAATCCTGGTTGCATGCCAGTCCCTGAACGCATTTTGGAAGAATTTCTCTCTGTTTTGCCCTGCTTGTTTCTTCTTTATGTTGGAAATGTATCCTCAGAATGGGTCTGAGCTGATTTTCCCTGCTGGTTTTAGGCCGCTTTACACACACTTGATGCACTTACACAGAGATATCAAGACTTAGCTTTTAAGATGCTTACTAGTCGGATAGATACTTGTGCGATGAAGAGGGTCTGGTGAGTCCAGTTGATTGAGCAAGGAGTAGGTCGTGTCCATTCCATATTCGGTTTTCGGAAGGGTATCTGTGCTCATTTCAAACTCGAGTTTTATGCGTCACCCCACCTCACCTTTCCCCTGAAGCAGGCATAAGTGTGTTTTCTAAAAGCGTGACTCTGTTCTGTTTGGGGATTCAGTGCATGGGGAGCGATTTTTACATTCCCTCGATAAGTGATATCATAAGTTTCTTTTTTTCTGGGACTTATTTCACTGAGGATGATCGTACCTAAATCCACTCAGGATGCTGCTACCAGCCTCATGACGTGGATTTCATGGCTGAGTGACACTCCATTGGACCTACGTAGCACCACTTGTCCACTTGTCCACTTGTCTTTGTCCACTTGTCCACTTGGCTCTTTCCTGGGATATGAAACGTGTACCGGAGTGGAGGTTCTTGTCAAGACAGCAGCCCTCAACTTTGGGGTCCCTGTGTCTGGTTGATTTTTTCATTTTCCCAAGGTCAACGCCCATGTGTGGAAGTGCCCTATGCTCTGTGGTTCTGTGTTTTCCATGGTTTGGGAAAGAGGATACACTTGTGAAGATTGGCTGTTGGCCATTGACATCCCGCCCATCAGCTTAACAAGGCTCCCTTGACTCCGTGGGCTGTCCTGCCTTTCTGGTTTTTAGACTTTTTTCGCCTGGCCCTTTTGCCCCGGGGGGGGGCGAGAGATTTCTTTGTAGTGCTGATTTGCTCTCCCAGGTTGCTTGGTTGGCCAAAAAGGGCGTATGCGTTTTTTCCTGAATATATTCAGGAAAAAACGCATACGCCCTTTTTGGCCAACCGCATCATTGTCCACGTTCTGGCGCTTTTCATGTGCTTTCGGGGCCATTCCGATGTACCCGTTGACATCCGTTTCCTGCAGTTCTGCCTTGCGTTCAGCGCCTCTTCGTAGCCTGACCTCAATATATTTTGGGGCGATAGTTATCGTTTAGAACTCTGCAGGTTTGGGAAGTGCAGTGCCCCTGAGCTCCATTTCCCAAGTCGCTTTTTTGTGAGTGGGACGCAACACGGCTGGATGGCTTCACGCCCTATTGTCGATCCGGGGTGGCAGGCTGAACCTCTGGTGAATTCTTCTTCGTGATGGGAAATGAGAGTGACATGTGCCCGACCAAACACCTCCAGCGAGTCTCTCATTGGTTCCCCCTCTTGCAGTTCATCCTGCGGACAAATTGCAGACGGTACGAAAGAGGCATGGAAAGGCGCCGAGTCTCCAAGTGGGGAGATTGTTAGTAAGGGGGCCTGAATGGAGAACACGAGCACCAGGAGATGAAAACTGAGGTGAGTTTCAGAAAGCTTTCCCGATCCCACGGTGTAGCATCCGCTGGGTTTCCAATGAGTGCTTTCGCTGCCGGAAGATTGCGTTGAACCTGGAGAGTTGGGACCCATGGAATGGGGAGCACGCAGGATTCCTTTCAAGGGTCTGCATTTGCTTTCCCAACCTCACCAATCGTCTCAGCCCCAAGAGTGTCCAGCCTTATGTCTTCTGCCGCTGGGGCTGTAGATGTGGTCAATCCTGGTTGCATGCCAGTCCCTGAACGCATTTTGGAAGAATTTCTCTCTGTTTTGCCCTGCTTGTTTCTTCTTTATGTTGGAAATGTATCCTCAGAATGGGTCTGAGCTGATTTTCCCTGCTGGTTTTAGGCCGCTTTACACACACTTGATGCACTTACACAGAGATATCAAGACTTAGCTTTTAAGATGCTTACTAGTCGGATAGATACTTGTGCGATGAAGAGGGTCTGGTGAGTCCAGTTGATTGAGCAAGGAGTAGGTCGTGTCCATTCCATATTCGGTTTTCGGAAGGGTATCTGTGCTCATTTCAAACTCGAGTTTTATGCGTCACCCCACCTCACCTTTCCCCTGAAGCAGGCATAAGTGTGTTTTCTAAAAGCGTGACTCTGTTTGGGGATTCAGTTCATGGGGAGCGATTTTTACATTCCCTCGATAAGTGATATCATAAGTTTCTTTTTTTGTTGGACTTATTTCACTGAGGATGATCGTACCTAAATCCACTCAGGATGCTGCTACCAGCCTCATGACGTGGATTTCATGGCTGAGTGACACTCCATTGGACCTACGTAGCACCACTTGTCCACTTGTCCACTTGTCTTTGTCCATTTGTCCACTTGGCTCTTTCCTGGGATATGAAACGTGTACCGGAGTGGAGGTTCTTGTCAAGACAGCAGCCCTCAACTTTGGGGTCCCTGTGTCTGGTTGATTTTTTCATTTTCCCAAGGTCAACGCCCATGTGTGGAAGTGCCCTATGCTCTGTGGTTCTGTGTTTTCCATGGTTTGGGAAAGAGGATACACTTGTGAAGATTGGCTGTTGGCCATTGACATCCCGCCCATCAGCTTAACAAGGCTCCCTTGACTCCGTGGGCTGTCCTGCCTTTCTGGTTTTTAGACTTTTTTCGCCTGGCCCTTTTGCCCCGGGGGGGGCGAGAGATTTCTTTGTAGTGCTGATTTGCTCTCCCAGGTTGCTTGGTTGGCCAAAAAGGGCGTATGCGTTTTTTCCTGAATATATTCAGGAAAAAACTCATACGCCCTTTTTGGCCAACCGCATCATTGTCCACGTTCTGGCGCTTTTCATGTGCTATCGGGGCCATTCCGATGTACCCGTTGACATCCGTTTCCTGCAGTTCTGCCTTGCGTTCAGCGCCTCTTCGTAGCCTGACCTCAATATATTTTGGGGCGATAGTTATCGTTTAGAACTCTGCAGGTTTGGGAAGTGCAGTGCCCCTGAGCTCCATTTCCCAAGTCGCTTTTTTGGGAGGGGGACGCAACACGGCTGGATGGCTTCACGCCCTATTGTCGATCCGGGGTGGCAGGCTGAACCTCTGGTGAATTCTTCTTCGTGATGGGAAATGAGAGTGACATGTGCCCGACCAAACACCTCCAGTGAGTCTCTCATTGGTTCCCCCTCTTGCAGTTCATCCTGCGGACAAATTGCAGACGGTACGAAAGAGGCATGGAAAGGCGCCGAGTCTCCAAGTGGGGAGATTGTTAGTAAGGGGGCCTGAATGGAGAACACGAGCACCAGGAGATGAAAACTGAGGTGAGTTTCAGAAAGCTTTCCCGATCCCACGGTGTAGCATCCGCTGGGTTTCCAATGAGTGCTTTCGCTGTCGGAAGATTGCGTTGAACCTGGAGAGTTGGGACCCATGGAATGGGGAGCACGCAGGATTCCTTTCAAGGGTCTGCATTTGCTTTCCCAACCTCACCCATCGTCTCAGCCCCAAGAGTGTCCAGCCTTATGTCTTCTGCCGCTGGGGCTGTAGATGTGGTCAATCCTGGTTGCATGCCAGTCCCTGAACGCATTTTGGAAGAATTTCTCTCTGTTTTGCCCTGCTTGTTTCTTCTTTATGTTGGAAATGTATCCTCAGAATGGGTCTGACCTGATTTTCCCTGCTGGTTTTAGGCCGCTTGACACACACTTGATGCACTTACACAGAGATATCAAGACTTAGCTTTTAAGATGCTTACTAGTCGGATAGATACTTGTGCGATGAACAGGGTCTGGTGAGTCCAGTTGATTGAGCAAGGAGTAGGTCGTGTCCATTCCATATTCGGTTTTCGGAAGGGTATCTGTGCTCATTTCAAACTCGAGTTTTATGTGTCAGCCCACCTCACCTTTCCCCTGAAGCAGGCATAAGTGTGTTTTCTAAAAGCGTGACTCTGTTCTGTTTGGGGATTCAGTGCATGGGGAGCGATTTTTACATTCCCTCGATAAGTGATATCATAAGTTTCTTTTTTTGTGGGACTTATTTCACTGAGGATGATCGTACCTAAATCCACTCAGGATGCTGCTACCAGCCTCATGACGTGGATTTCATGGCTGAGTGACACTCCATTGGACCTACGTAGCACCACTTCTGCACTTGTCCACTTGTCCACTCGTCTTTGTCCACTTGGCTCTTTCCTGGGATATGAAACGTGTACCGGAGTGGAGGTTCTTGTCAAGACAGCAGCCCTCAACTTTGGGGTCCCTGTGTCTGGTTGATTTTTTCATTTTCCCAAGGTCAACGCCCATGTGTGGAAGTGCCCTATGCTCTGTGGTTCTGTGTTTTCCATGGTTTGGGAAAGAGGATACACTTGTGAAGATTGGCTGTTGGCCATTGACATCCCGCCCATCAGCTTAACAAGGCTCCCTTGACTCCGTGGGCTGTCCTGCCTTTCTGGTTTTTAGACTTTTTTCGCCTGGCCCTTTTGCCCCGGGGGGGGGGGCGAGAGATTTCTTTGTAGTGCTGATTTGCTCTCCCAGGTTGCTTGGTTGGCCAAAAAGGGCGTATGCGTTTTTTCCTGAATATATTCAGGAAAAAACGCATACGCCCTTTTTGACCAACCGCATCATTGTCCACGTTCTGGCGCTTTTCATGTGCTATCGGGGCCATTCCGATGTACCCGTTGACATCCGTTTCCTGCAGTTCTGCCTTGCGTTCAGCGCCTCTTCGTAGCCTGACCTCAATATATTTTGGGGCGATAGTTATCGTTTAGAACTCTGCAGGTTTGGGAAGTGCAGTGCCCCTGAGCTCCATTTCCCAAGTCGCTTTTTTGTGAGTGGGACGCAACACGGCTGGATGGCTTCACGCCCTATTGTCGATCCGGGGTGGCAGGCTGAACCTCTGGTGAATTCTTCTTCGTGATGGGAAATGAGAGTGACATGTGCCCGACCAAACACCTCCAGCGAGTCTCTCATTGGTTCCCCCTCTTGCAGTTCATCCTGCGGACAAATTGCAGACGGTACGAAAGAGGCATGGAAAGGCGCCGAGTCTCCAAGTGGGGAGATTGTTAGTAAGGGGGCCTGAATGGAGAACACGAGCACCAGGAGATGAAAACTGAGGTGAGTTTCAGAAAGCTTTCCCGATCCCACGGTGTAGCATCCGCTGGGTTTCCAATGAGTGCTTTCGCTGCCGGAAGATTGCGTTGAACCTGGAGAGTTGGGACCCATGGAATGGGGAGCACGCAGGATTCCTTTCAAGGGTCTGCATTTGCTTTCCCAACCTCACCAATCGTCTCAGCCCCAAGAGTGTCCAGCCTTATGTCTTCTGCTGCTGGGGCTGTAGATGTGGTCAATCCTGGTTGCATGCCAGTCCCTGAACGCATTTTGGAAGAATTTCTCTCTGTTTTGCCCTGCTTGTTTCTTCTTTATGTTGGAAATGTATCCTCAGAATGGGTCTGAGCTGATTTTCCCTGCTGGTTTTAGGCCGCTTTACACACACTTGATGCACTTACACAGAGATATCAAGACTTAGCTTTTAAGATGCTTACTAGTCGGATAGATACTTGTGCGATGAAGAGGGTCTGGTGAGTCCAGTTGATTGAGCAAGGAGTAGGTCGTGTCCATTCCATATTCGGTTTTCGGAAGGGTATCTGTGCTCATTTCAAACTCGAGTTTTATGCGTCACCCCACCTCACCTTTCCCCTGAAGCAGGCATAAGTGTGTTTTCTAAAAGCGTGACTCTGTTCTGTTTGGGGATTCAGTTCATGGGGAGCGATTTTTACATTCCCTCGATAAGTGATATCATAAGTTTCTTTTTTTGTGGGACTTATTTCACTGAGGATGATCGTACCTAAATCCACTCAGGATGCTGCTACCAGCCTCATGACGTGGATTTCATGGCTGAGTGACACTCCATTGGACCTACGTAGCACCACTTGTCCACTTGTCCACTTGTCTTTGTCCACTTGTCCACTTGGCTCTTTCCTGGGATATGAAACGTGTACCGGAGTGGAGGTTCTTGTCAAGACAGCAGCCCTCAACTTTGGGGTCCCTGTGTCTGGTTGATTTTTTCATTTTCCCAAGGTCAACGCCCATGTGTGGAAGTGCCCTATGCTCTGTGGTTCTGTGTTTTACATGGTTTGGGAAAGAGGATACACTTGTGAAGATTGGCTGTTGGCCATTGACATCCCGCCCATCAGCTTAACAAGGCTCCCTTGACTCCGTGGGCTGTCCTGCCTTTCTGGTTTTTAGACTTTTTTCGCCTGGCCCTTTTGCCCCGGGGGCGGGGCGAGAGATTTCTTTGTAGTGCTGATTTGCTCTCCCAGGTTGCTTGGTTGGCCAAAAAGGGCGTATGCGTTTTTTCCTGAATATATTCAGGAAAAAACGCATACGCCCTTTTTGGCCAACCGCATCATTGTCCACGTTCTGGCGCTTTTCATGTGCTATCGGGGCCATTCCGATGTACCCGTTGACATCCGTTTCCTGCAGTTCTGCCTTGCGTTCAGCGCCTCTTCGTAGCCTGACCTCAATATATTTGGGGGCGATAGTTATCGTTTAGAACTCTGCAGGTTTGGGAAGTGCAGTGCCCCTGAGCTCCATTTCCCAAGTCGCTTTTTTGTGAGTGGGACGCAACACGGCTGGATGGCTTCACGCCCTATTGTCGATCCGGGGTGGCAGGCTGAACCTCTGGTGAATTCTTCTTCGTGATGGGAAATGAGAGTGACATGTGCCCGACCAAACACCTCCAGCGAGTCTCTCATTGGTTCCCCCTCTTGCAGTTCATCCTGCGGACAAATTGCAGACGGTACGAAAGAGGCATGGAAAGGCGCCGAGTCTCCAAGTGGGGAGATTGTTAGTAAGGGGGCCTGAATGGAGAACACGAGCACCAGGAGATGAAAACTGAGGTGAGTTTCAGAAAGCTTTCCCGATCCCACGGTGTAGCATCCGCTGGGTTTCCAATGAGTGCTTTCGCTGTCGGAAGATTGCGTTGAACCTGGAGAGTTGGGACCCATGGAATGGGGAGCACGCAGGATTCCTTTCAAGGGTCTGCATTTGCTTTCCCAACCTCACCAATCGTCTCAGCCCCAAGAGTGTCCAGCCTTATGTCTTCTGCTGCTGGGGCTGTAGATGTGGTCAATCCTGGTTGCATGCCAGTCCCTGAACGCATTTTGGAAGAATTTCTCTCTGTTTTGCCCTGCTTGTTTCTTCTTTATGTTGGAAATGTATCCTCAGAATGGGTCTGAGCTGATTTTCCCTGCTGGTTTTAGGCCGCTTTACACACACTTGATGCACTTACACAGAGATATCAAGACTTAGCTTTTAAGATGCTTACTAGTCGGATAGATACTTGTGCGATGAAGAGGGTCTGGTGAGTCCAGTTGATTGAGCAAGGAGTAGGTCGTGTCCATTCCATATTCGGTTTTCGGAAGGGTATCTGTGCTCATTTCAAACTCGAGTTTTATGCGTCACCCCACCTCACCTTTCCCCTGAAGCAGGCATAAGTGTGTTTTCTAAAAGCGTGACTCTGTTCTGTTTGGGGATTCAGTTCATGGGGAGCGATTTTTACATTCCCTCGATAAGTGATATCATAAGTTTCTTTTTTTGTGGGACTTATTTCACTGAGGATGATCGTACCTAAATCCACTCAGGATGCTGCTACCAGCCTCATGACGTGGATTTCATGGCTGAGTGACACTCCATTGGACCTACGTAGCACCACTTGTCCACTTGTCCACTTGTCTTTGTCCACTTGTCCACTTGGCTCTTTCCTGGGATATGAAACGTGTACCGGAGTGGAGGTTCTTGTCAAGACAGCAGCCCTCAACTTTGGGGTCCCTGTGTCTGGTTGATTTTTTCATTTTCCCAAGGTCAACGCCCATGTGTGGAAGTGCCCTATGCTCTGTGGTTCTGTGTTTTACATGGTTTGGGAAAGAGGATACACTTGTGAAGATTGGCTGTTGGCCATTGACATCCCGCCCATCAGCTTAACAAGGCTCCCTTGACTCCGTGGGCTGTCCTGCCTTTCTGGTTTTTAGACTTTTTTCGCCTGGCCCTTTTGCCCCGGGGGGGGCGAGAGATTTCTTTGTAGTGCTGATTTGCTCTCCCAGGTTGCTTGGTTGGCCAAAAAGGGCGTATGCGTTTTTTCCTGAATATATTCAGGAAAAAACGCATACGCCCTTTTTGGCCAACCGCATCATTGTCCACGTTCTGGCGCTTTTCATGTGCTATCGGGGCCATTCCGATGTACCCGTTGACATCCGTTTCCTGCAGTTCTGCCTTGCGTTCAGCGCCTCTTCGTAGCCTGACCTCAATATATTTTGGGGCGATAGTTATCGTTTAGAACTCTGCAGGTTTGGGAAGTGCAGTGCCCCTGAGCTCCATTTCCCAAGTCGCTTTTTTGGGAGGGGGACGCAACACGGCTGGATGGCTTCACGCCCTATTGTCGATCCGGGGTGGCAGGCTGAACCTCTGGTGAATTCTTCTTCGTGATGGGAAATGAGAGTGACATGTGCCCGACCAAGCACCTCCAGCGAGTCTCTCATTGGTTCCCCCTCTTGCAGTTCATCCTGCGGACAAATTGCAGACGGTACGAAAGAGGCATGGAAAGGCGCCGAGTCTCCAAGTGGGGAGATTGTTAGTAAGGGGGCCTGAATGGAGAACACGAGCACCAGGAGATGAAAACTGAGGTGAGTTTCAGAAAGCTTTCCCGATCCCACGGTGTAGCATCCGCTGGGTTTCCAATGAGTGCTTTCGCTGCCGGAAGATTGCGTTGAACCTGGAGAGTTGGGACCCATGGAATGGGGAGCACGCAGGATTCCTTTCAAGGGTCTGCATTTGCTTTCCCAACCTCACCAATCGTCTCAGCCCCAAGACTGTCCAGCCTTATGTCTTCTGCCGCTGGGCCTGTAGATGTGGTCAATCCTGGTTGCATGCCAGTCCCTGAACGCATTTTGGAAGAATTTCTCTCTGTTTTGCCCTGCTTGTTTCTTCTTTATGTTGGAAATGTATCCTCAGAATGGGTCTGAGCTGATTTTCCCTGCTGGTTTTAGGCCGCTTTACACACACTTGATGCACTTACACAGAGATATCAAGACTTAGCTTTTAAGATGCTTACTAGTCGGATAGATACTTGTGCGATGAAGAGGGTCTGGTGAGTCCAGTTGATTGAGCAAGGAGTAGGTCGTGTCCATTCCATATTCGGTTTTCGGAAGGGTATCTGTGCTCATTTCAAACTCGAGTTTTATGCGTCACCCCACCTCACCTTTCCCCTGAAGCAGGCATAAGTGTGTTTTCTAAAAGCGTGACTCTGTTCTGTTTGGGGATTCAGTGCATGGGGAGCGATTTTTACATTCCCTCGATAAGTGATATCATAAGTTTCTTTTTTTCTGGGACTTATTTCACTGAGGATGATCGTACCTAAATCCACTCAGGATGCTGCTACCAGCCTCATGACGTGGATTTCATGGCTGAGTGACACTCCATTGGACCTACGTAGCACCACTTGTCCACTTGTCTTTGTCCACTTGTCCACTTGGCTCTTTCCTGGGATATGAAACGTGTACCGGAGTGGAGGTTCTTGTCAAGACAGCAGCCCTCAACTTTGGGGTCCCTGTGTCTGGTTGATTTTTTCATTTTCCCAAGGTCAACGCCCATGTGTGGAAGTGCCCTATGCTCTGTGGTTCTGTGTTTTCCATGGTTTGGGAAAGAGGATACACTTGTGAAGATTGGCTGTTGGCCATTGACATCCCGCCCATCAGCTTAACAAGGCTCCCTTGACTCCGTGGGCTGTCCTGCCTTTCTGGTTTTTAGACTTTTTTCGCCTGGCCCTTTTGCCCCGGGGGGGGGCGAGAGATTTCTTTGTAGTGCTGATTTGCTCTCCCAGGTTGCTTGGTTGGCCAAAAAGGGCGTATGCGTTTTTTCCTGAATATATTCAGGAAAAAACGCATACGCCCTTTTTGGCCAACCGCATCATTGTCCACGTTCTGGCGCTTTTCATGTGCTTTCGGGGCCATTCCGATGTACCCGTTGACATCCGTTTCCTGCAGTTCTGCCTTGCGTTCAGCGCCTCTTCGTAGCCTGACCTCAATATATTTTGGGGCGATAGTTATCGTTTAGAACTCTGCAGGTTTGGGAAGTGCAGTGCCCCTGAGCTCCATTTCCCAAGTCGCTTTTTTGTGAGTGGGACGCAACACGGCTGGATGGCTTCACGCCCTATTGTCGATCCGGGGTGGCAGGCTGAACCTCTGGTGAATTCTTCTTCGTGATGGGAAATGAGAGTGACATGTGCCCGACCAAACACCTCCAGCGAGTCTCTCATTGGTTCCCCCTCTTGCAGTTCATCCTGCGGACAAATTGCAGACGGTACGAAAGAGGCATGGAAAGGCGCCGAGTCTCCAAGTGGGGAGATTGTTAGTAAGGGGGCCTGAATGGAGAACACGAGCACCAGGAGATGAAAACTGAGGTGAGTTTCAGAAAGCTTTCCCGATCCCACGGTGTAGCATCCGCTGGGTTTCCAATGAGTGCTTTCGCTGCCGGAAGATTGCGTTGAACCTGGAGAGTTGGGACCCATGGAATGGGGAGCACGCAGGATTCCTTTCAAGGGTCTGCATTTGCTTTCCCAACCTCACCAATCGTCTCAGCCCCAAGAGTGTCCAGCCTTATGTCTTCTGCCGCTGGGGCTGTAGATGTGGTCAATCCTGGTTGCATGCCAGTCCCTGAACGCATTTTGGAAGAATTTCTCTCTGTTTTGCCCTGCTTGTTTCTTCTTTATGTTGGAAATGTATCCTCAGAATGGGTCTGAGCTGATTTTCCCTGCTGGTTTTAGGCCGCTTTACACACACTTGATGCACTTACACAGAGATATCAAGACTTAGCTTTTAAGATGCTTACTAGTCGGATAGATACTTGTGCGATGAAGAGGGTCTGGTGAGTCCAGTTGATTGAGCAAGGAGTAGGTCGTGTCCATTCCATATTCGGTTTTCGGAAGGGTATCTGTGCTCATTTCAAACTCGAGTTTTATGCGTCACCCCACCTCACCTTTCCCCTGAAGCAGGCATAAGTGTGTTTTCTAAAAGCGTGACTCTGTTTGGGGATTCAGTTCATGGGGAGCGATTTTTACATTCCCTCGATAAGTGATATCATAAGTTTCTTTTTTTGTTGGACTTATTTCACTGAGGATGATCGTACCTAAATCCACTCAGGATGCTGCTACCAGCCTCATGACGTGGATTTCATGGCTGAGTGACACTCCATTGGACCTACGTAGCACCACTTGTCCACTTGTCCACTTGTCTTTGTCCATTTGTCCACTTGGCTCTTTCCTGGGATATGAAACGTGTACCGGAGTGGAGGTTCTTGTCAAGACAGCAGCCCTCAACTTTGGGGTCCCTGTGTCTGGTTGATTTTTTCATTTTCCCAAGGTCAACGCCCATGTGTGGAAGTGCCCTATGCTCTGTGGTTCTGTGTTTTCCATGGTTTGGGAAAGAGGATACACTTGTGAAGATTGGCTGTTGGCCATTGACATCCCGCCCATCAGCTTAACAAGGCTCCCTTGACTCCGTGGGCTGTCCTGCCTTTCTGGTTTTTAGACTTTTTTCGCCTGGCCCTTTTGCCCCGGGGGGGGCGAGAGATTTCTTTGTAGTGCTGATTTGCTCTCCCAGGTTGCTTGGTTGGCCAAAAAGGGCGTATGCGTTTTTTCCTGAATATATTCAGGAAAAAACGCATACGCCCTTTTTGGCCAACCGCATCATTGTCCACGTTCTGGCGCTTTTCATGTGCTATCGGGGCCATTCCGATGTACCCGTTGACATCCGTTTCCTGCAGTTCTGCCTTGCGTTCAGCGCCTCTTCGTAGCCTGACCTCAATATATTTTGGGGCGATAGTTATCGTTTAGAACTCTGCAGGTTTGGGAAGTGCAGTGCCCCTGAGCTCCATTTCCCAAGTCGCTTTTTTGTGAGGGGGACGCAACACGGCTGGATGGCTTCACGCCCTATTGTCGATCCGGGGTGGCAGGCTGAACCGCTGGTGAATTCTTCTTCGTGATGGGAAATGAGAGTGACATGTGCCCGACCAAACACCTCCAGCGAGTCTCTCATTGGTTCCCCCTCTTGCAGTTCATCCTGCGGACAAATTGCAGACGGTACGAAAGAGGCATGGAAAGGCGCCGAGTCTCCAAGTGGGGAGATTGTTAGTAAGGGGGCCTGAATGGAGAACACGAGCACCAGGAGATGAAAACTGAGGTGAGTTTCAGAAAGCTTTCCCGATCCCACGGTGTAGCATCCGCTGGGTTTCCAATGAGTGCTTTCGCTGTCGGAAGATTGCGTTGAACCTGGAGAGTTGGGACCCATGGAATGGGGAGCACGCAGGATTCCTTTCAAGGGTCTGCATTTGCTTTCCCAACCTCACCCATCGTCTCAGCCCCAAGAGTGTCCAGCCTTATGTCTTCTGCCGCTGGGGCTGTAGATGTGGTCAATCCTGGTTGCATGCCAGTCCCTGAACGCATTTTGGAAGAATTTCTCTCTGTTTTGCCCTGCTTGTTTCTTCTTTATGTTGGAAATGTATCCTCAGAATGGGTCTGACCTGATTTTCCCTGCTGGTTTTAGGCCGCTTGACACACACTTGATGCACTTACACAGAGATATCAAGACTTAGCTTTTAAGATGCTTACTAGTCGGATAGATACTTGTGCGATGAACAGGGTCTGGTGAGTCCAGTTGATTGAGCAAGGAGTAGGTCGTGTCCATTCCATATTCGGTTTTCGGAAGGGTATCTGTGCTCATTTCAAACTCGAGTTTTATGTGTCAGCCCACCTCACCTTTCCCCTGAAGCAGGCATAAGTGTGTTTTCTAAAAGCGTGACTCTGTTCTGTTTGGGGATTCAGTGCATGGGGAGCGATTTTTACATTCCCTCGATAAGTGATATCATAAGTTTCTTTTTTTGTGGGACTTATTTCACTGAGGATGATCGTACCTAAATCCACTCAGGATGCTGCTACCAGCCTCATGACGTGGATTTCATGGCTGAGTGACACTCCATTGGACCTACGTAGCACCACTTCTGCACTTGTCCACTTGTCCACTCGTCTTTGTCCACTTGGCTCTTTCCTGGGATATGAAACGTGTACCGGAGTGGAGGTTCTTGTCAAGACAGCAGCCCTCAACTTTGGGGTCCCTGTGTCTGGTTGATTTTTTCATTTTCCCAAGGTCAACGCCCATGTGTGGAAGTGCCCTATGCTCTGTGGTTCTGTGTTTTCCATGGTTTGGGAAAGAGGATACACTTGTGAAGATTGGCTGTTGGCCATTGACATCCCGCCCATCAGCTTAACAAGGCTCCCTTGACTCCGTGGGCTGTCCTGCCTTTCTGGTTTTTAGACTTTTTTCGCCTGGCCCTTTTGCCCCGGGGGGGGGGGCGAGAGATTTCTTTGTAGTGCTGATTTGCTCTCCCAGGTTGCTTGGTTGGCCAAAAAGGGCGTATGCGTTTTTTCCTGAATATATTCAGGAAAAAACGCATACGCCCTTTTTGACCAACCGCATCATTGTCCACGTTCTGGCGCTTTTCATGTGCTATCGGGGCCATTCCGATGTACCCGTTGACATCCGTTTCCTGCAGTTCTGCCTTGCGTTCAGCGCCTCTTCGTAGCCTGACCTCAATATATTTTGGGGCGATAGTTATCGTTTAGAACTCTGCAGGTTTGGGAAGTGCAGTGCCCCTGAGCTCCATTTCCCAAGTCGCTTTTTTGTGAGTGGGACGCAACACGGCTGGATGGCTTCACGCCCTATTGTCGATCCGGGGTGGCAGGCTGAACCTCTGGTGAATTCTTCTTCGTGATGGGAAATGAGAGTGACATGTGCCCGACCAAACACCTCCAGCGAGTCTCTCATTGGTTCCCCCTCTTGCAGTTCATCCTGCGGACAAATTGCAGACGGTACGAAAGAGGCATGGAAAGGCGCCGAGTCTCCAAGTGGGGAGATTGTTAGTAAGGGGGCCTGAATGGAGAACACGAGCACCAGGAGATGAAAACTGAGGTGAGTTTCAGAAAGCTTTCCCGATCCCACGGTGTAGCATCCGCTGGGTTTCCAATGAGTGCTTTCGCTGTCGGAAGATTGCGTTGAACCTGGAGAGTTGGGACCCATGGAATGGGGAGCACGCAGGATTCCTTTCAAGGGTCTGCATTTGCTTTCCCAACCTCACCAATCGTCTCAGCCCCAAGAGTGTCCAGCCTTATGTCTTCTGCTGCTGGGGCTGTAGATGTGGTCAATCCTGGTTGCATGCCAGTCCCTGAACGCATTTTGGAAGAATTTCTCTCTGTTTTGCCCTGCTTGTTTCTTCTTTATGTTGGAAATGTATCCTCAGAATGGGTCTGAGCTGATTTTCCCTGCTGGTTTTAGGCCGCTTTACACACACTTGATGCACTTACACAGAGATATCAAGACTTAGCTTTTAAGATGCTTACTAGTCGGATAGATACTTGTGCGATGAAGAGGGTCTGGTGAGTCCAGTTGATTGAGCAAGGAGTAGGTCGTGTCCATTCCATATTCGGTTTTCGGAAGGGTATCTGTGCTCATTTCAAACTCGAGTTTTATGCGTCACCCCACCTCACCTTTCCCCTGAAGCAGGCATAAGTGTGTTTTCTAAAAGCGTGACTCTGTTTGGGGATTCAGTTCATGGGGAGCGATTTTTACATTCCCTCGATAAGTGATATCATAAGTTTCTTTTTTTGTTGGACTTATTTCACTGAGGATGATCGTACCTAAATCCACTCAGGATGCTGCTACCAGCCTCATGACGTGGATTTCATGGCTGAGTGACACTCCATTGGACCTACGTAGCACCACTTGTCCACTTGTCCACTTGTCTTTGTCCATTTGTCCACTTGGCTCTTTCCTGGGATATGAAACGTGTACCGGAGTGGAGGTTCTTGTCAAGACAGCAGCCCTCAACTTTGGGGTCCCTGTGTCTGGTTGATTTTTTCATTTTCCCAAGGTCAACGCCCATGTGTGGAAGTGCCCTATGCTCTGTGGTTCTGTGTTTTACATGGTTTGGGAAAGAGGATACACTTGTGAAGATTGGCTGTTGGCCATTGACATCCCGCCCATCAGCTTAACAAGGCTCCCTTGACTCCGTGGGCTGTCCTGCCTTTCTGGTTTTTAGACTTTTTTCGCCTGGCCCTTTTGCCCCGGGGGGGGCGAGAGATTTCTTTGTAGTGCTGATTTGCTCTCCCAGGTTGCTTGGTTGGCCAAAAAGGGCGTATGCGTTTTTTCCTGAATATATTCAGGAAAAAACGCATACGCCCTTTTTGGCCAACCGCATCATTGTCCACGTTCTGGCGCTTTTCATGTGCTATCGGGGCCATTCCGATGTACCCGTTGACATCCGTTTCCTGCAGTTCTGCCTTGCGTTCAGCGCCTCTTCGTAGCCTGACCTCAATATATTTTGGGGCGATAGTTATCGTTTAGAACTCTGCAGGTTTGGGAAGTGCAGTGCCCCTGAGCTCCATTTCCCAAGTCGCTTTTTTGTGAGGGGGACGCAACACGGCTGGATGGCTTCACGCCCTATTGTCGATCCGGGGTGGCAGGCTGAACCGCTGGTGAATTCTTCTTCGTGATGGGAAATGAGAGTGACATGTGCCCGACCAAACACCTCCAGCGAGTCTCTCATTGGTTCCCCCTCTTGCAGTTCATCCTGCGGACAAATTGCAGACGGTACGAAAGAGGCATGGAAAGGCGCCGAGTCTCCAAGTGGGGAGATTTTTAGTAAGGGGGCCTGAATGGAGAACACGAGCACCAGGAGATGAAAACTGAGGTGAGTTTCAGAAAGCTTTCCCGATCCCACGGTGTAGCATCCGCTGGGTTTCCAATGAGTGCTTTCGCTGTCGGAAGATTGCGTTGAACCTGGAGAGTTGGGACCCATGGAATGGGGAGCACGCAGGATTCCTTTCAAGGGTCTGCATTTGCTTTCCCAACCTCACCCATCGTCTCAGCCCCAAGAGTGTCCAGCCTTATGTCTTCTGCCGCTGGGGCTGTAGATGTGGTCAATCCTGGTTGCATGCCAGTCCCTGAACGCATTTTGGAAGAATTTCTCTCTGTTTTGCCCTGCTTGTTTCTTCTTTATGTTGGAAATGTATCCTCAGAATGGGTCTGAGCTGATTTTCCCTGCTGGTTTTAGGCCGCTTGACACACACTTGATGCACTTACACAGAGATATCAAGACTTAGCTTTTAAGATGCTTACTAGTCGGATAGATACTTGTGCGATGAAGAGGGTCTGGTGAGTCCAGTTGATTGAGCAAGGAGTAGGTCGTGTCCATTCCATATTCGGTTTTCGGAAGGGTATCTGTGCTCATTTCAAACTCGAGTTTTATGTGTCAGCCCACCTCACCTTTCCCCTGAAGCAGGCATAAGTGTGTTTTCTAAAAGCGTGACTCTGTTCTGTTTGGGGATTCAGTGCATGGGGAGCGATTTTTACATTCCCTCGATAAGTGATATCATAAGTTTCTTTTTTTGTGGGACTTATTTCACTGAGGATGATCGTACCTAAATCCACTCAGGATGCTGCTACCAGCCTCATGACGTGGATTTCATGGCTGAGTGACACTCCATTGGACCTACGTAGCACCACTTCTGCACTTGTCCACTTGTCCACTCGTCTTTGTCCACTTGGCTCTTTCCTGGGATATGAAACGTGTACCGGAGTGGAGGTTCTTGTCAAGACAGCAGCCCTCAACTTTGGGGTCCCTGTGTCTGGTTGATTTTTTCATTTTCCCAAGGTCAACGCCCATGTGTGGAAGTGCCCTATGCTCTGTGGTTCTGTGTTTTACATGGTTTGGGAAAGAGGATACACTTGTGAAGATTGGCTGTTGGCCATTGACATCCCGCCCATCAGCTTAACAAGGCTCCCTTGACTCCGTGGGCTGTCCTGCCTTTCTGGTTTTTAGACTTTTTTGGCCTGGCCCTTTTTCCCCGGGGGGGGGGCGAGAGATTTCTTTGTAGTGCTGATTTGCTCTCCCAGGTTGCTTGGTTGGCCAAAAAGGGCGTATGCGTTTTTTCCTGAATATATTCAGGAAAAAACGCATACGCCCTTTTTGGCCAACCGCATCATTGTCCACGTTCTGGCGCTTTTCATGTGCTATCGGGGCCATTCCGATGTACCCGTTGACATCCGTTTCCTGCAGTTCTGCCTTGCGTTCAGCGCCTCTTCGTAGCCTGACCTCAATATATTTTGGGGCGATAGTTATCGTTTAGAACTCTGCAGGTTTGGGAAGTGCAGTGCCCCTGAGCTCCATTTCCCAAGTCGCTTTTTTGTGAGTGGGACGCAACACGGCTGGATGGCTTCACGCCCTATTGTCGATCCGGGGTGGCAGGCTGAACCTCTGGTGAATTCTTCTTCGTGATGGGAAATGAGAGTGACATGTGCCCGACCAAACACCTCCAGCGAGTCTCTCATTGGTTCCCCCTCTTGCAGTTCATCCTGCGGACAAATTGCAGACGGTACGAAAGAGGCATGGAAAGGCGCCGAGTCTCCAAGTGGGGAGATTGTTAGTAAGGGGGCCTGAATGGAGAACACGAGCACCAGGAGATGAAAACTGAGGTGAGTTTCAGAAAGCTTTCCCGATCCCACGGTGTAGCATCCGCTGGGTTTCCAATGAGTGCTTTCGCTGTCGGAAGATTGCGTTGAACCTGGAGAGTTGGGACCCATGGAATGGGGAGCACGCAGGATTCCTTTCAAGGGTCTGCATTTGCTTTCCCAACCTCACCAATCGTCTCAGCCCCAAGAGTGTCCAGCCTTATGTCTTCTGCCGCTGGGGCTGTAGATGTGGTCAATCCTGGTTGCATGCCAGTCCCTGAACGCATTTTGGAAGAATTTCTCTCTGTTTTGCCCTGCTTGTTTCTTCTTTATGTTGGAAATGTATCCTCAGAATGGGTCTGAGCTGATTTTCCCTGCTGGTTTTAGGCCGCTTGACACACACTTGATGCACTTACACAGAGATATCAAGACTTAGCTTTTAAGATGCTTACTAGTCGGATAGATACTTGTGCGATGAACAGGGTCTGGTGAGTCCAGTTGATTGAGCAAGGAGTAGGTCGTGTCCATTCCATATTCGGTTTTCGGAAGGGTATCTGTGCTCATTTCAAACTCGAGTTTTATGCGTCACCCCACCTCACCTTTCCCCTGAAGCAGGCATAAGTGTGTTTTCTAAAAGCGTGACTCTGTTCTGTTTGGGGATTCAGTGCATGGGGAGCGATTTTTACATTCCCTCGATAAGTGATATCATAAGTTTCTTTTTTTGTGGGACTTATTTCACTGAGGATGATCGTACCTAAATCCACTCAGGATGCTGCTACCAGCCTCATGACGTGGATTTCATGGCTGAGTGACACTCCATTGGACCTACGTAGCACCACTTGTCCACTTGTCCACTTGTCTTTGTCCACTTGTCCACTCGTCTTTGTCCACTTGGCTCTTTCCTGGGATATGAAACGTGTACCGGAGTGGAGGTTCTTGTCAAGACAGCAGCCCTCAACTTTGGGGTCCCTGTGTCTGGTTGATTTTTTCATTTTCCCAAGGTCAACGCCCATGTGTGGAAGTGCCCTATGCTCTGTGGTTCTGTGTTTTACATGGTTTGGGAAAGAGGATACACTTGTGAAGATTGGCTGTTGGCCATTGACATCCCGCCCATCAGCTTAACAAGGCTCCCTTGACTCCGTGGCCTGTCCTGCCTTTCTGGTTTTTAGACTTTTTTCGCCTGGCCCTTTTGCCCCGGGGGGGGCGAGAGATTTCTTTGTAGTGCTGATTTGCTCTCCCAGGTTGCTTGGTTGGCCAAAAAGGGCGTATGCGTTTTTTCCTGAATATATTCAGGAAAAAACGCATACGCCCTTTTTGGCCAACCGCATCATTGTCCACGTTCTGGCGCTTTTCATGTGCTATCGGGGCCATTCCGATGTACCCGTTGACATCCGTTTCCTGCAGTTCTGCCTTGCGTTCAGCGCCTCTTCGTAGCCTGACCTCAATATATTTTGGGGCGATAGTTATCGTTTAGAACTCTGCAGGTTTGGGAAGTGCAGTGCCCCTGAGCTCCATTTCCCAAGTCGCTTTTTTGTGAGTGGGTCGCAACACGGCTGGATGGCTTCACGCCCTATTGTCGATCCGGGGTGGCAGGCTGAACCTCTGGTGAATTCTTCTTCGTGATGGGAAATGAGAGTGACATGTGCCCGACCAAACACCTCCAGCGAGTCTCTCATTGGTTCCCCCTCTTGCAATTCATCCTGCGGACAAATTGCAGACGGTACGAAAGAGGCATGGAAAGGCGCCGCGTCTCCAAGTGGGGAGATTGTTAGTAAGGGGGCCTGAATGGAGAACACGAGCACCAGGAGATGAAAACTGAGGTGAGTTTCAGAAAGCTTTCCCGATCCCACGGTGTAGCATCCGCTGGGTTTCCAATGAGTGCTTTCGCTGTCGGAAGATTGCGTTGAACCTGGAGAGTTGGGACCCATGGAATGGGGAGCACGCAGGATTCCTTTCAAGGGTCTGCATTTGCTTTCCCAACCTCACCAATCGTCTCAGCCCCAAGAGTGTCCAGCCTTATGTCTTCTGCCGCTGGGGCTGTAGATGTGGTCAATCCTGGTTGCATGCCAGTCCCTGAACGCATTTTGGAAGAATTTCTCTCTGTTTTGCCCTGCTTGTTTCTTCTTTATGTTGGAAATGTATCCTCAGAATGGGTCTGAGCTGATTTTCCCTGCTGGTTTTAGGCCGCTTTACACACACTTGATGCACTTACACAGAGATATCAAGACTTAGCTTTTAAGATGCTTACTAGTCGGATAGATACTTGTGCGATGAACAGGGTCTGGTGAGTCCAGTTGATTGAGCAAGGAGTAGGTCGTGTCCATTCCATATTCGGTTTTCGGAAGGGTATCTGTGCTCATTTCAAACTCGAGTTTTATGCATCAGCCCACCTCACCTTTCCCCTGAAGCAGGCATAAGTGTGTTTTCTAAAAGCGTGACTCGGTTGTGTTTTGGGAATTCAGTACATTCGCACATCTGGTTACTCGGGCAGCACAGCCCTTCTGGAAGTCCTGTTCCCAGGTTGTAAATTAGAACGGAATGTGCCAGGAAGAAACCCCAGAAGTTTATGTCACATTACTTCTTGTTCGCTCTTTTAATTCTTTTGATCACGCTAATGATTAGAATATTGTTGGTCCTAGGTGTAAAAAATCTGGTTCATTTATACGTTATGTATATATATATATATATATATATATATATATATATATATATATATATATATATATATATACATATATATGTATATATTGTACAGATATTCTTCCAATGTAAATTTTTGCGGAGTGTTCTGGTGACCTCCCTTGCTATATGGTCGGTCTGTATGATATATATATATTTAATATGTATTTGTACACATATGGTCCCACTAATCTTAATTTATCCTTTCCCCCCACCTTTCATTTTACATAAGCTTAGTTTTTTTTCTAAGTGTGTGAGTGTCTTTCTTTGTGGAAATATGTTCATTTGTGTCAGCTGTTAGATAACGCCTATACGTGATATCATACAGTATGTCCTTTGCTTTCCGACTTAACTCATGTTCTGTGATGATCTCTACGCTCATCTCGGGTGCCTCAAAGAGCAGTGTTTCCTTGTTTTCCATGCCGAATACTCCACTGTGTCCACGGACCAGCTCTTCTTATCCATTCATCTGTTGATGGACATTTGGGTTGCTTCGGTGTCTTGGCTACTGTGAAAACTCGTGGAGTGCAGCTCTTGCAGCCTGTCTTCTCAGGTGAGAGGCTCGGCTGTGGGTGTTCTGGATGGAAGGGTGGCTCAATTTTTAATTGAAAACGCAGCTCCTTTCTGTTCTCATTATTGGCTGTTACAACTAGACATGTCCTCCACAGACAGAGGGAACAGAGTTCTCTAAAACCCCTTCAGCATTTATTGTTTGTAGTCTTTTGGCTGACGGTAGTTAACTTGGGTGAGCTGAAAGCTTTTTGTAGGTTAGAGGAGTCTGATGATTCCTGATGTTGAGCTTTTCTCCATTTTGCTTTTTTTGATAAAGAGTGAGTAAAACTTACCTCTATCATACTATCTCTTTGACACATTTGCCTGCTTTGAATTTTTTTCGCCACTGCCGAGCTCAGGACATTTTTTTTTTTTCAGGGCAGGTGTCTTTTAGAGGCCTGAGTCCTTGTGAATGTTAAGTGACCCATAGCTATCCGTTTAAAGCCGCTCTTGCGGGAAACGGCCACAAGGCGGCAGCATTTCTCCATTTCCAACTCTGGGTTTTCCTGCAACAGAGGCTTCCTGGAAATTGTGTTAGTAGGCTGCAAATGAGAGTGCAGTGTGTCAGGGCAAACCCCCAAGAGCTTATATCTCCTTACTTCTTGTGTGTTTTTTAAAATTTAATTGTTATCTAGTATCACAGCCAATTGGATAAAAATGTGGTGTGTGTTCTAGGTGTACTGCATCTGGTTCATCATATGTATGTATCAATCTATTCATCTTTGGATCCTTTCCCGTGTAGGTTATTACAGAGTGTTGAGTCGACCTCTCTTGGTATTCCTTAGGTATTTTGTGATTATATATTTCATATGTATCAGTACATGTCTGTAAACCCCCATATCCAAATTCATACATTCCTTACACCTTTCCACTTGGTTAAGCATAGTTGGTTTTCTGCATCTATGCACGGCCTTCTCTTGGAAATGACTTCATGGGTATCAATGTTGAAGTAACAGCTATAAGTGATGTCATAGGATATTTCTATTTCGGTTTCTTTCGTACTTCCTTTTGGGTGGGTATCTCTAGATCCTTCTACGGTGGTGCCAGCGGCACTGTTGCATGCTCTTCCGTGGCTCATGTTCCATTGTGCACATGGGCCCCCTTCTTCTTGGTGCATTGTTCTGTTGATGGACATTTGGGTTTCTTCCAAGTCTTGGCGATGGTACATGTTGCTGCAGTGCAGGATGGCCAGCCTGTGTCTTTTTGATTTTGGTCTACTCGGGAGATAGGCCCATCAGTGGGCCTACCCGATTACAGGTTAGCTCAATTTTTACCTTTCAGTGCACCTCCACGGTGTTCTCACTACTAGCTGTTCCCAGGTTACGTCCCAGCGGCCGCTAGAGGGCACAGAGTTCTCTAAAACACCTTGAGCATTTATTCTTTGTAGACTCTGTGGCTGATGATCATTCTGACGACGGTGGGTGAACGTTTCTGTCGACTGGATTTGCATGGCTTTATTAATTCCTGATGTTGAGCATTTTTCCATGCCCTTTTATTTATCACAAGAGAAAGAAAGAAAGAGAAGACAAAATGTGCGCAAAATATGCCTCTTGAAATTGTCGTTTTGAAGTGTGCACGTCTTTTGAGTTTTTTTCCTCGATGGACGACCCAAGAATCGTTTTTGAGGGCAGGTGTCATTTATAGGCCTGCAATGATTTTGAATATCAAGTGACCATTAGCACTGGGTTTAAAGCTGCTGTTTTGAGAAACGGCCACAAGGCGGCAGCAGGTCTCCTTTACCAAACCTGGTTACTCGGGCAACAGAGCCTCCGTGGAAGTCGTATTCTCGGTTGTCAATTAGAATGGACTGTGCCAGGAAAAAGCCCCTTATGTTTGTGCCTCACGACTGACTTGTTCGTTTTTTAATTCAATGTTTATTGTTTCTCACAGCAAGTTTGATTACAATGTTTTGCTTGTTGTAGGTGTGAAAGATGTGGCTCTTTTACACATAAACACGTATCTAGTCTTCTTTGGATCCTTTTCCCATGTAGCTTATGACACAATGTTGAGTACTCTTCTCTTGGTATTCCGTAGGCCTTTGGTGATTTTGTATTTCACGTGTGTTTGTATCTCTCTCTTAAACCCAATTTCCTAATGTACACAATTCTCACACCTGTCCATGGGTGAACCATAAATCTGTTTATTGCATCTGTGATTGCCTTTCTCTGTGGAAATATCTTCAGTGATATCAATTTTTAGGGAACACCTATAAGTGATATCGTAGGCTATGTATCTTTTGCTCTGTGACTTACTGCAAGGTGCGTGATGAACTCTAGCCTCACCGATGGTGCTGTTGATGGCATTGTTTCCTTTTGTTCCTTGGCTAATATTCCATCTGCTCAGGTCCCTGTTCTTCTTTGTCCACTCATCTGTTGATGGACTTTCTGCTTGCTTCCATGTCCTGGCTATTGTAATACTCCTGCAATGCAGATTTGCCTGCCTGTGTCTTTCCACTTCTGTCTTCTTTCTTAGGTTATAGGCCCAGGAGTGGGCCTGCTGGATCATATCGTAACTCAGTGTTTACCTTGTAAAGGCACCTCCATTCTGTTCCCATTAGTGCCTCTTACCAGGTGAAGTCCTGTGGCGAGCATTGCCCTCTGAGGAAGGCGCCACTGAGACCCTCCTAAGCCTCAGGGCCCGACTGTACTCTCCTTGGTATGCATCCTGGACTTTATGGTATGAACATACAAAAGGAGATGGTCTTTGGCCAAATCGCTCCAGGGACCTGCTCAGTTACTGGGAGTCCCTGGTTGTTCCCTAAAGCTAGGAAAAGCAACCCTGGAGGGGAAATTGGTGCCTTTGAGGGAGAAGCCGAGCAGCCAACCAACCAGCTGATGCTGATAAGGTGTGACTAAGCCGAGAAGCCAACCAACCAGCTGATGCCGATAAGGCGTGACGAAGCAAATTCCCTGCTTACTTGCCTTGCAAGCGTCAGTTGCTTGTGCCCTTCTGATCCCATACCTTGGTGCGTTCAGTTCCCTACCCCCTCTCGTCGGTTGTTGCTACACTTTGAGGACCCGCCGCGGCTGGCGGCAAAGTCCCACTTAACCTAGAGGGTATGTATGCACTTCTCCACAACCCCTTCAGCATGAATTGTTGGTAGTTTTGTTGCTGATGGTTCTTCTGACTGGTGTGAGCCCATAACTCTGTGGTTGGATTTGAATGCGTCTCATAAAGCCTTGAAATTGAGCTTTCAGGGATGTCCTTTTTTCTTCAAACTGTGTGTGTAGCTTACCTCATCACATTCTTTTTTTGAAGTATGTGCCACCTTTTGAAATATTTTGGCCACTACCTCCCTCAAGACATTTTGAGGGCAGGTTTCATTGACAGCCCTCCAGGACTTGTGCACATGAAGTGACCATTAGCACGGGTTTTCAAGCTGCCGTTGCACGTAACGGCCAGAGGGCTGCAGCATTTCTGCGTTTCCCACTCTGGTAACTAGTGAAACAGGCCTTCCTGCCAGTGGTGTTCCTCGGTTATCAATGGCGGTGGGATGTGTCTGGAGAAAACCCCCAAAGCTGATGTCTCCTTACTTATATCTGTTTTTAAAATGGAATTTCTACTTTTCACTGGAGTACTCTTCCATTGTGTCCATGGACCACTGCTCCTTTCTGCATTCCTCTGTGGCTGGGCATTTTCATTGCTTCCAAGTGTTGGCTATGGTAAACATTGCTGGATTGCAGGATTGCCAGCCCGTGTCTTTTTGATTCTCATCCTCTCAGGTGATAGACCCAGCAGTGGCTATGCTTGATTGAACGGTCGCTCAATGTTGACCCTTTCCAGGCAACTCCACTGTGTTTTCCTTAGGGGCTCTTACCACGACCCACTTAGAACCGAGGGTATGCATTTCTTCACCACCCCGTCAGCATTTCTTGTTTGCAGAAGTTTCGCTGATGGCCATGCTGAGTGGTGTGACATGATAGGTTTTTGTAACGTGTATTTTCGTGTCTAATAATTCCTAAGGTTCAGCATTTTTCCACGCCTTTTTTTATTCTGTTAAACAAAAACAGAAAAAAAAAAACCGTGAGTACAATAAACCTATCGAAATTGTCTTCTTGGAAGGTTGCCCTCTTTGGACTTTTTTGGTCGATTTTCGACCCCAGGATTTTGTTTTGGAGGGCAGGTGTCATTTACAAGCCTGCAATGGGTGTGAATATTGAGTGACCATTAGCACTGACTTTAAAGCTGCTGCTGTGGGAAACGGCCACAAGGCGTCAGCATTGCTACATTCCCACATCTGGTTACTAGGGCAGCAGAGCCTTCTGGAAGTCCTGTTCCCAGGTTGTCAATTAGAATGGAATGTGCCAGGAAAAAACCCCAGAAGTGTATGTCACATTACTTCTTGTTCGCTCTTTTAATTTGTTTAAATCGGGGTAATGATTAGAATACTGTTGGTCCTATATGTACAGAATCTGGTTCATTTGTACGTTTTATATATATATATATATATTCTTGTACAGATCCTCTTCCCATGTAAATTATTGCAGAGTGTTCTGGTGACCTCCCTTGCTATATGGTCGGTCTGTTTGATATATATATTTAATACGTATTTGTACACATATGGTGACACTAATCTTAATTTATCCATTCCCCCCACCTTTCATTTTACATAAGCTTAGTTTGCTTTCTAAGTCTGTGAGTGTCTTTCTTTGTGGAAATATGTTCATTTGTGTCAGCTGTTAGATAACGCCTATAGGTGATGTCATACGGTATGCCTTTTGCTTTCCGACTTAACTCATGTTCTGTGATGATCTCTAGGCTCATCTCGGGTGCCTCAAAGAGCAGTGTTTCCTTGTTTTCCATGGCTAATAGTCCACTGTGTCCACGGACCAGCTCTTCTTATCCATTCATCTGTTGATGGACATTTGGGTTGCTTCGGTGTCTTGGCTACTGTGAAAACTCGTGGAGTGCAGCTCTTGCAGCCTGTCTTCTCAGGTGAGAGGCTCGGCTGTGGGTGTTCTGGATGGAAGGGTGGCTCAATTTTTAATTGAAAACGCAGCTCCTTTCTGTTCTCATTATTGGCTGTTACAACTAGACATGTCCTCCACAGACAGAGGGAACAGAGTTCTCTAAAACCCCTCCAGCATTTACTGTTTGTAGTCTTTTGGCTGACAGTAGTTAACTTGGGTGAGCTGAAAGCTTTTTGTAGGTTAGAGGAGTCTGATGATTCCTGATGTTGAGCTTTTCTCCATTTTCCTTTTTTTGATAAAGAGTGAGTAAAACTTACCTCTATCATACTATCTCTTTGACACATTTGCCTGCTTTGAATTTTTTTGGCCACGGCCGAGCTCAGGACATTTTTTTTTTTTGAGGGCAGGTGTCTTTTAGAGGCCTGAGTCCTTATGAATGTTAAGTGACCCATAGCTATGCGTTTGAAGCCGCTCTTGCGGGAAACGGCCACAAGGCGGCAGCATTTCTCCATTTCCAACTCTGGGTTTTCCTGCAACAGAGGCTTCCTGGAAATTGTGTTAGTAGGCTGCAAATGAGAGTGCAGTGTGTCAGGGCAAACCCCCAAGAGCTTATATCTCCTTACTTCTTGTGTGTTTTTTAAAATTTAATTGTTATCTAGTATCACAGCCAATTGGATAAAAATGTGGTGTGTGTTCTAGGTGTACTGCATCTGGTTCATCATATGTATGTATCAATCTATTCATCTTTGGATCCTTTCCCGTGTAGGTTATTACAGAGTGTTGAGTCGACCTCTCCTGGTATTCCTTAGGTATTTTGTGATTATATATTTCATATGTATCAGTACATGTCTGTAAACCCCCATATCCAAATTCATACATTCCTTACACCTTTCCACTTGGTTAAGCATAGTTGGTTTTCTGCATCTATGCACGGCCTTCTCTTGGAAATGACTTCATGGGTATCAATGTTGAAGTAACAGCTATAAGTGATGTCATAGGATATTTCTATTTCGGTTTCTTTCGTACTTCCTTTTGGGTGGGTATCTCTAGATCCTTCTACGGTGGTGCCAGCGGCACTGTTGCATGCTCTTCCGTGGCTCATGTTCCATTGTGCACATGGGCCCCCTTCTTCTTGGTGCATTGTTCTGTTGATGGACATTTGGGTTTCTTCCAAGTCTTGGCGATGGTACATGTTGCTGCAGTGCAGGATGGCCAGCCTGTGTCTTTTTGATTTTGGTCTACTCGGGAGATAGGCCCATCAGTGGGCCTACCCGATTACAGGTTAGCTCAATTTTTACCTTTCAGTGCACCTCCACGGTGTTCTCACTACTAGCTGTTCCCAGGTTACGTCCCAGCGGCCGCTAGAGGGCACAGAGTTCTCTAAAACACCTTGAGCATTTATTCTTTGTAGACTCTGTGGCTGATGATCATTCTGACGACGGTGGGTGAACGTTTCTGTCGACTGGATTTGCATGGCTTTATTAATTCCTGATGTTGAGCATTTTTCCATGCCCTTTTATTTATCACAAGAGAAAGAAAGAAAGAGAAGACAAAATGTGCGCAAAATATGCCTCTTGAAATTGTCGTTTTGAAGTGTGCACGTCTTTTGAGTTTTTTTCCTCGATGGACGACCCAAGAATCGTTTTTGAGGGCAGGTGTCATTTATAGGCCTGCAATGATTTTGAATATCAAGTGACCATTAGCACTGGGTTTAAAGCTGCTGTTTTGAGAAACGGCCACAAGGCGGCAGCAGGTCTCCTTTACCAAACCTGGTTACTCGGGCAACAGAGCCTCCGTGGAAGTCGTATTCTCGGTTGTCAATTAGAATGGACTGTGCCAGGAAAAAGCCCCTTATGTTTGTGCCTCACGACTGACTTGTTCGTTTTTTAATTCAATGTTTATTGTTTCTCACAGCAAGTTTGATTACAATGTTTTGCTTGTTGTAGGTGTGAAAGATGTGGCTCTTTTACACATAAACACGTATCTAGTCTTCTTTGGATCCTTTTCCCATGTAGCTTATGACACAATGTTGAGTACTCTTCTCTTGGTATTCCGTAGGCCTTTGGTGATTTTGTATTTCACGTGTGTTTGTATCTCTCTCTTAAACCCAATTTCCTAATGTACACAATTCTCACACCTGTCCATGGGTGAACCATAAATCTGTTTATTGCATCTGTGATTGCCTTTCTCTGTGGAAATATCTTCAGTGATATCAATTTTTAGGGAACACCTATAAGTGATATCGTAGGCTATGTATCTTTTGCTCTGTGACTTACTGCAAGGTGCGTGATGAACTCTAGCCTCACCGATGGTGCTGTTGATGGCATTGTTTCCTTTTGTTCCTTGGCTAATATTCCATCTGCTCAGGTCCCTGTTCTTCTTTGTCCACTCATCTGTTGATGGACTTTCTGCTTGCTTCCATGTCCTGGCTATTGTAATACTCCTGCAATGCAGATTTGCCTGCCTGTGTCTTTCCACTTCTGTCTTCTTTCTTAGGTTATAGGCCCAGGAGTGGGCCTGCTGGATCATATCGTAACTCAGTGTTTACCTTGTAAAGGCACCTCCATTCTGTTCCCATTAGTGCCTCTTACCAGGTGAAGTCCTGTGGCGAGCATTGCCCTCTGAGGAAGGCGCCACTAAGACCCTCCTAAGCCTCAGGGCCCGACTGTACTCTCCTTGGTATGCATCCTGGACTTTATGGTATGAACATACAAAAGGAGATGGTCTTTGGCCAAATCGCTCCAGGGACCTGCTCAGTTACTGGGAGTCCCTGGTTGTTCCCTAAAGCTAGGAAAAGCAACCCTGGAGGGGAAATTGGTGCCTTTGAGGGAGAAGCCGAGCAGCCAACCAACCAGCTGATGCTGATAAGGTGTGACTAAGCCGAGAAGCCAACCAACCAGCTGATGCCGATAAGGCGTGACGAAGCAAATTCCCTGCTTTAGGGGTATATATACGGCTATGCTTTGTTATTAAACTTGCCTTGCAAGCGTCAGTTGCTTGTGCCCTTCTGATCCCATACCTTGGTGCGTTCAGTTCCCTACCCCCTCTCGTCGGTTGTTGCTACACTTTGAGGACCCGCCGCGGCTGGCGGCAAAGTCCCACTTAACCTAGAGGGTATGCACTTCTCCACAACCCCTTCAGCATGAATTGTTGGTAGTCTTGTTGCTGATGGTTCTTCTGACTGGTGTGAGCCGATACCTCTGTGGTTGGATTTGCATGCGTCTCATAAAGCCTTGAAATTGAGCTTTCAGGGATGCCCTTTTTTTCTTCAAACTGTGTGTGTAGCTTACCTCATCACATTCTTTTCTTGAACTATGTGCCGCCTTTTGAAATATTTTGGCCACTACCTCCCTCAAGACATTTTGAGGGCAGGTTTCATTGACAGCCCTCCAGAACTTGTGCACACGAAGTGACCATTAGCACGGGTTTTCAAGCTGCCGTTGCAGGTAACGGCCACAGGGCTGCAGCATTTCTGCGTTTCCCACTCTGGTAACTAGTGAAACAGGCCTTCCTGCCAGTGGTGTTCCTTGGTTATCAATGACGGTGGGATGTGTCTGGAGAAACCCCCCAAAGCTGATGTCTCCTTACTTATATCTGTTTTTAAAATGGAATTTCTACTTTTCACTGGAGTACTCTTCCATTGTGTCCATGGACCACTGCTCCTTTCTGCATTCCTCTGTGGCTGGGCATTTTCATTGCTTCCAAGTGTTGGCTATGGTAAACATTGCTGGATTGCAGGATTGCCAGCCCGTGTCTTTTTGATTCTCATCCTCTCAGGTGATAGACCCAGCAGTGGCTATGCTTGATTGAACGGTCGCTCAATGTTGACCCTTTCCAGGCAACTCCACTGTGTTTTCCTTAGGGGCTCTTACCACGACCCACTTAGAACCGAGGGTATGCATTTCTTCACCACCCCGTCAGCATTTCTTGTTTGCAGAAGTTTCGCTAATGGCCATGCTGAGTGGTGTGACATGATAGGTTTTTGTAACGTGTATTTTCGTGTCTAATAATTCCTAAGGTTCAGCATTTTTCCACGCCTTTTTTTATTCTGTTAAACAAAAACAGAAAAAAAAAAACCGTGAGTACAATAAACCTATCGAAATTGTCTTCTTGGAAGGTTGCCCTCTTTGGACTTTTTTGGTCGATTTTCGACCCCAGGATTTTGTTTTGGAGGGCAGGTGTCATTTACAAGCCTGCAATGGGTGTGAATATTGAGTGACCATTAGCACTGACTTTAAACCTGCTGCTGTGGGAAACGGCCACAAGGCGTCAGCATTGCTACATTCCCACATCTGGTTACTAGGGCAGCAGAGCCTTCTGGAAGTCCTGTTCCCAGGTTGTCAATTAGAATGGAATGTGCCAGGAAAAAACCCCAGAAGTGTATGTCACATTACTTCTTGTTCGCTCTTTTAATTTGTTTAAATCGGGGTAATGATTAGAATACTGTTGGTCCTATATGTACAGAATCTGGTTCATTTGTACGTTTTATATATATATATATATATATTCTTGTACAGATCCTCTTCCCATGTAAATTATTGCAGAGTGTTCTGGTGACCTCCCTTGCTATATGGTCGGTCTGTTTGATATATATATTTAATACGTATTTGTACACATATGGTGACACTAATCTTAATTTATCCATTCCCCCCACCTTTCATTTTACATAAGCTTAGTTTGCTTTCTAAGTCTGTGAGTGTCTTTCTTTGTGGAAATATGTTCATTTGTGTCAGCTGTTAGATAACGCCTATAGGTGATGTCATACGGTATGCCTTTTGCTTTCCGACTTAACTGATGTTCTGTGATGATCTCTAGGCTCATCTCGGGTGCCTCAAAGAGCAGTGTTTCCTTGTTTTCCATGGCTAATAGTCCACTGTGTCCACGGACCAGCTCTTCTTATCCATTCATCTGTTGATGGACATTTGGGTTGCTTCGGTGTCTTGGCTACTGTGAAAACTCGTGGAGTGCAGCTCTTGCAGCCTGTCTTCTCAGGTGAGAGGCTCAGCTGTGGGTGTTCTGGATGGAAGGGTGGCTCAATTTTTAATTGAAAACGCAGCTCCTTTCTGTTCTCATTATTGGCTGTTACAACTAGACATGTCCTCCACAGACAGAGGGAACAGAGTTCTCTAAAACCCCTTCAGCATTTATTGTTTGTAGTCTTTTGGCTGACGGTAGTTAACTTGGGTGAGCTGAAAGCTTTTTGTAGGTTAGAGGAGTCTGATGATTCCTGATGTTGAGCTTTTCTCCATTTTCCTTTTTTTGATAAAGAGTGAGTAAAACTTACCTCTATCATACTATCTCTTTGACACATTTGCCTGCTTTGAATTTTTTTGGCCACGGCCGAGCTCAGGACATTTTTTTTTTTTGAGGGCAGGTGTCTTTTAGAGGCCTGAGTCCTTATGAATGTTAAGTGAACCATAGCTATGCGTTTGAAGCCGCTCTTGCAGGAAACGGCCACAAGGCGGCAGCATTTCTCCATTTCCAACTCTGGGTTTTCCTGCAACAGAGGCTTCCTGGAAATTGTGTTAGTAGGCTGCAAATGAGAGTGCAGTGTGTCAGGGCAAACCCCCAAGAGCTTATATCTCCTTACTTCTTGTGTGTTTTTTAAAATTTAATTGTTATCTAGTATCACAGCCAATTGGATAAAAATGTGGTGTGTGTTCTAGGTGTACTGCATCTGGTTCATCATATGTATGTATCAATCTATTCATCTTTGGATCCTTTCCCGTGTAGGTTATTACAGAGTGTTGAGTCGACCTCTCCTGGTATTCCTTAGGTATTTTGTGATTATATATTTCATATGTATCAGTACATGTCTGTAAACCCCCATATCCAAATTCATACATTCCTTACACCTTTCCACTTGGTTAAGCATAGTTGGTTTTCTGCATCTATGCACGGCCTTCTCTTGGAAATGACTTCATGGGTATCAATGTTGAAGTAACAGCTATAAGTGATGTCATAGGATATTTCTATTTCGGTTTCTTTCGTACTTCCTTTTGGGTGGGTATCTCTAGATCCTTCTACGGTGGTGCCAGCGGCACTGTTGCATGCTCTTCCGTGGCTCATGTTCCATTGTGCACATGGGCCCCCTTCTTCTTGGTGCATTGTTCTGTTGATGGACATTTGGGTTTCTTCCAAGTCTTGGCGATGGTACATGTTGCTGCAGTGCAGGATGGCCAGCCTGTGTCTTTTTGATTTTGGTCTACTCGGGAGATAGGCCCATCAGTGGGCCTACCCGATTACAGGTTAGCTCAATTTTTACCTTTCAGTGCACCTCCACGGTGTTCTCACTACTAGCTGTTCCCAGGTTACGTCCCAGCGGCCGCTAGAGGGCACAGAGTTCTCTAAAACACCTTGAGCATTTATTCTTTGTAGACTCTGTGGCTGATGATCATTCTGACGACGGTGGGTGAACGTTTCTGTCGACTGGATTTGCATGGCTTTATTAATTCCTGATGTTGAGCATTTTTCCATGCCCTTTTATTTATCACAAGAGAAAGAAAGAAAGAGAAGACAAAATGTGCGCAAAATATGCCTCTTGAAATTGTCGTTTTGAAGTGTGCACGTCTTTTGAGTTGTTTTCCTCGATGGACGACCCAAGAATCGTTTTTGAGGGCAGGTGTCATTTATAGGCCTGCAATGATTTTGAATATCAAGTGACCATTAGCACTGGGTTTAAAGCTGCTGTTTCTAGAAACGGCCACAAGGCGGCAGCAGGTCTCCTTTACCAAACCTGGTTACTCGGGCAACAGAGCCTCCGTGGAAGTCGTATTCTCGGTTGTCAATTAGAATGGACTGTGCCAGGAAAAAGCCCCTTATGTTTGTGCCTCACGACTGACTTGTTCGTTTTTTAATTCAATGTTTATTGTTTCTCACAGCAAGTTTGATTACAATGTTTTGCTTGTTGTAGGTGTGAAAGATGTGGCTCTTTTACACATAAACACGTATCTAGTCTTCTTTGGATCCTTTTCCCATGTAGCTTATGACACAATGTTGAGTACTCTTCTCTTGGTATTCCGTAGGCCTTTGGTGATTTTGTATTTCACCTGTGTTTGTATCTCTCTCTTAAACCCAATTTCCTAATGTACACAATTCTCACACCTGTCCATGGGTGAACCATAAATCTGTTTATTGCATCTGTGATTGCCTTTCTCTGTGGAAATATCTTCAGTGATATCAATTTTCAGGGAACACCTATAAGTGATATCGTAGGCTATGTATCTTTCGCTCTGTGACTTACTGCAAGGTGCGTGATGAACTCTAGCCTCACCGATGGTGCTGTTGATGGCATTGTTTCCTTTTGTTCCTTGGCTAATATTCCATCTGCTCAGGTCCCTGTTCTTCTTTGTCCACTCATCTGTTGATGGACTTTCTGCTTGCTTCCATGTCCTGGCTATTGTAATACTCCTGCAATGCAGATTTGCCTGCCTGTGTCTTTCCACTTCTGTCTTCTTTCTTAGGTTATAGGCCCAGGAGTGGGCCTGCTGGATCATATCGTAACTCAGTGTTTACCTTGTAAAGGCACCTCCATTCTGTTCCCATTAGTGCCTCTTACCAGGTGAAGTCCTGTGGCGAGCACTGCCCTCTGAGGAAGGCGCCACTGAGACCCTCCTAAGCCTCAGGGCCCGACTGTACTCTCCTTGGTATGCATCCTGGACTTTATGGTATGAACATACAAAAGGAGATGGTCTTTGGCCAAATCGCTCCAGGGACCTGCTCAGTTACTGGGAGTCCCTGGTTGTTCCCTAAAGCTAGGAAAAGCAACCCTGGAGGGGAAATTGGTGCCTTTGAGGGAGAAGCCGAGCAGCCAACCAACCAGCTGATGCTGATAAGGTGTGACTAAGCCGAGAAGCCAACCAACCAGCTGATGCCGATAAGGCGTGACGAAGCAAATTCCCTGCTTTAGGGGTATATATACGGCTATGCTTTGTTATTAAACTTGCCTTGCAAGCGTCAGTTGCTTGTGCCCTTCTGATCCCATACCTTGGTGCGTTCAGTTCCCTACCCCCTCTCGTCGGTTGTTGCTACACTTTGAGGACCCGCCGCGGCTGGCGGCAAAGTCCCACTTAACCTAGAGGGTATGCACTTCTCCACAACCCCTTCAGCATGAATTGTTGGTAGTCTTGTTGCTGATGGTTCTTCTGACTGGTGTGAGCCGATACCTCTGTGGTTGGATTTGCATGCGTCTCATAAAGCCTTGAAATTGAGCTTTCAGGGATGCCCTTTTTTTCTTCAAACTGTGTGTGTAGCTTACCTCATCACATTCTTTTCTTGAACTATGTGCCGCCTTTTGAAATATTTTGGCCACTACCTCCCTCAAGACATTTTGAGGGCAGGTTTCATTGACAGCCCTCCAGGACTTGTGCACACGAAGTGACCATTAGCACGGGTTTTCAAGCTGCCGTTGCAGGTAACGGCCACAGGGCTGCAGCATTTCTGCGTTTCCCACTCTGGTAACTAGTGAAACAGGCCTTCCTGCCAGTGGTGTTCCTTGGTTATCAATGACGGTGGGATGTGTCTGGAGAAACCCCCCAAAGCTGATGTCTCCTTACTTATATCTGTTTTTAAAATGGAATTTCTACTTTTCACTGGAGTACTCTTCCATTGTGTCCATGGACCACTGCTCCTTTCTGCATTCCTCTGTGGCTGGGCATTTTCATTGCTTCCAAGTGTTGGCTATGGTAAACATTGCTGGATTGCAGGATTGCCAGCCCGTGTCTTTTTGATTCTCATCCTCTCAGGTGATAGACCCAGCAGTGGCTATGCTTGATTGAACGGTCGCTCAATGTTGACCCTTTCCAGGCAACTCCACTGTGTTTTCCTTAGGGGCTCTTACCACGTCCCACTTAGAACCGAGGGTACGCATTTCTTCACCACCCCGTCAGCATTTCTTGTTTGCAGAAGTTTTGCTGCTGGCCATGCTGAGTCGTGTGACATGATAGGTTTTTTTAACGTGTAGTTTCGTGTCTAATAATTCCTAAGGTTCAGCATTTTTCCACGCCTTTTTTTATTCTGTTAAACAAAAACAGAAAAAAAAAAAACCCGTGAGTACAATAAACCTCTCGAAATTGTCTTCTTGGAAGGCTGCCCTCTTTCGACTTTTTTGGTCGATTTTCGACCCCAGGATTTTGTTTTGGAGGGCAGGTGTCATTTACAAGCCTGCAATGGGTGTGAATATTGAGTGACCATTAGCACTGACTTTAAAGCTGCTGCTGTGGGAAACGGCCACAAGGCGTCAGCATTGCTACATTCCCACATCTGGTTACTAGGGCAGCAGAGCCTTCTGGAAGTCCTGTTCCCAGGTTGTCAATTAGAATGGAATGTGCCAGGAAAAAACCCCAGAAGTGTATGTCACATTACTTCTTGTTCGCTCTTTTAATTTGTTTAAATCGGGGTAATGATTAGAATACTGTTGGTCCTATATGTACAGAATCTGGTTCATTTGTACGTTTTATATATATATATATATATTCTTGTACAGATCCTCTTCCCATGTAAATTATTGCAGAGTGTTCTGGTGACCTCCCTTGCTATATGGTCGGTCTGTTTGATATATATATTTAATACGTATTTGTACACATATGGTGACACTAATCTTAATTTATCCATTCCCCCCACCTTTCATTTTACATAAGCTTAGTTTGCTTTCTAAGTCTGTGAGTGTCTTTCTTTGTGGAAATATGTTCATTTGTGTCAGCTGTTAGATAACGCCTATAGGTGATGTCATACGGTATGCCTTTTGCTTTCCGACTTAACTGATGTTCTGTGATGATCTCTAGGCTCATCTCGGGTGCCTCAAAGAGCAGTGTTTCCTTGTTTTCCATGGCTAATAGTCCACTGTGTCCACGGACCAGCTCTTCTTATCCATTCATCTGTTGATGGACATTTGGGTTGCTTCGGTGTCTTGGCTACTGTGAAAACTCGTGGAGTGCAGCTCTTGCAGCCTGTCTTCTCAGGTGAGAGGCTCGGCTGTGGGTGCTCTGGATGGAAGGGTGGCTCAATTTTTAATTGAAAACGCAGCTCCTTTCTGTTCTCATTATTGGCTGTTACAACTAGACATGTCCTCCACAGACAGAGGGAACAGAGTTCTCTAAAACCCCTTCAGCATTTATTGTTTGTAGTCTTTTGGCTGACGGTAGTTAACTTGGGTGAGCTGAAAGCTTTTTGTAGGTTAGAGGAGTCTGATGATTCCTGATGTTGAGCTTTTCTCCATTTTCCTTTTTTTGATAAAGAGTGAGTAAAACTTACCTCTATCATACTATCTCTTTGACACATTTGCCTGCTTTGAATTTTTTTGGCCACGGCCGAGCTCAGGACATTTTTTTTTTTTTGAGGGCAGGTGTCTTTTAGAGGCCTGAGTCCTTATGAATGTTAAGTGAACCATAGCTATGCGTTTGAAGCCGCTCTTGCGGGAAACGGCCACAAGGCGGCAGCATTTCTCCATTTCCAACTCTGGGTTTTCCTGCAACAGAGGCTTCCTGGAAATTGTGTTAGTAGGCTGCAAATGAGAGTGCAGTGTGTCAGGGCAAACCCCCAAGAGCTTATATCTCCTTACTTCTTGTGTGTTTTTTAAAATTTAATTGTTATCTAGTATCACAGCCAATTGGATAAAAATGTGGTGTGTGTTCTAGGTGTACTGCATCTGGTTCATCATATGTATGTATCAATCTATTCATCTTTGGATCCTTTCCCGTGTAGGTTATTACAGAGTGTTGAGTCGACCTCTCCTGGTATTCCTTAGGTATTTTGTGATTATATATTTCATATGTATCAGTACATGTCTGTAAACCCCCATATCCAAATTCATACATTCCTTACACCTTTCCACTTGGTTAAGCATAGTTGGTTTTCTGCATCTATGCACGGCCTTCTCTTGGAAATGACTTCATGGGTATCAATGTTGAAGTAACAGCTATAAGTGATGTCATAGGATATTTCTATTTCGGTTTCTTTCGTACTTCCTTTTGGGTGGGTATCTCTAGATCCTTCTACGGTGGTGCCAGCGGCACTGTTGCATGCTCTTCCGTGGCTCATGTTCCATTGTGCACATGGGCCCCCTTCTTCTTGGTGCATTGTTCTGTTGATGGACATTTGGGTTTCTTCCAAGTCTTGGCGATGGTACATGTTGCTGCAGTGCAGGATGGCCAGCCTGTGTCTTTTTGATTTTGGTCTACTCGGGAGATAGGCCCATCAGTGGGCCTACCCGATTACAGGTTAGCTCAATTTTTACCTTTCAGTGCACCTCCACGGTGTTCTCACTACTAGCTGTTCCCAGGTTACGTCCCAGCGGCCGCTAGAGGGCACAGAGTTCTCTAAAACACCTTGAGCATTTATTCTTTGTAGACTCTGTGGCTGATGATCATTCTGACGACGGTGGGTGAACGTTTCTGTCGACTGGATTTGCATGGCTTTATTAATTCCTGATGTTGAGCATTTTTCCATGCCCTTTTATTTATCACAAGAGAAAGAAAGAAAGAGAAGACAAAATGTGCGCAAAATATGCCTCTTGAAATTGTCGTTTTGAAGTGTGCACGTCTTTTGAGTTGTTTTCCTCGATGGACGACCCAAGAATCGTTTTTGAGGGCAGGTGTCATTTATAGGCCTGCAATGATTTTGAATATCAAGTGACCATTAGCACTGGGTTTAAAGCTGCTGTTTCTAGAAACGGCCACAAGGCGGCAGCAGGTCTCCTTTACCAAACCTGGTTACTCGGGCAACAGAGCCTCCGTGGAAGTCGTATTCTCGGTTGTCAATTAGAATGGACTGTGCCAGGAAAAAGCCCCTTATGTTTGTGCCTCACGACTGACTTGTTCGTTTTTTAATTCAATGTTTATTGTTTCTCACAGCAAGTTTGATTACAATGTTTTGCTTGTTGTAGGTGTGAAAGATGTGGCTCTTTTACACATAAACACGTATCTAGTCTTCTTTGGATCCTTTTCCCATGTAGCTTATGACACAATGTTGAGTACTCTTCTCTTGGTATTCCGTAGGCCTTTGGTGATTTTGTATTTCACCTGTGTTTGTATCTCTCTCTTAAACCCAATTTCCTAATGTACACAATTCTCACACCTGTCCATGGGTGAACCATAAATCTGTTTATTGCATCTGTGATTGCCTTTCTCTGTGGAAATATCTTCAGTGATATCAATTTTCAGGGAACACCTATAAGTGATATCGTAGGCTATGTATCTTTCGCTCTGTGACTTACTGCAAGGTGCGTGATGAACTCTAGCCTCACCGATGGTGCTGTTGATGGCATTGTTTCCTTTTGTTCCTTGGCTAATATTCCATCTGCTCAGGTCCCTGTTCTTCTTTGTCCACTCATCTGTTGATGGACTTTCTGCTTGCTTCCATGTCCTGGCTATTGTAATACTCCTGCAATGCAGATTTGCCTGCCTGTGTCTTTCCACTTCTGTCTTCGTTCTTAGGTTATAGGCCCAGGAGTGGGCCTGCTGGATCATATCGTAACTCAGTGTTTACCTTGTAAAGGCACCTCCATTCTGTTCCCATTAGTGCCTCTTACCAGGTGAAGTCCTGTGGCGAGCACTGCCCTCTGAGGAAGGCGCCACTGAGACCCTCCTAAGCCTCAGGGCCCGACTGTACTCTCCTTGGTATGCATCCTGGACTTTATGGTATGAACATACAAAAGGAGATGGTCTTTGGCCAAATCGCTCCAGGGACCTGCTCAGTTACTGGGAGTCCCTGGTTGTTCCCTAAAGCTAGGAAAAGCAACCCTGGAGGGGAAATTGGTGCCTTTGAGGGAGAAGCCGAGCAGCCAACCAACCAGCTGATGCTGATAAGGTGTGACTAAGCCGAGAAGCCAACCAACCAGCTGATGCCGATAAGGCGTGACGAAGCAAATTCCCTGCTTTAGGGGTATATATACGGCTATGCTTTGTTATTAAACTTGCCTTGCAAGCGTCAGTTGCTTGTGCCCTTCTGATCCCATACCTTGGTGCGTTCAGTTCCCTACCCCCTCTCGTCGGTTGTTGCTACACTTTGAGGACCCGCCGCGGCTGGCGGCAAAGTCCCACTTAACCTAGAGGGTATGCACTTCTCCACAACCCCTTCAGCATGAATTGTTGGTAGTCTTGTTGCTGATGGTTCTTCTGACTGGTGTGAGCCGATACCTCTGTGGTTGGATTTGCATGCGTCTCATAAAGCCTTGAAATTGAGCTTTCAGGGATGCCCTTTTTTTCTTCAAACTGTGTGTGTAGCTTACCTCATCACATTCTTTTCTTGAACTATGTGCCGCCTTTTGAAATATTTTGGCCACTACCTCCCTCAAGACATTTTGAGGGCAGGTTTCATTGACAGCCCTCCAGGACTTGTGCACACGAAGTGACCATTAGCACGGGTTTTCAAGCTGCCGTTGCAGGTAACGGCCACAGGGCTGCAGCATTTCTGCGTTTCCCACTCTGGTAACTAGTGAAACAGGCCTTCCTGCCAGTGGTGTTCCTTGGTTATCAATGACGGTGGGATGTGTCTGGAGAAACCCCCCAAAGCTGATGTCTCCTTACTTATATCTGTTTTTAAAATGGAATTTCTACTTTTCACTGGAGTACTCTTCCATTGTGTCCATGGACCACTGCTCCTTTCTGCATTCCTCTGTGGCTGGGCATTTTCATTGCTTCCAAGTGTTGGCTATGGTAAACATTGCTGGATTGCAGGATTGCCAGCCCGTGTCTTTTTGATTCTCATCCTCTCAGGTGATAGACCCAGCAGTGGCTATGCTTGATTGAACGGTCGCTCAATGTTGACCCTTTCCAGGCAACTCCACTGTGTTTTCCTTAGGGGCTCTTACCACGTCCCACTTAGAACCGAGGGTACGCATTTCTTCACCACCCCGTCAGCATTTCTTGTTTGCAGAAGTTTTGCTGCTGGCCATGCTGAGTCGTGTGACATGATAGGTTTTTTTAACGTGTAGTTTCGTGTCTAATAATTCCTAAGGTTCAGCATTTTTCCACGCCTTTTTTTATTCTGTTAAACAAAAACAGAAAAAAAAAAAACCCGTGAGTACAATAAACCTCTCGAAATTGTCTTCTTGGAAGGTTGCCCTCTTTCGACTTTTTTGGTCGATTTTCGACCCCAGGATTTTGTTTTGGAGGGCAGGTGTCATTTACAAGCCTGCAATGGGTGTGAATATTGAGTGACCATTAGCACTGACTTTAAAGCTGCTGCTGTGGGAAACGGCCACAAGGCGTCAGCATTGCTACATTCCCACATCTGGTTACTAGGGCAGCAGAGCCTTCTGGAAGTCCTGTTCCCAGGTTGTCAATTAGAATGGAATGTGCCAGGAAAAAACCCCAGAAGTGTATGTCACATTACTTCTTGTTCGCTCTTTTAATTTGTTTAAATCGGGGTAATGATTAGAATACTGTTGGTCCTGTATGTACAGAATCTGGTTCATTTGTACGTTTTATATATATATATATATATATTCTTGTACAGATCCTCTTCCCATGTAAATTATTGCAGTGTTCTGGTGACCTCCCTTGCTATATGGTCGGTCTGTTTGATATATATATTTAATACGTATTTGTACACATATGGTGACACTAATCTTAATTTATCCATTCCCCCCACCTTTCATTTTACATAAGCTTAGTTTGCTTTCTAAGTCTGTGAGTGTCTTTCTTTGTGGAAATATGTTCATTTGTGTCAGCTGTTAGATAACGCCTATAGGTGATGTCATACGGTATGCCTTTTGCTTTCCGACTTAACTGATGTTCTGTGATGATCTCTAGGCTCATCTCGGGTGCCTCAAAGAGCAGTGTTTCCTTGTTTTCCATGGCTAATAGTCCACTGTGTCCACGGACCAGCTCTTCTTATCCATTCATCTGTTGATGGATATTTGGGTTGCTTCGGTGTCTTGGCTACTGTGAAAACTCGTGGAGTGCAGCTCTTGCAGCCTGTCTTCTCAGGTGAGAGGCTCAGCTGTGGGTGCTCTGGATGGAAGGGTGGCTCAATTTTTAATTGAAAACGCAGCTCCTTTCTGTTCTCATTATTGGCTGTTACAACTAGACATGTCCTCCACAGACAGAGGGAACAGAGTTCTCTAAAACCCCTTCAGCATTTATTGTTTGTAGTCTTTTGGCTGACGGTAGTTAACTTGGGTGAGCTGAAAGCTTTTTGTAGGTTAGAGGAGTCTGATGATTCCTGATGTTGAGCTTTTCTCCATTTTCCTTTTTTTGATAAAGAGTGAGTAAAACTTACCTCTATCATACTATCTCTTTGACACATTTGCCTGCTTTGAATTTTTTTGGCCACGGCCGAGCTCAGGACATTTTTTTTTTTTTTGAGGGCAGGTGTCTTTTAGAGGCCTGAGTCCTTATGAATGTTAAGTGAACCATAGCTATGCGTTTGAAGCCGCTCTTGCGGGAAACGGCCACAAGGCGGCAGCATTTCTCCATTTCCAACTCTGGGTTTTCCTGCAACAGAGGCTTCCTGGAAATTGTGTTAGTAGGCTGCAAATGAGAGTGCAGTGTGTCAGGGCAAACCCCCAAGAGCTTATATCTCCTTACTTCTTGTGTGTTTTTCAAAATTTAATTGTTATCTAGTATCACAGCCAATTGGATAAAAATGTGGTGTGTGTTCTAGGTGTACTGCATCTGGTTCATCATATGTATGTATCAATCTATTCATCTTTGGATCCTTTCCCGTGTAGGTTATTACAGAGTGTTGAGTCGACCTCTCCTGGTATTCCTTAGGTATTTTGTGATTATATATTTCATATGTATCAGTACATGTCTGTAAACCCCCATATCCAAATTCATACATTCCTTACACCTTTCCACTTGGTTAAGCATAGTTGGTTTTCTGCATCTATGCACGGCCTTCTCTTGGAAATGACTTCATGGGTATCAATGTTGAAGTAACAGCTATAAGTGATGTCATAGGATATTTCTATTTCGGTTTCTTTCGTACTTCCTTTTGGGTGGGTATCTCTAGATCCTTCTACGGTGGTGCCAGCGGCACTGTTGCATGCTCTTCCGTGGCTCATGTTCCATTGTGCACATGGGCCCCCTTCTTCTTGGTGCATTGTTCTGTTGATGGACATTTGGGTTTCTTCCAAGTCTTGGCGATGGTACATGTTGCTGCAGTGCAGGATGGCCAGCCTGTGTCTTTTTGATTTTGGTCTACTCGGGAGATAGGCCCATCAGTGGGCCTACCCGATTACAGGTTAGCTCAATTTTTACCTTTCAGTGCACCTCCACGGTGTTCTCACTACTAGCTGTTCCCAGGTTACGTCCCAGCGGCCGCTAGAGGGCACAGAGTTCTCTAAAACACCTTGAGCATTTATTCTTTGTAGACTCTGTGGCTGATGATCATTCTGACGACGGTGGGTGAACGTTTCTGTCGACTGGATTTGCATGGCTTTATTAATTCCTGATGTTGAGCATTTTTCCATGCCCTTTTATTTATCACAAGAGAAAGAAAGAAAGAGAAGACAAAATGTGCGCAAAATATGCCTCTTGAAATTGTCGTTTTGAAGTGTGCACGTCTTTTGAGTTGTTTTCCTCGATGGACGACCCAAGAATCGTTTTTGAGGGCAGGTGTCATTTATAGGCCTGCAATGATTTTGAATATCAAGTGACCATTAGCACTGGGTTTAAAGCTGCTGTTTCTAGAAACGGCCACAAGGCGGCAGCAGGTCTCCTTTACCAAACCTGGTTACTCGGGCAACAGAGCCTCCGTGGAAGTCGTATTCTCGGTTGTCAATTAGAATGGACTGTGCCAGGAAAAAGCCCCTTATGTTTGTGCCTCACGACTGACTTGTTCGTTTTTTAATTCAATGTTTATTGTTTCTCACAGCAAGTTTGATTACAATGTTTTGCTTGTTGTAGGTGTGAAAGATGTGGCTCTTTTACACATAAACACGTATCTAGTCTTCTTTGGATCCTTTTCCCATGTAGCTTATGACACAATGTTGAGTACTCTTCTCTTGGTATTCCGTAGGCCTTTGGTGATTTTGTATTTCACCTGTGTTTGTATCTCGCTCTTAAACCCAATTTCCTAATGTACACAATTCTCACACCTGTCCATGGGTGAACCATAAATCTGTTTATTGCATCTGTGATTGCCTTTCTCTGTGGAAATATCTTCAGTGATATCAATTTTCAGGGAACACCTATAAGTGATATCGTAGGCTATGTATCTTTCGCTCTGTGACTTACTGCAAGGTGCGTGATGAACTCTAGCCTCACCGATGGTGCTGTTGATGGCATTGTTTCCTTTTGTTCCTTGGCTAATATTCCATCTGCTCAGGTCCCTGTTCTTCTTTGTCCACTCATCTGTTGATGGACTTTCTGCTTGCTTCCATGTCCTGGCTATTGTAATACTCCTGCAATGCAGATTTGCCTGCCTGTGTCTTTCCACTTCTGTCTTCGTTCTTAGGTTATAGGCCCAGGAGTGGGCCTGCTGGATCATATCGTAACTCAGTGTTTACCTTGTAAAGGCACCTCCATTCTGTTCCCATTAGTGCCTCTTACCAGGTGAAGTCCTGTGGCGAGCACTGCCCTCTGAGGAAGGCGCCACTGAGACCCTCCTAAGCCTCAGGGCCCGACTGTACTCTCCTTGGTATGCATCCTGGACTTTATGGTATGAACATACAAAAGGAGATGGTCTTTGGCCAAATCGCTCCAGGGACCTGCTCAGTTACTGGGAGTCCCTGGTTGTTCCCTAAAGCTAGGAAAAGCAACCCTGGAGGGGAAATTGGTGCCTTTGAGGGAGAAGCCGAGCAGCCAACCAACCAGCTGATGCTGATAAGGTGTGACTAAGCCGAGAAGCCAACCAACCAGCTGATGCCGATAAGGCGTGACGAAGCAAATTCCCTGCTTTAGGGGTATATATACGGCTATGCTTTGTTATTAAACTTGCCTTGCAAGCGTCAGTTGCTTGTGCCCTTCTGATCCCATACCTTGGTGCGTTCAGTTCCCTACCCCCTCTCGTCGGTTGTTGCTACACTTTGAGGACCCGCCGCGGCTGGCGGCAAAGTCCCACTTAACCTAGAGGGTATGCACTTCTCCACAACCCCTTCAGCATGAATTGTTGGTAGTCTTGTTGCTGATGGTTCTTCTGACTGGTGTGAGCCGATACCTCTGTGGTTGGATTTGCATGCGTCTCATAAAGCCTTGAAATTGAGCTTTCAGGGATGCCCTTTTTTTCTTCAAACTGTGTGTGTAGCTTACCTCATCACATTCTTTTCTTGAACTATGTGCCGCCTTTTGAAATATTTTGGCCACTACCTCCCTCAAGACATTTTGAGGGCAGGTTTCATTGACAGCCCTCCAGGACTTGTGCACACGAAGTGACCATTAGCACGGGTTTTCAAGCTGCCGTTGCAGGTAACGGCCACAGGGCTGCAGCATTTCTGCGTTTCCCACTCTGGTAACTAGTGAAACAGGCCTTCCTGCCAGTGGTGTTCCTTGGTTATCAATGACGGTGGGATGTGTCTGGAGAAACCCCCCAAAGCTGATGTCTCCTTACTTATATCTGTTTTTAAAATGGAATTTCTACTTTTCACTGGAGTACTCTTCCATTGTGTCCATGGACCACTGCTCCTTTCTGCATTCCTCTGTGGCTGGGCATTTTCATTGCTTCCAAGTGTTGGCTATGGTAAACATTGCTGGATTGCAGGATTGCCAGCCCGTGTCTTTTTGATTCTCATCCTCTCAGGTGATAGACCCAGCAGTGGCTATGCTTGATTGAACGGTCGCTCAATGTTGACCCTTTCCAGGCAACTCCACTGTGTTTTCCTTAGGGGCTCTTACCACGTCCCACTTAGAACCGAGGGTACGCATTTCTTCACCACCCCGTCAGCATTTCTTGTTTGCAGAAGTTTTGCTGCTGGCCATGCTGAGTCGTGTGACATGATAGGTTTTTTTAACGTGTAGTTTCGTGTCTAATAATTCCTAAGGTTCAGCATTTTTCCACGCCTTTTTTTATTCTGTTAAACAAAAACAGAAAAAAAAAAAACCCGTGAGTACAATAAACCTCTCGAAATTGTCTTCTTGGAAGGTTGCCCTCTTTCGACTTTTTTGGTCGATTTTCGACCCCAGGATTTTGTTTTGGAGGGCAGGTGTCATTTACAAGCCTGCAATGGGTGTGAATATTGAGTGACCATTAGCACTGACTTTAAAGCTGCTGCTGTGGGAAACGGCCACAAGGCGTCAGCATTGCTACATTCCCACATCTGGTTACTAGGGCAGCAGAGCCTTCTGGAAGTCCTGTTCCCAGGTTGTCAATTAGAATGGAATGTGCCAGGAAAAAACCCCAGAAGTGTATGTCACATTACTTCTTGTTCGCTCTTTTAATTTGTTTAAATCGGGGTAATGATTAGAATACTGTTGGTCCTGTATGTACAGAATCTGGTTCATTTGTACGTTTTATATATATATATATATATATTCTTGTACAGATCCTCTTCCCATGTAAATTATTGCAGTGTTCTGGTGACCTCCCTTGCTATATGGTCGGTCTGTTTGATATATATATTTAATACGTATTTGTACACATATGGTGACACTAATCTTAATTTATCCATTCCCCCCACCTTTCATTTTACATAAGCTTAGTTTGCTTTCTAAGTCTGTGAGTGTCTTTCTTTGTGGAAATATGTTCATTTGTGTCAGCTGTTAGATAACGCCTATAGGTGATGTCATACGGTATGCCTTTTGCTTTCCGACTTAACTCATGTTCTGTGATGATCTCTAGGCTCATCTCGGGTGCCTCAAAGAGCAGTGTTTCCTTGTTTTCCATGGCTAATAGTCCACTGTGTCCACGGACCAGCTCTTCTTATCCATTCATCTGTTGATGGATATTTGGGTTGCTTCGGTGTCTTGGCTACTGTGAAAACTCGTGGAGTGCAGCTCTTGCAGCCTGTCTTCTCAGGTGAGAGGCTCGGCTGTGGGTGCTCTGGATGGAAGGGTGGCTCAATTTTTAATTGAAAACGCAGCTCCTTTCTGTTCTCATTATTGGCTGTTACAACTAGACATGTCCTCCACAGACAGAGGGAACAGAGTTCTCTAAAACCCCTTCAGCATTTATTGTTTGTAGTCTTTTGGCTGACGGTAGTTAACTTGGGTGAGCTGAAAGCTTTTTGTAGGTTAGAGGAGTCTGATGATTCCTGATGTTGAGCTTTTCTCCATTTTCCTTTTTTTGATAAAGAGTGAGTAAAACTTACCTCTATCATACTATCTCTTTGACACATTTGCCTGCTTTGAATTTTTTTGGCCACGGCCGAGCTCAGGACATTTTTTTTTTTTTTGAGGGCAGGTGTCTTTTAGAGGCCTGAGTCCTTATGAATGTTAAGTGAACCATAGCTATGCGTTTGAAGCCGCTCTTGCGGGAAACGGCCACAAGGCGGCAGCATTTCTCCATTTCCAACTCTGGGTTTTCCTGCAACAGAGGCTTCCTGGAAATTGTGTTAGTAGGCTGCAAATGAGAGTGCAGTGTGTCAGGGCAAACCCCCAAGAGCTTATATCTCCTTACTTCTTGTGTGTTTTTCAAAATTTAATTGTTATCTAGTATCACAGCCAATTGGATAAAAATGTGGTGTGTGTTCTAGGTGTACTGCATCTGGTTCATCATATGTATGTATCAATCTATTCATCTTTGGATCCTTTCCCGTGTAGGTTATTACAGAGTGTTGAGTCGACCTCTCCTGGTATTCCTTAGGTATTTTGTGATTATATATTTCATATGTATCAGTACATGTCTGTAAACCCCCATATCCAAATTCATACATTCCTTACACCTTTCCACTTGGTTAAGCATAGTTGGTTTTCTGCATCTATGCACGGCCTTCTCTTGGAAATGACTTCATGGGTATCAATGTTGAAGTAACAGCTATAAGTGATGTCATAGGATATTTCTATTTCGGTTTCTTTCGTACTTCCTTTTGGGTGGGTATCTCTAGATCCTTCTACGGTGGTGCCAGCGGCACTGTTGCATGCTCTTCCGTGGCTCATGTTCCATTGTGCACATGGGCCCCCTTCTTCTTGGTGCATTGTTCTGTTGATGGACATTTGGGTTTCTTCCAAGTCTTGGCGATGGTACATGTTGCTGCAGTGCAGGATGGCCAGCCTGTGTCTTTTTGATTTTGGTCTACTCGGGAGATAGGCCCATCAGTGGGCCTACCCGATTACAGGTTAGCTCAATTTTTACCTTTCAGTGCACCTCCACGGTGTTCTCACTACTAGCTGTTCCCAGGTTACGTCCCAGCGGCCGCTAGAGGGCACAGAGTTCTCTAAAACACCTTGAGCATTTATTCTTTGTAGACTCTGTGGATGATGATCATTCTGACGACGGTGGGTGAACGTTTCTGTCGACTGGATTTGCATGGCTTTATTAATTCCTGATGTTGAGCATTTTTCCATGCCCTTTTATTTATCACAAGAGAAAGAAAGAAAGAGAAGACAAAATGTGCGCAAAATATGCCTCTTGAAATTGTCGTTTTGAAGTGTGCACGTCTTTTGAGTTGTTTTCCTCGATGGACGACCCAAGAATCGTTTTTGAGGGCAGGTGTCATTTATAGGCCTGCAATGATTTTGAATATCAAGTGACCATTAGCACTGGGTTTAAAGCTGCTGTTTCTAGAAACGGCCACAAGGCGGCAGCAGGTCTCCTTTACCAAACCTGGTTACTCGGGCAACAGAGCCTCCGTGGAAGTCGTATTCTCGGTTGTCAATTAGAATGGACTGTGCCAGGAAAAAGCCCCTTATGTTTGTGCCTCACGACTGACTTGTTCGTTTTTTAATTCAATGTTTATTGTTTCTCACAGCAAGTTTGATTACAATGTTTTGCTTGTTGTAGGTGTGAAAGATGTGGCTCTTTTACACATAAACACGTATCTAGTCTTCTTTGGATCCTTTTCCCATGTAGCTTATGACACAATGTTGAGTACTCTTCTCTTGGTATTCCGTAGGCCTTTGGTGATTTTGTATTTCACCTGTGTTTGTATCTCTCTCTTAAACCCAATTTCCTAATGTACACAATTCTCACACCTGTCCATGGGTGAACCATAAATCTGTTTATTGCATCTGTGATTGCCTTTCTCTGTGGAAATATCTTCAGTGATATCAATTTTCAGGGAACACCTATAAGTGATATCGTAGGCTATGTATCTTTCGCTCTGTGACTTACTGCAAGGTGCGTGATGAACTCTAGCCTCACCGATGGTGCTGTTGATGGCATTGTTTCCTTTTGTTCCTTGGCTAATATTCCATCTGCTCAGGTCCCTGTTCTTCTTTGTCCACTCATCTGTTGATGGACTTTCTGCTTGCTTCCATGTCCTGGCTATTGTAATACTCCTGCAATGCAGATTTGCCTGCCTGTGTCTTTCCACTTCTGTCTTCGTTCTTAGGTTATAGGCCCAGGAGTGGGCCTGCTGGATCATATCGTAACTCAGTGTTTACCTTGTAAAGGCACCTCCATTCTGTTCCCATTAGTGCCTCTTACCAGGTGAAGTCCTGTGGCGAGCACTGCCCTCTGAGGAAGGCGCCACTGAGACCCTCCTAAGCCTCAGGGCCCGACTGTACTCTCCTTGGTATGCATCCTGGACTTTATGGTATGAACATACAAAAGGAGATGGTCTTTGGCCAAATCGCTCCAGGGACCTGCTCAGTTACTGGGAGTCCCTGGTTGTTCCCTAAAGCTAGGAAAAGCAACCCTGGAGGGGAAATTGGTGCCTTTGAGGGAGAAGCCGAGCAGCCAACCAACCAGCTGATGCTGATAAGGTGTGACTAAGCCGAGAAGCCAACCAACCAGCTGATGCCGATAAGGCGTGACGAAGCAAATTCCCTGCTTTAGGGGTATATATACGGCTATGCTTTGTTATTAAACTTGCCTTGCAAGCGTCAGTTGCTTGTGCCCTTCTGATCCCATACCTTGGTGCGTTCAGTTCCCTACCCCCTCTCGTCGGTTGTTGCTACACTTTGAGGACCCGCCGCGGCTGGCGGCAAAGTCCCACTTAACCTAGAGGGTATGCACTTCTCCACAACCCCTTCAGCATGAATTGTTGGTAGTCTTGTTGCTGATGGTTCTTCTGACTGGTGTGAGCCGATACCTCTGTGGTTGGATTTGCATGCGTCTCATAAAGCCTTGAAATTGAGCTTTCAGGGATGCCCTTTTTTTCTTCAAACTGTGTGTGTAGCTTACCTCATCACATTCTTTTCTTGAACTATGTGCCGCCTTTTGAAATATTTTGGCCACTACCTCCCTCAAGACATTTTGAGGGCAGGTTTCATTGACAGCCCTCCAGGACTTGTGCACACGAAGTGACCATTAGCACGGGTTTTCAAGCTGCCGTTGCAGGTAACGGCCACAGGGCTGCAGCATTTCTGCGTTTCCCACTCTGGTAACTAGTGAAACAGGCCTTCCTGCCAGTGGTGTTCCTTGGTTATCAATGACGGTGGGATGTGTCTGGAGAAACCCCCCAAAGCTGATGTCTCCTTACTTATATCTGTTTTTAAAATGGAATTTCTACTTTTCACTGGAGTACTCTTCCATTGTGTCCATGGACCACTGCTCCTTTCTGCATTCCTCTGTGGCTGGGCATTTTCATTGCTTCCAAGTGTTGGCTATGGTAAACATTGCTGGATTGCAGGATTGCCAGCCCGTGTCTTTTTGATTCTCATCCTCTCAGGTGATAGACCCAGCAGTGGCTATGCTTGATTGAACGGTCGCTCAATGTTGACCCTTTCCAGGCAACTCCACTGTGTTTTCCTTAGGGGCTCTTACCACGTCCCACTTAGAACCGAGGGTACGCATTTCTTCACCACCCCGTCAGCATTTCTTGTTTGCAGAAGTTTTGCTGCTGGCCATGCTGAGTCGTGTGACATGATAGGTTTTTTTAACGTGTAGTTTCGTGTCTAATAATTCCTAAGGTTCAGCATTTTTCCACGCCTTTTTTTATTCTGTTAAACAAAAACAGAAAAAAAAAAAACCCGTGAGTACAATAAACCTCTCGAAATTGTCTTCTTGGAAGGCTGCCCTCTTTCGACTTTTTTGGTCGATTTTCGACCCCAGGATTTTGTTTTGGAGGGCAGGTGTCATTTACAAGCCTGCAATGGGTGTGAATATTGAGTGACCATTAGCACTGACTTTAAAGCTGCTGCTGTGGGAAACGGCCACAAGGCGTCAGCATTGCTACATTCCCACATCTGGTTACTAGGGCAGCAGAGCCTTCTGGAAGTCCTGTTCCCAGGTTGTCAATTAGAATGGAATGTGCCAGGAAAAAACCCCAGAAGTGTATGTCACATTACTTCTTGTTCGCTCTTTTAATTTGTTTAAATCGGGGTAATGATTAGAATACTGTTGGTCCTATATGTACAGAATCTGGTTCATTTGTACGTTTTATATATATATATATATATTCTTGTACAGATCCTCTTCCCATGTAAATTATTGCAGAGTGTTCTGGTGACCTCCCTTGCTATATGGTCGGTCTGTTTGATATATATATTTAATACGTATTTGTACACATATGGTGACACTAATCTTAATTTATCCATTCCCCCCACCTTTCATTTTACATAAGCTTAGTTTGCTTTCTAAGTCTGTGAGTGTCTTTCTTTGTGGAAATATGTTCATTTGTGTCAGCTGTTAGATAACGCCTATAGGTGATGTCATACGGTATGCCTTTTGCTTTCCGACTTAACTGATGTTCTGTGATGATCTCTAGGCTCATCTCGGGTGCCTCAAAGAGCAGTGTTTCCTTGTTTTCCATGGCTAATAGTCCACTGTGTCCACGGACCAGCTCTTCTTATCCATTCATCTGTTGATGGACATTTGGGTTGCTTCGGTGTCTTGGCTACTGTGAAAACTCGTGGAGTGCAGCTCTTGCAGCCTGTCTTCTCAGGTGAGAGGCTCGGCTGTGGGTGCTCTGGATGGAAGGGTGGCTCAATTTTTAATTGAAAACGCAGCTCCTTTCTGTTCTCATTATTGGCTGTTACAACTAGACATGTCCTCCACAGACAGAGGGAACAGAGTTCTCTAAAACCCCTTCAGCATTTATTGTTTGTAGTCTTTTGGCTGACGGTAGTTAACTTGGGTGAGCTGAAAGCTTTTTGTAGGTTAGAGGAGTCTGATGATTCCTGATGTTGAGCTTTTCTCCATTTTCCTTTTTTTGATAAAGAGTGAGTAAAACTTACCTCTATCATACTATCTCTTTGACACATTTGCCTGCTTTGAATTTTTTTGGCCACGGCCGAGCTCAGGACATTTTTTTTTTTTTGAGGGCAGGTGTCTTTTAGAGGCCTGAGTCCTTATGAATGTTAAGTGAACCATAGCTATGCGTTTGAAGCCGCTCTTGCGGGAAACGGCCACAAGGCGGCAGCATTTCTCCATTTCCAACTCTGGGTTTTCCTGCAACAGAGGCTTCCTGGAAATTGTGTTAGTAGGCTGCAAATGAGAGTGCAGTGTGTCAGGGCAAACCCCCAAGAGCTTATATCTCCTTACTTCTTGTGTGTTTTTTAAAATTTAATTGTTATCTAGTATCACAGCCAATTGGATAAAAATGTGGTGTGTGTTCTAGGTGTACTGCATCTGGTTCATCATATGTATGTATCAATCTATTCATCTTTGGATCCTTTCCCGTGTAGGTTATTACAGAGTGTTGAGTCGACCTCTCCTGGTATTCCTTAGGTATTTTGTGATTATATATTTCATATGTATCAGTACATGTCTGTAAACCCCCATATCCAAATTCATACATTCCTTACACCTTTCCACTTGGTTAAGCATAGTTGGTTTTCTGCATCTATGCACGGCCTTCTCTTGGAAATGACTTCATGGGTATCAATGTTGAAGTAACAGCTATAAGTGATGTCATAGGATATTTCTATTTCGGTTTCTTTCGTACTTCCTTTTGGGTGGGTATCTCTAGATCCTTCTACGGTGGTGCCAGCGGCACTGTTGCATGCTCTTCCGTGGCTCATGTTCCATTGTGCACATGGGCCCCCTTCTTCTTGGTGCATTGTTCTGTTGATGGACATTTGGGTTTCTTCCAAGTCTTGGCGATGGTACATGTTGCTGCAGTGCAGGATGGCCAGCCTGTGTCTTTTTGATTTTGGTCTACTCGGGAGATAGGCCCATCAGTGGGCCTACCCGATTACAGGTTAGCTCAATTTTTACCTTTCAGTGCACCTCCACGGTGTTCTCACTACTAGCTGTTCCCAGGTTACGTCCCAGCGGCCGCTAGAGGGCACAGAGTTCTCTAAAACACCTTGAGCATTTATTCTTTGTAGACTCTGTGGCTGATGATCATTCTGACGACGGTGGGTGAACGTTTCTGTCGACTGGATTTGCATGGCTTTATTAATTCCTGATGTTGAGCATTTTTCCATGCCCTTTTATTTATCACAAGAGAAAGAAAGAAAGAGAAGACAAAATGTGCGCAAAATATGCCTCTTGAAATTGTCGTTTTGAAGTGTGCACGTCTTTTGAGTTGTTTTCCTCGATGGACGACCCAAGAATCGTTTTTGAGGGCAGGTGTCATTTATAGGCCTGCAATGATTTTGAATATCAAGTGACCATTAGCACTGGGTTTAAAGCTGCTGTTTCTAGAAACGGCCACAAGGCGGCAGCAGGTCTCCTTTACCAAACCTGGTTACTCGGGCAACAGAGCCTCCGTGGAAGTCGTATTCTCGGTTGTCAATTAGAATGGACTGTGCCAGGAAAAAGCCCCTTATGTTTGTGCCTCACGACTGACTTGTTCGTTTTTTAATTCAATGTTTATTGTTTCTCACAGCAAGTTTGATTACAATGTTTTGCTTGTTGTAGGTGTGAAAGATGTGGCTCTTTTACACATAAACACGTATCTAGTCTTCTTTGGATCCTTTTCCCATGTAGCTTATGACACAATGTTGAGTACTCTTCTCTTGGTATTCCGTAGGCCTTTGGTGATTTTGTATTTCACCTGTGTTTGTATCTCTCTCTTAAACCCAATTTCCTAATGTACACAATTCTCACACCTGTCCATGGGTGAACCATAAATCTGTTTATTGCATCTGTGATTGCCTTTCTCTGTGGAAATATCTTCAGTGATATCAATTTTCAGGGAACACCTATAAGTGATATCGTAGGCTATGTATCTTTCGCTCTGTGACTTACTGCAAGGTGCGTGATGAACTCTAGCCTCACCGATGGTGCTGTTGATGGCATTGTTTCCTTTTGTTCCTTGGCTAATATTCCATCTGCTCAGGTCCCTGTTCTTCTTTGTCCACTCATCTGTTGATGGACTTTCTGCTTGCTTCCATGTCCTGGCTATTGTAATACTCCTGCAATGCAGATTTGCCTGCCTGTGTCTTTCCACTTCTGTCTTCTTTCTTAGGTTATAGGCCCAGGAGTGGGCCTGCTGGATCATATCGTAACTCAGTGTTTACCTTGTAAAGGCACCTCCATTCTGTTCCCATTAGTGCCTCTTACCAGGTGAAGTCCTGTGGCGAGCACTGCCCTCTGAGGAAGGCGCCACTGAGACCCTCCTAAGCCTCAGGGCCCGACTGTACTCTCCTTGGTATGCATCCTGGACTTTATGGTATGAACATACAAAAGGAGATGGTCTTTGGCCAAATCGCTCCAGGGACCTGCTCAGTTACTGGGAGTCCCTGGTTGTTCCCTAAAGCTAGGAAAAGCAACCCTGGAGGGGAAATTGGTGCCTTTGAGGGAGAAGCCGAGCAGCCAACCAACCAGCTGATGCTGATAAGGTGTGACTAAGCCGAGAAGCCAACCAACCAGCTGATGCCGATAAGGCGTGACGAAGCAAATTCCCTGCTTTAGGGGTATATATACGGCTATGCTTTGTTATTAAACTTGCCTTGCAAGCGTCAGTTGCTTGTGCCCTTCTGATCCCATACCTTGGTGCGTTCAGTTCCCTACCCCCTCTCGTCGGTTGTTGCTACACTTTGAGGACCCGCCGCGGCTGGCGGCAAAGTCCCACTTAACCTAGAGGGTATGCACTTCTCCACAACCCCTTCAGCATGAATTGTTGGTAGTCTTGTTGCTGATGGTTCTTCTGACTGGTGTGAGCCGATACCTCTGTGGTTGGATTTGCATGCGTCTCATAAAGCCTTGAAATTGAGCTTTCAGGGATGCCCTTTTTTTCTTCAAACTGTGTGTGTAGCTTACCTCATCACATTCTTTTCTTGAACTATGTGCCGCCTTTTGAAATATTTTGGCCACTACCTCCCTCAAGACATTTTGAGGGCAGGTTTCATTGACAGCCCTCCAGGACTTGTGCACACGAAGTGACCATTAGCACGGGTTTTCAAGCTGCCGTTGCAGGTAACGGCCACAGGGCTGCAGCATTTCTGCGTTTCCCACTCTGGTAACTAGTGAAACAGGCCTTCCTGCCAGTGGTGTTCCTTGGTTATCAATGACGGTGGGATGTGTCTGGAGAAACCCCCCAAAGCTGATGTCTCCTTACTTATATCTGTTTTTAAAATGGAATTTCTACTTTTCACTGGAGTACTCTTCCATTGTGTCCATGGACCACTGCTCCTTTCTGCATTCCTCTGTGGCTGGGCATTTTCATTGCTTCCAAGTGTTGGCTATGGTAAACATTGCTGGATTGCAGGATTGCCAGCCCGTGTCTTTTTGATTCTCATCCTCTCAGGTGATAGACCCAGCAGTGGCTATGCTTGATTGAACGGTCGCTCAATGTTGACCCTTTCCAGGCAACTCCACTGTGTTTTCCTTAGGGGCTCTTACCACGTCCCACTTAGAACCGAGGGTACGCATTTCTTCACCACCCCGTCAGCATTTCTTGTTTGCAGAAGTTTTGCTGCTGGCCATGCTGAGTCGTGTGACATGATAGGTTTTTTTAACGTGTAGTTTCGTGTCTAATAATTCCTAAGGTTCAGCATTTTTCCACGCCTTTTTTTATTCTGTTAAACAAAAACAGAAAAAAAAAAAAACCCGTGAGTACAATAAACCTCTCGAAATTGTCTTCTTGGAAGGCTGCCCTCTTTCGACTTTTTTGGTCGATTTTCGACCCCAGGATTTTGTTTTGGAGGGCAGGTGTCATTTACAAGCCTGCAATGGGTGTGAATATTGAGTGACCATTAGCACTGACTTTAAAGCTGCTGCTGTGGGAAACGGCCACAAGGCGTCAGCATTGCTACATTCCCACATCTGGTTACTAGGGCAGCAGAGCCTTCTGGAAGTCCTGTTCCCAGGTTGTCAATTAGAATGGAATGTGCCAGGAAAAAACCCCAGAAGTGTATGTCACATTACTTCTTGTTCGCTCTTTTAATTTGTTTAAATCGGGGTAATGATTAGAATACTGTTGGTCCTATATGTACAGAATCTGGTTCATTTGTACGTTTTATATATATATATATATATTCTTGTACAGATCCTCTTCCCATGTAAATTATTGCAGAGTGTTCTGGTGACCTCCCTTGCTATATGGTCGGTCTGTTTGATATATATATTTAATACGTATTTGTACACATATGGTGACACTAATCTTAATTTATCCATTCCCCCCACCTTTCATTTTACATAAGCTTAGTTTGCTTTCTAAGTCTGTGAGTGTCTTTCTTTGTGGAAATATGTTCATTTGTGTCAGCTGTTAGATAACGCCTATAGGTGATGTCATACGGTATGCCTTTTGCTTTCCGACTTAACTGATGTTCTGTGATGATCTCTAGGCTCATCTCGGGTGCCTCAAAGAGCAGTGTTTCCTTGTTTTCCATGGCTAATAGTCCACTGTGTCCACGGACCAGCTCTTCTTATCCATTCATCTGTTGATGGACATTTGGGTTGCTTCGGTGTCTTGGCTACTGTGAAAACTCGTGGAGTGCAGCTCTTGCAGCCTGTCTTCTCAGGTGAGAGGCTCGGCTGTGGGTGCTCTGGATGGAAGGGTGGCTCAATTTTTAATTGAAAACGCAGCTCCTTTCTGTTCTCATTATTGGCTGTTACAACTAGACATGTCCTCCACAGACAGAGGGAACAGAGTTCTCTAAAACCCCTTCAGCATTTATTGTTTGTAGTCTTTTGGCTGACGGTAGTTAACTTGGGTGAGCTGAAAGCTTTTTGTAGGTTAGAGGAGTCTGATGATTCCTGATGTTGAGCTTTTCTCCATTTTCCTTTTTTTGATAAAGAGTGAGTAAAACTTACCTCTATCATACTATCTCTTTGACACATTTGCCTGCTTTGAATTTTTTTGGCCACGGCCGAGCTCAGGACATTTTTTTTTTTTTGAGGGCAGGTGTCTTTTAGAGGCCTGAGTCCTTATGAATGTTAAGTGAACCATAGCTATGCGTTTGAAGCCGCTCTTGCGGGAAACGGCCACAAGGCGGCAGCATTTCTCCATTTCCAACTCTGGGTTTTCCTGCAACAGAGGCTTCCTGGAAATTGTGTTAGTAGGCTGCAAATGAGAGTGCAGTGTGTCAGGGCAAACCCCCAAGAGCTTATATCTCCTTACTTCTTGTGTGTTTTTTAAAATTTAATTGTTATCTAGTATCACAGCCAATTGGATAAAAATGTGGTGTGTGTTCTAGGTGTACTGCATCTGGTTCATCATATGTATGTATCAATCTATTCATCTTTGGATCCTTTCCCGTGTAGGTTATTACAGAGTGTTGAGTCGACCTCTCCTGGTATTCCTTAGGTATTTTGTGATTATATATTTCATATGTATCAGTACATGTCTGTAAACCCCCATATCCAAATTCATACATTCCTTACACCTTTCCACTTGGTTAAGCATAGTTGGTTTTCTGCATCTATGCACGGCCTTCTCTTGGAAATGACTTCATGGGTATCAATGTTGAAGTAACAGCTATAAGTGATGTCATAGGATATTTCTATTTCGGTTTCTTTCGTACTTCCTTTTGGGTGGGTATCTCTAGATCCTTCTACGGTGGTGCCAGCGGCACTGTTGCATGCTCTTCCGTGGCTCATGTTCCATTGTGCACATGGGCCCCCTTCTTCTTGGTGCATTGTTCTGTTGATGGACATTTGGGTTTCTTCCAAGTCTTGGCGATGGTACATGTTGCTGCAGTGCAGGATGGCCAGCCTGTGTCTTTTTGATTTTGGTCTACTCGGGAGATAGGCCCATCAGTGGGCCTACCCGATTACAGGTTAGCTCAATTTTTACCTTTCAGTGCACCTCCACGGTGTTCTCACTACTAGCTGTTCCCAGGTTACGTCCCAGCGGCCGCTAGAGGGCACAGAGTTCTCTAAAACACCTTGAGCATTTATTCTTTGTAGACTCTGTGGATGATGATCATTCTGACGACGGTGGGTGAACGTTTCTGTCGACTGGATTTGCATGGCTTTATTAATTCCTGATGTTGAGCATTTTTCCATGCCCTTTTATTTATCACAAGAGAAAGAAAGAAAGAGAAGACAAAATGTGCGCAAAATATGCCTCTTGAAATTGTCGTTTTGAAGTGTGCACGTCTTTTGAGTTGTTTTCCTCGATGGACGACCCAAGAATCGTTTTTGAGGGCAGGTGTCATTTATAGGCCTGCAATGATTTTGAATATCAAGTGACCATTAGCACTGGGTTTAAAGCTGCTGTTTCTAGAAACGGCCACAAGGCGGCAGCAGGTCTCCTTTACCAAACCTGGTTACTCGGGCAACAGAGCCTCCGTGGAAGTCGTATTCTCGGTTGTCAATTAGAATGGACTGTGCCAGGAAAAAGCCCCTTATGTTTGTGCCTCACGACTGACTTGTTCGTTTTTTAATTCAATGTTTATTGTTTCTCACAGCAAGTTTGATTACAATGTTTTGCTTGTTGTAGGTGTGAAAGATGTGGCTCTTTTACACATAAACACGTATCTAGTCTTCTTTGGATCCTTTTCCCATGTAGCTTATGACACAATGTTGAGTACTCTTCTCTTGGTATTCCGTAGGCCTTTGGTGATTTTGTATTTCACCTGTGTTTGTATCTCTCTCTTAAACCCAATTTCCTAATGTACACAATTCTCACACCTGTCCATGGGTGAACCATAAATCTGTTTATTGCATCTGTGATTGCCTTTCTCTGTGGAAATATCTTCAGTGATATCAATTTTCAGGGAACACCTATAAGTGATATCGTAGGCTATGTATCTTTCGCTCTGTGACTTACTGCAAGGTGCGTGATGAACTCTAGCCTCACCGATGGTGCTGTTGATGGCATTGTTTCCTTTTGTTCCTTGGCTAATATTCCATCTGCTCAGGTCCCTGTTCTTCTTTGTCCACTCATCTGTTGATGGACTTTCTGCTTGCTTCCATGTCCTGGCTATTGTAATACTCCTGCAATGCAGATTTGCCTGCCTGTGTCTTTCCACTTCTGTCTTCGTTCTTAGGTTATAGGCCCAGGAGTGGGCCTGCTGGATCATATCGTAACTCAGTGTTTACCTTGTAAAGGCACCTCCATTCTGTTCCCATTAGTGCCTCTTACCAGGTGAAGTCCTGTGGCGAGCACTGCCCTCTGAGGAAGGCGCCACTGAGACCCTCCTAAGCCTCAGGGCCCGACTGTACTCTCCTTGGTATGCATCCTGGACTTTATGGTATGAACATACAAAAGGAGATGGTCTTTGGCCAAATCGCTCCAGGGACCTGCTCAGTTACTGGGAGTCCCTGGTTGTTCCCTAAAGCTAGGAAAAGCAACCCTGGAGGGGAAATTGGTGCCTTTGAGGGAGAAGCCGAGCAGCCAACCAACCAGCTGATGCTGATAAGGTGTGACTAAGCCGAGAAGCCAACCAACCAGCTGATGCCGATAAGGCGTGACGAAGCAAATTCCCTGCTTTAGGGGTATATATACGGCTATGCTTTGTTATTAAACTTGCCTTGCAAGCGTCAGTTGCTTGTGCCCTTCTGATCCCATACCTTGGTGCGTTCAGTTCCCTACCCCCTCTCGTCGGTTGTTGCTACACTTTGAGGACCCGCCGCGGCTGGCGGCAAAGTCCCACTTAACCTAGAGGGTATGCACTTCTCCACAACCCCTTCAGCATGAATTGTTGGTAGTCTTGTTGCTGATGGTTCTTCTGACTGGTGTGAGCCGATACCTCTGTGGTTGGATTTGCATGCGTCTCATAAAGCCTTGAAATTGAGCTTTCAGGGATGCCCTTTTTTTCTTCAAACTGTGTGTGTAGCTTACCTCATCACATTCTTTTCTTGAACTATGTGCCGCCTTTTGAAATATTTTGGCCACTACCTCCCTCAAGACATTTTGAGGGCAGGTTTCATTGACAGCCCTCCAGGACTTGTGCACACGAAGTGACCATTAGCACGGGTTTTCAAGCTGCCGTTGCAGGTAACGGCCACAGGGCTGCAGCATTTCTGCGTTTCCCACTCTGGTAACTAGTGAAACAGGCCTTCCTGCCAGTGGTGTTCCTTGGTTATCAATGACGGTGGGATGTGTCTGGAGAAACCCCCCAAAGCTGATGTCTCCTTACTTATATCTGTTTTTAAAATGGAATTTCTACTTTTCACTGGAGTACTCTTCCATTGTGTCCATGGACCACTGCTCCTTTCTGCATTCCTCTGTGGCTGGGCATTTTCATTGCTTCCAAGTGTTGGCTATGGTAAACATTGCTGGATTGCAGGATTGCCAGCCCGTGTCTTTTTGATTCTCATCCTCTCAGGTGATAGACCCAGCAGTGGCTATGCTTGATTGAACGGTCGCTCAATGTTGACCCTTTCCAGGCAACTCCACTGTGTTTTCCTTAGGGGCTCTTACCACGTCCCACTTAGAACCGAGGGTACGCATTTCTTCACCACCCCGTCAGCATTTCTTGTTTGCAGAAGTTTTGCTGCTGGCCATGCTGAGTCGTGTGACATGATAGGTTTTTTTAACGTGTAGTTTCGTGTCTAATAATTCCTAAGGTTCAGCATTTTTCCACGCCTTTTTTTATTCTGTTAAACAAAAACAGAAAAAAAAAAAACCCGTGAGTACAATAAACCTCTCGAAATTGTCTTCTTGGAAGGCTGCCCTCTTTCGACTTTTTTGGTCGATTTTCGACCCCAGGATTTTGTTTTGGAGGGCAGGTGTCATTTACAAGCCTGCAATGGGTGTGAATATTGAGTGACCATTAGCACTGACTTTAAAGCTGCTGCTGTGGGAAACGGCCACAAGGCGTCAGCATTGCTACATTCCCACATCTGGTTACTAGGGCAGCAGAGCCTTCTGGAAGTCCTGTTCCCAGGTTGTCAATTAGAATGGAATGTGCCAGGAAAAAACCCCAGAAGTGTATGTCACATTACTTCTTGTTCGCTCTTTTAATTTGTTTAAATCGGGGTAATGATTAGAATACTGTTGGTCCTATATGTACAGAATCTGGTTCATTTGTACGTTTTATATATATATATATATATTCTTGTACAGATCCTCTTCCCATGTAAATTATTGCAGAGTGTTCTGGTGACCTCCCTTGCTATATGGTCGGTCTGTTTGATATATATATTTAATACGTATTTGTACACATATGGTGACACTAATCTTAATTTATCCATTCCCCCCACCTTTCATTTTACATAAGCTTAGTTTGCTTTCTAAGTCTGTGAGTGTCTTTCTTTGTGGAAATATGTTCATTTGTGTCAGCTGTTAGATAACGCCTATAGGTGATGTCATACGGTATGCCTTTTGCTTTCCGACTTAACTGATGTTCTGTGATGATCTCTAGGCTCATCTCGGGTGCCTCAAAGAGCAGTGTTTCCTTGTTTTCCATGGCTAATAGTCCACTGTGTCCACGGACCAGCTCTTCTTATCCATTCATCTGTTGATGGACATTTGGGTTGCTTCGGTGTCTTGGCTACTGTGAAAACTCGTGGAGTGCAGCTCTTGCAGCCTGTCTTCTCAGGTGAGAGGCTCGGCTGTGGGTGCTCTGGATGGAAGGGTGGCTCAATTTTTAATTGAAAACGCAGCTCCTTTCTGTTCTCATTATTGGCTGTTACAACTAGACATGTCCTCCACAGACAGAGGGAACAGAGTTCTCTAAAACCCCTTCAGCATTTATTGTTTGTAGTCTTTTGGCTGACGGTAGTTAACTTGGGTGAGCTGAAAGCTTTTTGTAGGTTAGAGGAGTCTGATGATTCCTGATGTTGAGCTTTTCTCCATTTTCCTTTTTTTGATAAAGAGTGAGTAAAACTTACCTCTATCATACTATCTCTTTGACACATTTGCCTGCTTTGAATTTTTTTGGCCACGGCCGAGCTCAGGACATTTTTTTTTTTTTGAGGGCAGGTGTCTTTTAGAGGCCTGAGTCCTTATGAATGTTAAGTGAACCATAGCTATGCGTTTGAAGCCGCTCTTGCGGGAAACGGCCACAAGGCGGCAGCATTTCTCCATTTCCAACTCTGGGTTTTCCTGCAACAGAGGCTTCCTGGAAATTGTGTTAGTAGGCTGCAAATGAGAGTGCAGTGTGTCAGGGCAAACCCCCAAGAGCTTATATCTCCTTACTTCTTGTGTGTTTTTTAAAATTTAATTGTTATCTAGTATCACAGCCAATTGGATAAAAATGTGGTGTGTGTTCTAGGTGTACTGCATCTGGTTCATCATATGTATGTATCAATCTATTCATCTTTGGATCCTTTCCCGTGTAGGTTATTACAGAGTGTTGAGTCGACCTCTCCTGGTATTCCTTAGGTATTTTGTGATTATATATTTCATATGTATCAGTACATGTCTGTAAACCCCCATATCCAAATTCATACATTCCTTACACCTTTCCACTTGGTTAAGCATAGTTGGTTTTCTGCATCTATGCACGGCCTTCTCTTGGAAATGACTTCATGGGTATCAATGTTGAAGTAACAGCTATAAGTGATGTCATAGGATATTTCTATTTCGGTTTCTTTCGTACTTCCTTTTGGGTGGGTATCTCTAGATCCTTCTACGGTGGTGCCAGCGGCACTGTTGCATGCTCTTCCGTGGCTCATGTTCCATTGTGCACATGGGCCCCCTTCTTCTTGGTGCATTGTTCTGTTGATGGACATTTGGGTTTCTTCCAAGTCTTGGCGATGGTACATGTTGCTGCAGTGCAGGATGGCCAGCCTGTGTCTTTTTGATTTTGGTCTACTCGGGAGATAGGCCCATCAGTGGGCCTACCCGATTACAGGTTAGCTCAATTTTTACCTTTCAGTGCACCTCCACGGTGTTCTCACTACTAGCTGTTCCCAGGTTACGTCCCAGCGGCCGCTAGAGGGCACAGAGTTCTCTAAAACACCTTGAGCATTTATTCTTTGTAGACTCTGTGGCTGATGATCATTCTGACGACGGTGGGTGAACGTTTCTGTCGACTGGATTTGCATGGCTTTATTAATTCCTGATGTTGAGCATTTTTCCATGCCCTTTTATTTATCACAAGAGAAAGAAAGAAAGAGAAGACAAAATGTGCGCAAAATATGCCTCTTGAAATTGTCGTTTTGAAGTGTGCACGTCTTTTGAGTTGTTTTCCTCGATGGACGACCCAAGAATCGTTTTTGAGGGCAGGTGTCATTTATAGGCCTGCAATGATTTTGAATATCAAGTGACCATTAGCACTGGGTTTAAAGCTGCTGTTTCTAGAAACGGCCACAAGGCGGCAGCAGGTCTCCTTTACCAAACCTGGTTACTCGGGCAACAGAGCCTCCGTGGAAGTCGTATTCTCGGTTGTCAATTAGAATGGACTGTGCCAGGAAAAAGCCCCTTATGTTTGTGCCTCACGACTGACTTGTTCGTTTTTTAATTCAATGTTTATTGTTTCTCACAGCAAGTTTGATTACAATGTTTTGCTTGTTGTAGGTGTGAAAGATGTGGCTCTTTTACACATAAACACGTATCTAGTCTTCTTTGGATCCTTTTCCCATGTAGCTTATGACACAATGTTGAGTACTCTTCTCTTGGTATTCCGTAGGCCTTTGGTGATTTTGTATTTCACCTGTGTTTGTATCTCTCTCTTAAACCCAATTTCCTAATGTACACAATTCTCACACCTGTCCATGGGTGAACCATAAATCTGTTTATTGCATCTGTGATTGCCTTTCTCTGTGGAAATATCTTCAGTGATATCAATTTTCAGGGAACACCTATAAGTGATATCGTAGGCTATGTATCTTTCGCTCTGTGACTTACTGCAAGGTGCGTGATGAACTCTAGCCTCACCGATGGTGCTGTTGATGGCATTGTTTCCTTTTGTTCCTTGGCTAATATTCCATCTGCTCAGGTCCCTGTTCTTCTTTGTCCACTCATCTGTTGATGGACTTTCTGCTTGCTTCCATGTCCTGGCTATTGTAATACTCCTGCAATGCAGATTTGCCTGCCTGTGTCTTTCCACTTCTGTCTTCTTTCTTAGGTTATAGGCCCAGGAGTGGGCCTGCTGGATCATATCGTAACTCAGTGTTTACCTTGTAAAGGCACCTCCATTCTGTTCCCATTAGTGCCTCTTACCAGGTGAAGTCCTGTGGCGAGCACTGCCCTCTGAGGAAGGCGCCACTGAGACCCTCCTAAGCCTCAGGGCCCGACTGTACTCTCCTTGGTATGCATCCTGGACTTTATGGTATGAACATACAAAAGGAGATGGTCTTTGGCCAAATCGCTCCAGGGACCTGCTCAGTTACTGGGAGTCCCTGGTTGTTCCCTAAAGCTAGGAAAAGCAACCCTGGAGGGGAAATTGGTGCCTTTGAGGGAGAAGCCGAGCAGCCAACCAACCAGCTGATGCTGATAAGGTGTGACTAAGCCGAGAAGCCAACCAACCAGCTGATGCCGATAAGGCGTGACGAAGCAAATTCCCTGCTTTAGGGGTATATATACGGCTATGCTTTGTTATTAAACTTGCCTTGCAAGCGTCAGTTGCTTGTGCCCTTCTGATCCCATACCTTGGTGCGTTCAGTTCCCTACCCCCTCTCGTCGGTTGTTGCTACACTTTGAGGACCCGCCGCGGCTGGCGGCAAAGTCCCACTTAACCTAGAGGGTATGCACTTCTCCACAACCCCTTCAGCATGAATTGTTGGTAGTCTTGTTGCTGATGGTTCTTCTGACTGGTGTGAGCCGATACCTCTGTGGTTGGATTTGCATGCGTCTCATAAAGCCTTGAAATTGAGCTTTCAGGGATGCCCTTTTTTTCTTCAAACTGTGTGTGTAGCTTACCTCATCACATTCTTTTCTTGAACTATGTGCCGCCTTTTGAAATATTTTGGCCACTACCTCCCTCAAGACATTTTGAGGGCAGGTTTCATTGACAGCCCTCCAGGACTTGTGCACACGAAGTGACCATTAGCACGGGTTTTCAAGCTGCCGTTGCAGGTAACGGCCACAGGGCTGCAGCATTTCTGCGTTTCCCACTCTGGTAACTAGTGAAACAGGCCTTCCTGCCAGTGGTGTTCCTTGGTTATCAATGACGGTGGGATGTGTCTGGAGAAACCCCCCAAAGCTGATGTCTCCTTACTTATATCTGTTTTTAAAATGGAATTTCTACTTTTCACTGGAGTACTCTTCCATTGTGTCCATGGACCACTGCTCCTTTCTGCATTCCTCTGTGGCTGGGCATTTTCATTGCTTCCAAGTGTTGGCTATGGTAAACATTGCTGGATTGCAGGATTGCCAGCCCGTGTCTTTTTGATTCTCATCCTCTCAGGTGATAGACCCAGCAGTGGCTATGCTTGATTGAACGGTCGCTCAATGTTGACCCTTTCCAGGCAACTCCACTGTGTTTTCCTTAGGGGCTCTTACCACGTCCCACTTAGAACCGAGGGTACGCATTTCTTCACCACCCCGTCAGCATTTCTTGTTTGCAGAAGTTTTGCTGCTGGCCATGCTGAGTCGTGTGACATGATAGGTTTTTTTAACGTGTAGTTTCGTGTCTAATAATTCCTAAGGTTCAGCATTTTTCCACGCCTTTTTTTATTCTGTTAAACAAAAACAGAAAAAAAAAAACCCGTGAGTACAATAAACCTCTCGAAATTGTCTTCTTGGAAGGCTGCCCTCTTTGGACTTTTTTGGTCGATTTTCGACCCCAGGATTTTGTTTTGGAGGGCAGGTGTCATTTACAAGCCTGCAATGGGTGTGAATATTGAGTGACCATTAGCACTGACTTTAAAGCTGCTGCTGTGGGAAACGGCCACAAGGCGTCAGCATTGCTACATTCCCACATCTGGTTACTAGGGCAGCAGAGCCTTCTGGAAGTCCTGTTCCCAGGTTGTCAATTAGAATGGAATGTGCCAGGAAAAAACCCCAGAAGTGTATGTCACATTACTTCTTGTTCGCTCTTTTAATTTGTTTAAATCGGGGTAATGATTAGAATACTGTTGGTCCTATATGTACAGAATCTGGTTCATTTGTACGTTTTATATATATATATATATATTCTTGTACAGATCCTCTTCCCATGTAAATTATTGCAGAGTGTTCTGGTGACCTCCCTTGCTATATGGTCGGTCTGTTTGATATATATATTTAATACGTATTTGTACACATATGGTGACACTAATCTTAATTTATCCATTCCCCCCACCTTTCATTTTACATAAGCTTAGTTTGCTTTCTAAGTCTGTGAGTGTCTTTCTTTGTGGAAATATGTTCATTTGTGTCAGCTGTTAGATAACGCCTATAGGTGATGTCATACGGTATGCCTTTTGCTTTCCGACTTAACTCATGTTCTGTGATGATCTCTAGGCTCATCTCGGGTGCCTCAAAGAGCAGTGTTTCCTTGTTTTCCATGGCTAATAGTCCACTGTGTCCACGGACCAGCTCTTCTTATCCATTCATCTGTTGATGGACATTTGGGTTGCTTCGGTGTCTTGGCTACTGTGAAAACTCGTGGAGTGCAGCTCTTGCAGCCTGTCTTCTCAGGTGAGAGGCTCAGCTGTGGGTGCTCTGGATGGAAGGGTGGCTCAATTTTTAATTGAAAACGCAGCTCCTTTCTGTTCTCATTATTGGCTGTTACAACTAGACATGTCCTCCACAGACAGAGGGAACAGAGTTCTCTAAAACCCCTTCAGCATTTATTGTTTGTAGTCTTTTGGCTGACGGTAGTTAACTTGGGTGAGCTGAAAGCTTTTTGTAGGTTAGAGGAGTCTGATGATTCCTGATGTTGAGCTTTTCTCCATTTTCCTTTTTTTGATAAAGAGTGAGTAAAACTTACCTCTATCATACTATCTCTTTGACACATTTGCCTGCTTTGAATTTTTTTGGCCACGGCCGAGCTCAGGACATTTTTTTTTTTTTTGAGGGCAGGTGTCTTTTAGAGGCCTGAGTCCTTATGAATGTTAAGTGAACCATAGCTATGCGTTTGAAGCCGCTCTTGCGGGAAACGGCCACAAGGCGGCAGCATTTCTCCATTTCCAACTCTGGGTTTTCCTGCAACAGAGGCTTCCTGGAAATTGTGTTAGTAGGCTGCAAATGAGAGTGCAGTGTGTCAGGGCAAACCCCCAAGAGCTTATATCTCCTTACTTCTTGTGTGTTTTTCAAAATTTAATTGTTATCTAGTATCACAGCCAATTGGATAAAAATGTGGTGTGTGTTCTAGGTGTACTGCATCTGGTTCATCATATGTATGTATCAATCTATTCATCTTTGGATCCTTTCCCGTGTAGGTTATTACAGAGTGTTGAGTCGACCTCTCCTGGTATTCCTTAGGTATTTTGTGATTATATATTTCATATGTATCAGTACATGTCTGTAAACCCCCATATCCAAATTCATACATTCCTTACACCTTTCCACTTGGTTAAGCATAGTTGGTTTTCTGCATCTATGCACGGCCTTCTCTTGGAAATGACTTCATGGGTATCAATGTTGAAGTAACAGCTATAAGTGATGTCATAGGATATTTCTATTTCGGTTTCTTTCGTACTTCCTTTTGGGTGGGTATCTCTAGATCCTTCTACGGTGGTGCCAGCGGCACTGTTGCATGCTCTTCCGTGGCTCATGTTCCATTGTGCACATGGGCCCCCTTCTTCTTGGTGCATTGTTCTGTTGATGGACATTTGGGTTTCTTCCAAGTCTTGGCGATGGTACATGTTGCTGCAGTGCAGGATGGCCAGCCTGTGTCTTTTTGATTTTGGTCTACTCGGGAGATAGGCCCATCAGTGGGCCTACCCGATTACAGGTTAGCTCAATTTTTACCTTTCAGTGCACCTCCACGGTGTTCTCACTACTAGCTGTTCCCAGGTTACGTCCCAGCGGCCGCTAGAGGGCACAGAGTTCTCTAAAACACCTTGAGCATTTATTCTTTGTAGACTCTGTGGCTGATGATCATTCTGACGACGGTGGGTGAACGTTTCTGTCGACTGGATTTGCATGGCTTTATTAATTCCTGATGTTGAGCATTTTTCCATGCCCTTTTATTTATCACAAGAGAAAGAAAGAAAGAGAAGACAAAATGTGCGCAAAATATGCCTCTTGAAATTGTCGTTTTGAAGTGTGCACGTCTTTTGAGTTGTTTTCCTCGATGGACGACCCAAGAATCGTTTTTGAGGGCAGGTGTCATTTATAGGCCTGCAATGATTTTGAATATCAAGTGACCATTAGCACTGGGTTTAAAGCTGCTGTTTCTAGAAACGGCCACAAGGCGGCAGCAGGTCTCCTTTACCAAACCTGGTTACTCGGGCAACAGAGCCTCCGTGGAAGTCGTATTCTCGGTTGTCAATTAGAATGGACTGTGCCAGGAAAAAGCCCCTTATGTTTGTGCCTCACGACTGACTTGTTCGTTTTTTAATTCAATGTTTATTGTTTCTCACAGCAAGTTTGATTACAATGTTTTGCTTGTTGTAGGTGTGAAAGATGTGGCTCTTTTACACATAAACACGTATCTAGTCTTCTTTGGATCCTTTTCCCATGTAGCTTATGACACAATGTTGAGTACTCTTCTCTTGGTATTCCGTAGGCCTTTGGTGATTTTGTATTTCACCTGTGTTTGTATCTCGCTCTTAAACCCAATTTCCTAATGTACACAATTCTCACACCTGTCCATGGGTGAACCATAAATCTGTTTATTGCATCTGTGATTGCCTTTCTCTGTGGAAATATCTTCAGTGATATCAATTTTCAGGGAACACCTATAAGTGATATCGTAGGCTATGTATCTTTCGCTCTGTGACTTACTGCAAGGTGCGTGATGAACTCTAGCCTCACCGATGGTGCTGTTGATGGCATTGTTTCCTTTTGTTCCTTGGCTAATATTCCATCTGCTCAGGTCCCTGTTCTTCTTTGTCCACTCATCTGTTGATGGACTTTCTGCTTGCTTCCATGTCCTGGCTATTGTAATACTCCTGCAATGCAGATTTGCCTGCCTGTGTCTTTCCACTTCTGTCTTCTTTCTTAGGTTATAGGCCCAGGAGTGGGCCTGCTGGATCATATCGTAACTCAGTGTTTACCTTGTAAAGGCACCTCCATTCTGTTCCCATTAGTGCCTCTTACCAGGTGAAGTCCTGTGGCGAGCATTGCCCTCTGAGGAAGGCGCCACTGAGACCCTCCTAAGCCTCAGGGCCCGACTGTACTCTCCTTGGTATGCATCCTGGACTTTATGGTATGAACATACAAAAGGAGATGGTCTTTGGCCAAATCGCTCCAGGGACCTGCTCAGTTACTGGGAGTCCCTGGTTGTTCCCTAAAGCTAGGAAAAGCAACCCTGGAGGGGAAATTGGTGCCTTTGAGGGAGAAGCCGAGCAGCCAACCAACCAGCTGATGCTGATAAGGTGTGACTAAGCCGAGAAGCCAACCAACCAGCTGATGCCGATAAGGCGTGACGAAGCAAATTCCCTGCTTTAGGGGTATATATACGGCTATGCTTTGTTATTAAACTTGCCTTGCAAGCGTCAGTTGCTTGTGCCCTTCTGATCCCATACCTTGGTGCGTTCAGTTCCCTACCCCCTCTCGTCGGTTGTTGCTACACTTTGAGGACCCGCCGCGGCTGGCGGCAAAGTCCCACTTAACCTAGAGGGTATGCACTTCTCCACAACCCCTTCAGCATGAATTGTTGGTAGTCTTGTTGCTGATGGTTCTTCTGACTGGTGTGAGCCGATACCTCTGTGGTTGGATTTGCATGCGTCTCATAAAGCCTTGAAATTGAGCTTTCAGGGATGCCCTTTTTTTCTTCAAACTGTGTGTGTAGCTTACCTCATCACATTCTTTTCTTGAACTATGTGCCGCCTTTTGAAATATTTTGGCCACTACCTCCCTCAAGACATTTTGAGGGCAGGTTTCATTGACAGCCCTCCAGGACTTGTGCACACGAAGTGACCATTAGCACGGGTTTTCAAGCTGCCGTTGCAGGTAACGGCCACAGGGCTGCAGCATTTCTGCGTTTCCCACTCTGGTAACTAGTGAAACAGGCCTTCCTGCCAGTGGTGTTCCTTGGTTATCAATGACGGTGGGATGTGTCTGGAGAAACCCCCCAAAGCTGATGTCTCCTTACTTATATCTGTTTTTAAAATGGAATTTCTACTTTTCACTGGAGTACTCTTCCATTGTGTCCATGGACCACTGCTCCTTTCTGCATTCCTCTGTGGCTGGGCATTTTCATTGCTTCCAAGTGTTGGCTATGGTAAACATTGCTGGATTGCAGGATTGCCAGCCCGTGTCTTTTTGATTCTCATCCTCTCAGGTGATAGACCCAGCAGTGGCTATGCTTGATTGAACGGTCGCTCAATGTTGACCCTTTCCAGGCAACTCCACTGTGTTTTCCTTAGGGGCTCTTACCACGTCCCACTTAGAACCGAGGGTACGCATTTCTTCACCACCCCGTCAGCATTTCTTGTTTGCAGAAGTTTTGCTGCTGGCCATGCTGAGTCGTGTGACATGATAGGTTTTTTTAACGTGTAGTTTCGTGTCTAATAATTCCTAAGGTTCAGCATTTTTCCACGCCTTTTTTTATTCTGTTAAACAAAAACAGAAAAAAAAAAAAACCCGTGAGTACAATAAACCTCTCGAAATTGTCTTCTTGGAAGGTTGCCCTCTTTCGACTTTTTTGGTCGATTTTCGACCCCAGGATTTTGTTTTGGAGGGCAGGTGTCATTTACAAGCCTGCAATGGGTGTGAATATTGAGTGACCATTAGCACTGACTTTAAAGCTGCTGCTGTGGGAAACGGCCACAAGGCGTCAGCATTGCTACATTCCCACATCTGGTTACTAGGGCAGCAGAGCCTTCTGGAAGTCCTGTTCCCAGGTTGTCAATTAGAATGGAATGTGCCAGGAAAAAACCCCAGAAGTGTATGTCACATTACTTCTTGTTCGCTCTTTTAATTTGTTTAAATCGGGGTAATGATTAGAATACTGTTGGTCCTGTATGTACAGAATCTGGTTCATTTGTACGTTTTATATATATATATATATATATTCTTGTACAGATCCTCTTCCCATGTAAATTATTGCAGTGTTCTGGTGACCTCCCTTGCTATATGGTCGGTCTGTTTGATATATATATTTAATACGTATTTGTACACATATGGTGACACTAATCTTAATTTATCCATTCCCCCCACCTTTCATTTTACATAAGCTTAGTTTGCTTTCTAAGTCTGTGAGTGTCTTTCTTTGTGGAAATATGTTCATTTGTGTCAGCTGTTAGATAACGCCTATAGGTGATGTCATACGGTATGCCTTTTGCTTTCCGACTTAACTCATGTTCTGTGATGATCTCTAGGCTCATCTCGGGTGCCTCAAAGAGCAGTGTTTCCTTGTTTTCCATGGCTAATAGTCCACTGTGTCCACGGACCAGCTCTTCTTATCCATTCATCTGTTGATGGATATTTGGGTTGCTTCGGTGTCTTGGCTACTGTGAAAACTCGTGGAGTGCAGCTCTTGCAGCCTGTCTTCTCAGGTGAGAGGCTCAGCTGTGGGTGCTCTGGATGGAAGGGTGGCTCAATTTTTAATTGAAAACGCAGCTCCTTTCTGTTCTCATTATTGGCTGTTACAACTAGACATGTCCTCCACAAACAGAGGGAACAGAGTTCTCTAAAACCCCTTCAGCATTTATTGTTTGTAGTCTTTTGGCTGACGGTAGTTAACTTGGGTGAGCTGAAAGCTTTTTGTAGGTTAGAGGAGTCTGATGATTCCTGATGTTGAGCTTTTCTCCATTTTCCTTTTTTTGATAAAGAGTGAGTAAAACTTACCTCTATCATACTATCTCTTTGACACATTTGCCTGCTTTGAATTTTTTTGGCCACGGCCGAGCTCAGGACATTTTTTTTTTTTTTGAGGGCAGGTGTCTTTTAGAGGCCTGAGTCCTTATGAATGTTAAGTGAACCATAGCTATGCGTTTGAAGCCGCTCTTGCGGGAAACGGCCACAAGGCGGCAGCATTTCTCCATTTCCAACTCTGGGTTTTCCTGCAACAGAGGCTTCCTGGAAATTGTGTTAGTAGGCTGCAAATGAGAGTGCAGTGTGTCAGGGCAAACCCCCAAGAGCTTATATCTCCTTACTTCTTGTGTGTTTTTCAAAATTTAATTGTTATCTAGTATCACAGCCAATTGGATAAAAATGTGGTGTGTGTTCTAGGTGTACTGCATCTGGTTCATCATATGTATGTATCAATCTATTCATCTTTGGATCCTTTCCCGTGTAGGTTATTACAGAGTGTTGAGTCGACCTCTCCTGGTATTCCTTAGGTATTTTGTGATTATATATTTCATATGTATCAGTACATGTCTGTAAACCCCCATATCCAAATTCATACATTCCTTACACCTTTCCACTTGGTTAAGCATAGTTGGTTTTCTGCATCTATGCACGGCCTTCTCTTGGAAATGACTTCATGGGTATCAATGTTGAAGTAACAGCTATAAGTGATGTCATAGGATATTTCTATTTCGGTTTCTTTCGTACTTCCTTTTGGGTGGGTATCTCTAGATCCTTCTACGGTGGTGCCAGCGGCACTGTTGCATGCTCTTCCGTGGCTCATGTTCCATTGTGCACATGGGCCCCCTTCTTCTTGGTGCATTGTTCTGTTGATGGACATTTGGGTTTCTTCCAAGTCTTGGCGATGGTACATGTTGCTGCAGTGCAGGATGGCCAGCCTGTGTCTTTTTGATTTTGGTCTACTCGGGAGATAGGCCCATCAGTGGGCCTACCCGATTACAGGTTAGCTCAATTTTTACCTTTCAGTGCACCTCCACGGTGTTCTCACTACTAGCTGTTCCCAGGTTACGTCCCAGCGGCCGCTAGAGGGCACAGAGTTCTCTAAAACACCTTGAGCATTTATTCTTTGTAGACTCTGTGGCTGATGATCATTCTGACGACGGTGGGTGAACGTTTCTGTCGACTGGATTTGCATGGCTTTATTAATTCCTGATGTTGAGCATTTTTCCATGCCCTTTTATTTATCACAAGAGAAAGAAAGAAAGAGAAGACAAAATGTGCGCAAAATATGCCTCTTGAAATTGTCGTTTTGAAGTGTGCACGTCTTTTGAGTTGTTTTCCTCGATGGACGACCCAAGAATCGTTTTTGAGGGCAGGTGTCATTTATAGGCCTGCAATGATTTTGAATATCAAGTGACCATTAGCACTGGGTTTAAAGCTGCTGTTTCTAGAAACGGCCACAAGGCGGCAGCAGGTCTCCTTTACCAAACCTGGTTACTCGGGCAACAGAGCCTCCGTGGAAGTCGTATTCTCGGTTGTCAATTAGAATGGACTGTGCCAGGAAAAAGCCCCTTATGTTTGTGCCTCACGACTGACTTGTTCGTTTTTTAATTCAATGTTTATTGTTTCTCACAGCAAGTTTGATTACAATGTTTTGCTTGTTGTAGGTGTGAAAGATGTGGCTCTTTTACACATAAACACGTATCTAGTCTTCTTTGGATCCTTTTCCCATGTAGCTTATGACACAATGTTGAGTACTCTTCTCTTGGTATTCCGTAGGCCTTTGGTGATTTTGTATTTCACCTGTGTTTGTATCTCGCTCTTAAACCCAATTTCCTAATGTACACAATTCTCACACCTGTCCATGGGTGAACCATAAATCTGTTTATTGCATCTGTGATTGCCTTTCTCTGTGGAAATATCTTCAGTGATATCAATTTTCAGGGAACACCTATAAGTGATATCGTAGGCTATGTATCTTTCGCTCTGTGACTTACTGCAAGGTGCGTGATGAACTCTAGCCTCACCGATGGTGCTGTTGATGGCATTGTTTCCTTTTGTTCCTTGGCTAATATTCCATCTGCTCAGGTCCCTGTTCTTCTTTGTCCACTCATCTGTTGATGGACTTTCTGCTTGCTTCCATGTCCTGGCTATTGTAATACTCCTGCAATGCAGATTTGCCTGCCTGTGTCTTTCCACTTCTGTCTTCTTTCTTAGGTTATAGGCCCAGGAGTGGGCCTGCTGGATCATATCGTAACTCAGTGTTTACCTTGTAAAGGCACCTCCATTCTGTTCCCATTAGTGCCTCTTACCAGGTGAAGTCCTGTGGCGAGCATTGCCCTCTGAGGAAGGCGCCACTGAGACCCTCCTAAGCCTCAGGGCCCGACTGTACTCTCCTTGGTATGCATCCTGGACTTTATGGTATGAACATACAAAAGGAGATGGTCTTTGGCCAAATCGCTCCAGGGACCTGCTCAGTTACTGGGAGTCCCTGGTTGTTCCCTAAAGCTAGGAAAAGCAACCCTGGAGGGGAAATTGGTGCCTTTGAGGGAGAAGCCGAGCAGCCAACCAACCAGCTGATGCTGATAAGGTGTGACTAAGCCGAGAAGCCAACCAACCAGCTGATGCCGATAAGGCGTGACGAAGCAAATTCCCTGCTTTAGGGGTATATATACGGCTATGCTTTGTTATTAAACTTGCCTTGCAAGCGTCAGTTGCTTGTGCCCTTCTGATCCCATACCTTGGTGCGTTCAGTTCCCTACCCCCTCTCGTCGGTTGTTGCTACACTTTGAGGACCCGCCGCGGCTGGCGGCAAAGTCCCACTTAACCTAGAGGGTATGCACTTCTCCACAACCCCTTCAGCATGAATTGTTGGTAGTCTTGTTGCTGATGGTTCTTCTGACTGGTGTGAGCCGATACCTCTGTGGTTGGATTTGCATGCGTCTCATAAAGCCTTGAAATTGAGCTTTCAGGGATGCCCTTTTTTTCTTCAAACTGTGTGTGTAGCTTACCTCATCACATTCTTTTCTTGAACTATGTGCCGCCTTTTGAAATATTTTGGCCACTACCTCCCTCAAGACATTTTGAGGGCAGGTTTCATTGACAGCCCTCCAGGACTTGTGCACACGAAGTGACCATTAGCACGGGTTTTCAAGCTGCCGTTGCAGGTAACGGCCACAGGGCTGCAGCATTTCTGCGTTTCCCACTCTGGTAACTAGTGAAACAGGCCTTCCTGCCAGTGGTGTTCCTTGGTTATCAATGACGGTGGGATGTGTCTGGAGAAACCCCCCAAAGCTGATGTCTCCTTACTTATATCTGTTTTTAAAATGGAATTTCTACTTTTCACTGGAGTACTCTTCCATTGTGTCCATGGACCACTGCTCCTTTCTGCATTCCTCTGTGGCTGGGCATTTTCATTGCTTCCAAGTGTTGGCTATGGTAAACATTGCTGGATTGCAGGATTGCCAGCCCGTGTCTTTTTGATTCTCATCCTCTCAGGTGATAGACCCAGCAGTGGCTATGCTTGATTGAACGGTCGCTCAATGTTGACCCTTTCCAGGCAACTCCACTGTGTTTTCCTTAGGGGCTCTTACCACGTCCCACTTAGAACCGAGGGTACGCATTTCTTCACCACCCCGTCAGCATTTCTTGTTTGCAGAAGTTTTGCTGCTGGCCATGCTGAGTCGTGTGACATGATAGGTTTTTTTAACGTGTAGTTTCGTGTCTAATAATTCCTAAGGTTCAGCATTTTTCCACGCCTTTTTTTATTCTGTTAAACAAAAACAGAAAAAAAAAAAAACCCGTGAGTACAATAAACCTCTCGAAATTGTCTTCTTGGAAGGTTGCCCTCTTTCGACTTTTTTGGTCGATTTTCGACCCCAGGATTTTGTTTTGGAGGGCAGGTGTCATTTACAAGCCTGCAATGGGTGTGAATATTGAGTGACCATTAGCACTGACTTTAAAGCTGCTGCTGTGGGAAACGGCCACAAGGCGTCAGCATTGCTACATTCCCACATCTGGTTACTAGGGCAGCAGAGCCTTCTGGAAGTCCTGTTCCCAGGTTGTCAATTAGAATGGAATGTGCCAGGAAAAAACCCCAGAAGTGTATGTCACATTACTTCTTGTTCGCTCTTTTAATTTGTTTAAATCGGGGTAATGATTAGAATACTGTTGGTCCTGTATGTACAGAATCTGGTTCATTTGTACGTTTTATATATATATATATATATATTCTTGTACAGATCCTCTTCCCATGTAAATTATTGCAGTGTTCTGGTGACCTCCCTTGCTATATGGTCGGTCTGTTTGATATATATATTTAATACGTATTTGTACACATATGGTGACACTAATCTTAATTTATCCATTCCCCCCACCTTTCATTTTACATAAGCTTAGTTTGCTTTCTAAGTCTGTGAGTGTCTTTCTTTGTGGAAATATGTTCATTTGTGTCAGCTGTTAGATAACGCCTATAGGTGATGTCATACGGTATGCCTTTTGCTTTCCGACTTAACTCATGTTCTGTGATGATCTCTAGGCTCATCTCGGGTGCCTCAAAGAGCAGTGTTTCCTTGTTTTCCATGGCTAATAGTCCACTGTGTCCACGGACCAGCTCTTCTTATCCATTCATCTGTTGATGGATATTTGGGTTGCTTCGGTGTCTTGGCTACTGTGAAAACTCGTGGAGTGCAGCTCTTGCAGCCTGTCTTCTCAGGTGAGAGGCTCAGCTGTGGGTGCTCTGGATGGAAGGGTGGCTCAATTTTTAATTGAAAACGCAGCTCCTTTCTGTTCTCATTATTGGCTGTTACAACTAGACATGTCCTCCACAGACAGAGGGAACAGAGTTCTCTAAAACCCCTTCAGCATTTATTGTTTGTAGTCTTTTGGCTGACGGTAGTTAACTTGGGTGAGCTGAAAGCTTTTTGTAGGTTAGAGGAGTCTGATGATTCCTGATGTTGAGCTTTTCTCCATTTTCCTTTTTTTGATAAAGAGTGAGTAAAACTTACCTCTATCATACTATCTCTTTGACACATTTGCCTGCTTTGAATTTTTTTGGCCACGGCCGAGCTCAGGACATTTTTTTTTTTTGAGGGCAGGTGTCTTTTAGAGGCCTGAGTCCTTATGAATGTTAAGTGAACCATAGCTATGCGTTTGAAGCCGCTCTTGCAGGAAACGGCCACAAGGCGGCAGCATTTCTCCATTTCCAACTCTGGGTTTTCCTGCAACAGAGGCTTCCTGGAAATTGTGTTAGTAGGCTGCAAATGAGAGTGCAGTGTGTCAGGGCAAACCCCCAAGAGCTTATATCTCCTTACTTCTTGTGTGTTTTTCAAAATTTAATTGTTATCTAGTATCACAGCCAATTGGATAAAAATGTGGTGTGTGTTCTAGGTGTACTGCATCTGGTTCATCATATGTATGTATCAATCTATTCATCTTTGGATCCTTTCCCGTGTAGGTTATTACAGAGTGTTGAGTCGACCTCTCCTGGTATTCCTTAGGTATTTTGTGATTATATATTTCATATGTATCAGTACATGTCTGTAAACCCCCATATCCAAATTCATACATTCCTTACACCTTTCCACTTGGTTAAGCATAGTTGGTTTTCTGCATCTATGCACGGCCTTCTCTTGGAAATGACTTCATGGGTATCAATGTTGAAGTAACAGCTATAAGTGATGTCATAGGATATTTCTATTTCGGTTTCTTTCGTACTTCCTTTTGGGTGGGTATCTCTAGATCCTTCTACGGTGGTGCCAGCGGCACTGTTGCATGCTCTTCCGTGGCTCATGTTCCATTGTGCACATGGGCCCCCTTCTTCTTGGTGCATTGTTCTGTTGATGGACATTTGGGTTTCTTCCAAGTCTTGGCGATGGTACATGTTGCTGCAGTGCAGGATGGCCAGCCTGTGTCTTTTTGATTTTGGTCTACTCGGGAGATAGGCCCATCAGTGGGCCTACCCGATTACAGGTTAGCTCAATTTTTACCTTTCAGTGCACCTCCACGGTGTTCTCACTACTAGCTGTTCCCAGGTTACGTCCCAGCGGCCGCTAGAGGGCACAGAGTTCTCTAAAACACCTTGAGCATTTATTCTTTGTAGACTCTGTGGATGATGATCATTCTGACGACGGTGGGTGAACGTTTCTGTCGACTGGATTTGCATGGCTTTATTAATTCCTGATGTTGAGCATTTTTCCATGCCCTTTTATTTATCACAAGAGAAAGAAAGAAAGAGAAGACAAAATGTGCGCAAAATATGCCTCTTGAAATTGTCGTTTTGAAGTGTGCACGTCTTTTGAGTTGTTTTCCTCGATGGACGACCCAAGAATCGTTTTTGAGGGCAGGTGTCATTTATAGGCCTGCAATGATTTTGAATATCAAGTGACCATTAGCACTGGGTTTAAAGCTGCTGTTTCTAGAAACGGCCACAAGGCGGCAGCAGGTCTCCTTTACCAAACCTGGTTACTCGGGCAACAGAGCCTCCGTGGAAGTCGTATTCTCGGTTGTCAATTAGAATGGACTGTGCCAGGAAAAAGCCCCTTATGTTTGTGCCTCACGACTGACTTGTTCGTTTTTTAATTCAATGTTTATTGTTTCTCACAGCAAGTTTGATTACAATGTTTTGCTTGTTGTAGGTGTGAAAGATGTGGCTCTTTTACACATAAACACGTATCTAGTCTTCTTTGGATCCTTTTCCCATGTAGCTTATGACACAATGTTGAGTACTCTTCTCTTGGTATTCCGTAGGCCTTTGGTGATTTTGTATTTCACCTGTGTTTGTATCTCGCTCTTAAACCCAATTTCCTAATGTACACAATTCTCACACCTGTCCATGGGTGAACCATAAATCTGTTTATTGCATCTGTGATTGCCTTTCTCTGTGGAAATATCTTCAGTGATATCAATTTTCAGGGAACACCTATAAGTGATATCGTAGGCTATGTATCTTTCGCTCTGTGACTTACTGCAAGGTGCGTGATGAACTCTAGCCTCACCGATGGTGCTGTTGATGGCATTGTTTCCTTTTGTTCCTTGGCTAATATTCCATCTGCTCAGGTCCCTGTTCTTCTTTGTCCACTCATCTGTTGATGGACTTTCTGCTTGCTTCCATGTCCTGGCTATTGTAATACTCCTGCAATGCAGATTTGCCTGCCTGTGTCTTTCCACTTCTGTCTTCTTTCTTAGGTTATAGGCCCAGGAGTGGGCCTGCTGGATCATATCGTAACTCAGTGTTTACCTTGTAAAGGCACCTCCATTCTGTTCCCATTAGTGCCTCTTACCAGGTGAAGTCCTGTGGCGAGCATTGCCCTCTGAGGAAGGCGCCACTGAGACCCTCCTAAGCCTCAGGGCCCGACTGTACTCTCCTTGGTATGCATCCTGGACTTTATGGTATGAACATACAAAAGGAGATGGTCTTTGGCCAAATCGCTCCAGGGACCTGCTCAGTTACTGGGAGTCCCTGGTTGTTCCCTAAAGCTAGGAAAAGCAACCCTGGAGGGGAAATTGGTGCCTTTGAGGGAGAAGCCGAGCAGCCAACCAACCAGCTGATGCTGATAAGGTGTGACTAAGCCGAGAAGCCAACCAACCAGCTGATGCCGATAAGGCGTGACGAAGCAAATTCCCTGCTTTAGGGGTATATATACGGCTATGCTTTGTTATTAAACTTGCCTTGCAAGCGTCAGTTGCTTGTGCCCTTCTGATCCCATACCTTGGTGCGTTCAGTTCCCTACCCCCTCTCGTCGGTTGTTGCTACACTTTGAGGACCCGCCGCGGCTGGCGGCAAAGTCCCACTTAACCTAGAGGGTATGCACTTCTCCACAACCCCTTCAGCATGAATTGTTGGTAGTCTTGTTGCTGATGGTTCTTCTGACTGGTGTGAGCCGATACCTCTGTGGTTGGATTTGCATGCGTCTCATAAAGCCTTGAAATTGAGCTTTCAGGGATGCCCTTTTTTTCTTCAAACTGTGTGTGTAGCTTACCTCATCACATTCTTTTCTTGAACTATGTGCCGCCTTTTGAAATATTTTGGCCACTACCTCCCTCAAGACATTTTGAGGGCAGGTTTCATTGACAGCCCTCCAGGACTTGTGCACACGAAGTGACCATTAGCACGGGTTTTCAAGCTGCCGTTGCAGGTAACGGCCACAGGGCTGCAGCATTTCTGCGTTTCCCACTCTGGTAACTAGTGAAACAGGCCTTCCTGCCAGTGGTGTTCCTTGGTTATCAATGACGGTGGGATGTGTCTGGAGAAACCCCCCAAAGCTGATGTCTCCTTACTTATATCTGTTTTTAAAATGGAATTTCTACTTTTCACTGGAGTACTCTTCCATTGTGTCCATGGACCACTGCTCCTTTCTGCATTCCTCTGTGGCTGGGCATTTTCATTGCTTCCAAGTGTTGGCTATGGTAAACATTGCTGGATTGCAGGATTGCCAGCCCGTGTCTTTTTGATTCTCATCCTCTCAGGTGATAGACCCAGCAGTGGCTATGCTTGATTGAACGGTCGCTCAATGTTGACCCTTTCCAGGCAACTCCACTGTGTTTTCCTTAGGGGCTCTTACCACGTCCCACTTAGAACCGAGGGTACGCATTTCTTCACCACCCCGTCAGCATTTCTTGTTTGCAGAAGTTTTGCTGCTGGCCATGCTGAGTCGTGTGACATGATAGGTTTTTTTAACGTGTAGTTTCGTGTCTAATAATTCCTAAGGTTCAGCATTTTTCCACGCCTTTTTTTATTCTGTTAAACAAAAACAGAAAAAAAAAAAAACCCGTGAGTACAATAAACCTCTCGAAATTGTCTTCTTGGAAGGTTGCCCTCTTTCGACTTTTTTGGTCGATTTTCGACCCCAGGATTTTGTTTTGGAGGGCAGGTGTCATTTACAAGCCTGCAATGGGTGTGAATATTGAGTGACCATTAGCACTGACTTTAAAGCTGCTGCTGTGGGAAACGGCCACAAGGCGTCAGCATTGCTACATTCCCACATCTGGTTACTAGGGCAGCAGAGCCTTCTGGAAGTCCTGTTCCCAGGTTGTCAATTAGAATGGAATGTGCCAGGAAAAAACCCCAGAAGTGTATGTCACATTACTTCTTGTTCGCTCTTTTAATTTGTTTAAATCGGGGTAATGATTAGAATACTGTTGGTCCTGTATGTACAGAATCTGGTTCATTTGTACGTTTTATATATATATATATATATATTCTTGTACAGATCCTCTTCCCATGTAAATTATTGCAGTGTTCTGGTGACCTCCCTTGCTATATGGTCGGTCTGTTTGATATATATATTTAATACGTATTTGTACACATATGGTGACACTAATCTTAATTTATCCATTCCCCCCACCTTTCATTTTACATAAGCTTAGTTTGCTTTCTAAGTCTGTGAGTGTCTTTCTTTGTGGAAATATGTTCATTTGTGTCAGCTGTTAGATAACGCCTATAGGTGATGTCATACGGTATGCCTTTTGCTTTCCGACTTAACTCATGTTCTGTGATGATCTCTAGGCTCATCTCGGGTGCCTCAAAGAGCAGTGTTTCCTTGTTTTCCATGGCTAATAGTCCACTGTGTCCACGGACCAGCTCTTCTTATCCATTCATCTGTTGATGGATATTTGGGTTGCTTCGGTGTCTTGGCTACTGTGAAAACTCGTGGAGTGCAGCTCTTGCAGCCTGTCTTCTCAGGTGAGAGGCTCAGCTGTGGGTGCTCTGGATGGAAGGGTGGCTCAATTTTTAATTGAAAACGCAGCTCCTTTCTGTTCTCATTATTGGCTGTTACAACTAGACATGTCCTCCACAGACAGAGGGAACAGAGTTCTCTAAAACCCCTTCAGCATTTATTGTTTGTAGTCTTTTGGCTGACGGTAGTTAACTTGGGTGAGCTGAAAGCTTTTTGTAGGTTAGAGGAGTCTGATGATTCCTGATGTTGAGCTTTTCTCCATTTTCCTTTTTTTGATAAAGAGTGAGTAAAACTTACCTCTATCATACTATCTCTTTGACACATTTGCCTGCTTTGAATTTTTTTGGCCACGGCCGAGCTCAGGACATTTTTTTTTTTTGAGGGCAGGTGTCTTTTAGAGGCCTGAGTCCTTATGAATGTTAAGTGAACCATAGCTATGCGTTTGAAGCCGCTCTTGCAGGAAACGGCCACAAGGCGGCAGCATTTCTCCATTTCCAACTCTGGGTTTTCCTGCAACAGAGGCTTCCTGGAAATTGTGTTAGTAGGCTGCAAATGAGAGTGCAGTGTGTCAGGGCAAACCCCCAAGAGCTTATATCTCCTTACTTCTTGTGTGTTTTTTAAAATTTAATTGTTATCTAGTATCACAGCCAATTGGATAAAAATGTGGTGTGTGTTCTAGGTGTACTGCATCTGGTTCATCATATGTATGTATCAATCTATTCATCTTTGGATCCTTTCCCGTGTAGGTTATTACAGAGTGTTGAGTCGACCTCTCCTGGTATTCCTTAGGTATTTTGTGATTATATATTTCATATGTATCAGTACATGTCTGTAAACCCCCATATCCAAATTCATACATTCCTTACACCTTTCCACTTGGTTAAGCATAGTTGGTTTTCTGCATCTATGCACGGCCTTCTCTTGGAAATGACTTCATGGGTATCAATGTTGAAGTAACAGCTATAAGTGATGTCATAGGATATTTCTATTTCGGTTTCTTTCGTACTTCCTTTTGGGTGGGTATCTCTAGATCCTTCTACGGTGGTGCCAGCGGCACTGTTGCATGCTCTTCCGTGGCTCATGTTCCATTGTGCACATGGGCCCCCTTCTTCTTGGTGCATTGTTCTGTTGATGGACATTTGGGTTTCTTCCAAGTCTTGGCGATGGTACATGTTGCTGCAGTGCAGGATGGCCAGCCTGTGTCTTTTTGATTTTGGTCTACTCGGGAGATAGGCCCATCAGTGGGCCTACCCGATTACAGGTTAGCTCAATTTTTACCTTTCAGTGCACCTCCACGGTGTTCTCACTACTAGCTGTTCCCAGGTTACGTCCCAGCGGCCGCTAGAGGGCACAGAGTTCTCTAAAACACCTTGAGCATTTATTCTTTGTAGACTCTGTGGCTGATGATCATTCTGACGACGGTGGGTGAACGTTTCTGTCGACTGGATTTGCATGGCTTTATTAATTCCTGATGTTGAGCATTTTTCCATGCCCTTTTATTTATCACAAGAGAAAGAAAGAAAGAGAAGACAAAATGTGCGCAAAATATGCCTCTTGAAATTGTCGTTTTGAAGTGTGCACGTCTTTTGAGTTGTTTTCCTCGATGGACGACCCAAGAATCGTTTTTGAGGGCAGGTGTCATTTATAGGCCTGCAATGATTTTGAATATCAAGTGACCATTAGCACTGGGTTTAAAGCTGCTGTTTCTAGAAACGGCCACAAGGCGGCAGCAGGTCTCCTTTACCAAACCTGGTTACTCGGGCAACAGAGCCTCCGTGGAAGTCGTATTCTCGGTTGTCAATTAGAATGGACTGTGCCAGGAAAAAGCCCCTTATGTTTGTGCCTCACGACTGACTTGTTCGTTTTTTAATTCAATGTTTATTGTTTCTCACAGCAAGTTTGATTACAATGTTTTGCTTGTTGTAGGTGTGAAAGATGTGGCTCTTTTACACATAAACACGTATCTAGTCTTCTTTGGATCCTTTTCCCATGTAGCTTATGACACAATGTTGAGTACTCTTCTCTTGGTATTCCGTAGGCCTTTGGTGATTTTGTATTTCACCTGTGTTTGTATCTCGCTCTTAAACCCAATTTCCTAATGTACACAATTCTCACACCTGTCCATGGGTGAACCATAAATCTGTTTATTGCATCTGTGATTGCCTTTCTCTGTGGAAATATCTTCAGTGATATCAATTTTCAGGGAACACCTATAAGTGATATCGTAGGCTATGTATCTTTCGCTCTGTGACTTACTGCAAGGTGCGTGATGAACTCTAGCCTCACCGATGGTGCTGTTGATGGCATTGTTTCCTTTTGTTCCTTGGCTAATATTCCATCTGCTCAGGTCCCTGTTCTTCTTTGTCCACTCATCTGTTGATGGACTTTCTGCTTGCTTCCATGTCCTGGCTATTGTAATACTCCTGCAATGCAGATTTGCCTGCCTGTGTCTTTCCACTTCTGTCTTCTTTCTTAGGTTATAGGCCCAGGAGTGGGCCTGCTGGATCATATCGTAACTCAGTGTTTACCTTGTAAAGGCACCTCCATTCTGTTCCCATTAGTGCCTCTTACCAGGTGAAGTCCTGTGGCGAGCATTGCCCTCTGAGGAAGGCGCCACTGAGACCCTCCTAAGCCTCAGGGCCCGACTGTACTCTCCTTGGTATGCATCCTGGACTTTATGGTATGAACATACAAAAGGAGATGGTCTTTGGCCAAATCGCTCCAGGGACCTGCTCAGTTACTGGGAGTCCCTGGTTGTTCCCTAAAGCTAGGAAAAGCAACCCTGGAGGGGAAATTGGTGCCTTTGAGGGAGAAGCCGAGCAGCCAACCAACCAGCTGATGCTGATAAGGTGTGACTAAGCCGAGAAGCCAACCAACCAGCTGATGCCGATAAGGCGTGACGAAGCAAATTCCCTGCTTTAGGGGTATATATACGGCTATGCTTTGTTATTAAACTTGCCTTGCAAGCGTCAGTTGCTTGTGCCCTTCTGATCCCATACCTTGGTGCGTTCAGTTCCCTACCCCCTCTCGTCGGTTGTTGCTACACTTTGAGGACCCGCCGCGGCTGGCGGCAAAGTCCCACTTAACCTAGAGGGTATGCACTTCTCCACAACCCCTTCAGCATGAATTGTTGGTAGTCTTGTTGCTGATGGTTCTTCTGACTGGTGTGAGCCGATACCTCTGTGGTTGGATTTGCATGCGTCTCATAAAGCCTTGAAATTGAGCTTTCAGGGATGCCCTTTTTTTCTTCAAACTGTGTGTGTAGCTTACCTCATCACATTCTTTTCTTGAACTATGTGCCGCCTTTTGAAATATTTTGGCCACTACCTCCCTCAAGACATTTTGAGGGCAGGTTTCATTGACAGCCCTCCAGGACTTGTGCACACGAAGTGACCATTAGCACGGGTTTTCAAGCTGCCGTTGCAGGTAACGGCCACAGGGCTGCAGCATTTCTGCATTTCCCACTCTGGTAACTAGTGAAACAGGCCTTCCTGCCAGTGGTGTTCCTTGGTTATCAATGACGGTGGGATGTGTCTGGAGAAACCCCCCAAAGCTGATGTCTCCTTACTTATATCTGTTTTTAAAATGGAATTTCTACTTTTCACTGGAGTACTCTTCCATTGTGTCCATGGACCACTGCTCCTTTCTGCATTCCTCTGTGGCTGGGCATTTTCATTGCTTCCAAGTGTTGGCTATGGTAAACATTGCTGGATTGCAGGATTGCCAGCCCGTGTCTTTTTGATTCTCATCCTCTCAGGTGATAGACCCAGCAGTGGCTATGCTTGATTGAACGGTCGCTCAATGTTGACCCTTTCCAGGCAACTCCACTGTGTTTTCCTTAGGGGCTCTTACCACGTCCCACTTAGAACCGAGGGTACGCATTTCTTCACCACCCCGTCAGCATTTCTTGTTTGCAGAAGTTTTGCTGCTGGCCATGCTGAGTCGTGTGACATGATAGGTTTTTTTAACGTGTAGTTTCGTGTCTAATAATTCCTAAGGTTCAGCATTTTTCCACGCCTTTTTTTATTCTGTTAAACAAAAACAGAAAAAAAAAAAACCCGTGAGTACAATAAACCTCTCGAAATTGTCTTCTTGGAAGGTTGCCCTCTTTCGACTTTTTTGGTCGATTTTCGACCCCAGGATTTTGTTTTGGAGGGCAGGTGTCATTTACAAGCCTGCAATGGGTGTGAATATTGAGTGACCATTAGCACTGACTTTAAAGCTGCTGCTGTGGGAAACGGCCACAAGGCGTCAGCATTGCTACATTCCCACATCTGGTTACTAGGGCAGCAGAGCCTTCTGGAAGTCCTGTTCCCAGGTTGTCAATTAGAATGGAATGTGCCAGGAAAAAACCCCAGAAGTGTATGTCACATTACTTCTTGTTCGCTCTTTTAATTTGTTTAAATCGGGGTAATGATTAGAATACTGTTGGTCCTGTATGTACAGAATCTGGTTCATTTGTACGTTTTATATATATATATATATATATTCTTGTACAGATCCTCTTCCCATGTAAATTATTGCAGTGTTCTGGTGACCTCCCTTGCTATATGGTCGGTCTGTTTGATATATATATTTAATACGTATTTGTACACATATGGTGACACTAATCTTAATTTATCCATTCCCCCCACCTTTCATTTTACATAAGCTTAGTTTGCTTTCTAAGTCTGTGAGTGTCTTTCTTTGTGGAAATATGTTCATTTGTGTCAGCTGTTAGATAACGCCTATAGGTGATGTCATACGGTATGCCTTTTGCTTTCCGACTTAACTCATGTTCTGTGATGATCTCTAGGCTCATCTCGGGTGCCTCAAAGAGCAGTGTTTCCTTGTTTTCCATGGCTAATAGTCCACTGTGTCCACGGACCAGCTCTTCTTATCCATTCATCTGTTGATGGACATTTGGGTTGCTTCGGTGTCTTGGCTACTGTGAAAACTCGTGGAGTGCAGCTCTTGCAGCCTGTCTTCTCAGGTGAGAGGCTCAGCTGTGGGTGCTCTGGATGGAAGGGTGGCTCAATTTTTAATTGAAAACGCAGCTCCTTTCTGTTCTCATTATTGGCTGTTACAACTAGACATGTCCTCCACAGACAGAGGGAACAGAGTTCTCTAAAACCCCTTCAGCATTTATTGTTTGTAGTCTTTTGGCTGACGGTAGTTAACTTGGGTGAGCTGAAAGCTTTTTGTAGGTTAGAGGAGTCTGATGATTCCTGATGTTGAGCTTTTCTCCATTTTCCTTTTTTTGATAAAGAGTGAGTAAAACTTACCTCTATCATACTATCTCTTTGACACATTTGCCTGCTTTGAATTTTTTTGGCCACGGCCGAGCTCAGGACATTTTTTTTTTTTTTGAGGGCAGGTGTCTTTTAGAGGCCTGAGTCCTTATGAATGTTAAGTGAACCATAGCTATGCGTTTGAAGCCGCTCTTGCGGGAAACGGCCACAAGGCGGCAGCATTTCTCCATTTCCAACTCTGGGTTTTCCTGCAACAGAGGCTTCCTGGAAATTGTGTTAGTAGGCTGCAAATGAGAGTGCAGTGTGTCAGGGCAAACCCCCAAGAGCTTATATCTCCTTACTTCTTGTGTGTTTTTCAAAATTTAATTGTTATCTAGTATCACAGCCAATTGGATAAAAATGTGGTGTGTGTTCTAGGTGTACTGCATCTGGTTCATCATATGTATGTATCAATCTATTCATCTTTGGATCCTTTCCCGTGTAGGTTATTACAGAGTGTTGAGTCGACCTCTCCTGGTATTCCTTAGGTATTTTGTGATTATATATTTCATATGTATCAGTACATGTCTGTAAACCCCCATATCCAAATTCATACATTCCTTACACCTTTCCACTTGGTTAAGCATAGTTGGTTTTCTGCATCTATGCACGGCCTTCTCTTGGAAATGACTTCATGGGTATCAATGTTGAAGTAACAGCTATAAGTGATGTCATAGGATATTTCTATTTCGGTTTCTTTCGTACTTCCTTTTGGGTGGGTATCTCTAGATCCTTCTACGGTGGTGCCAGCGGCACTGTTGCATGCTCTTCCGTGGCTCATGTTCCATTGTGCACATGGGCCCCCTTCTTCTTGGTGCATTGTTCTGTTGATGGACATTTGGGTTTCTTCCAAGTCTTGGCGATGGTACATGTTGCTGCAGTGCAGGATGGCCAGCCTGTGTCTTTTTGATTTTGGTCTACTCGGGAGATAGGCCCATCAGTGGGCCTACCCGATTACAGGTTAGCTCAATTTTTACCTTTCAGTGCACCTCCACGGTGTTCTCACTACTAGCTGTTCCCAGGTTACGTCCCAGCGGCCGCTAGAGGGCACAGAGTTCTCTAAAACACCTTGAGCATTTATTCTTTGTAGACTCTGTGGCTGATGATCATTCTGACGACGGTGGGTGAACGTTTCTGTCGACTGGATTTGCATGGCTTTATTAATTCCTGATGTTGAGCATTTTTCCATGCCCTTTTATTTATCACAAGAGAAAGAAAGAAAGAGAAGACAAAATGTGCGCAAAATATGCCTCTTGAAATTGTCGTTTTGAAGTGTGCACGTCTTTTGAGTTGTTTTCCTCGATGGACGACCCAAGAATCGTTTTTGAGGGCAGGTGTCATTTATAGGCCTGCAATGATTTTGAATATCAAGTGACCATTAGCACTGGGTTTAAAGCTGCTGTTTCTAGAAACGGCCACAAGGCGGCAGCAGGTCTCCTTTACCAAACCTGGTTACTCGGGCAACAGAGCCTCCGTGGAAGTCGTATTCTCGGTTGTCAATTAGAATGGACTGTGCCAGGAAAAAGCCCCTTATGTTTGTGCCTCACGACTGACTTGTTCGTTTTTTAATTCAATGTTTATTGTTTCTCACAGCAAGTTTGATTACAATGTTTTGCTTGTTGTAGGTGTGAAAGATGTGGCTCTTTTACACATAAACACGTATCTAGTCTTCTTTGGATCCTTTTCCCATGTAGCTTATGACACAATGTTGAGTACTCTTCTCTTGGTATTCCGTAGGCCTTTGGTGATTTTGTATTTCACCTGTGTTTGTATCTCTCTCTTAAACCCAATTTCCTAATGTACACAATTCTCACACCTGTCCATGGGTGAACCATAAATCTGTTTATTGCATCTGTGATTGCCTTTCTCTGTGGAAATATCTTCAGTGATATCAATTTTCAGGGAACACCTATAAGTGATATCGTAGGCTATGTATCTTTCGCTCTGTGACTTACTGCAAGGTGCGTGATGAACTCTAGCCTCACCGATGGTGCTGTTGATGGCATTGTTTCCTTTTGTTCCTTGGCTAATATTCCATCTGCTCAGGTCCCTGTTCTTCTTTGTCCACTCATCTGTTGATGGACTTTCTGCTTGCTTCCATGTCCTGGCTATTGTAATACTCCTGCAATGCAGATTTGCCTGCCTGTGTCTTTCCACTTCTGTCTTCGTTCTTAGGTTATAGGCCCAGGAGTGGGCCTGCTGGATCATATCGTAACTCAGTGTTTACCTTGTAAAGGCACCTCCATTCTGTTCCCATTAGTGCCTCTTACCAGGTGAAGTCCTGTGGCGAGCACTGCCCTCTGAGGAAGGCGCCACTGAGACCCTCCTAAGCCTCAGGGCCCGACTGTACTCTCCTTGGTATGCATCCTGGACTTTATGGTATGAACATACAAAAGGAGATGGTCTTTGGCCAAATCGCTCCAGGGACCTGCTCAGTTACTGGGAGTCCCTGGTTGTTCCCTAAAGCTAGGAAAAGCAACCCTGGAGGGGAAATTGGTGCCTTTGAGGGAGAAGCCGAGCAGCCAACCAACCAGCTGATGCTGATAAGGTGTGACTAAGCCGAGAAGCCAACCAACCAGCTGATGCCGATAAGGCGTGACGAAGCAAATTCCCTGCTTTAGGGGTATATATACGGCTATGCTTTGTTATTAAACTTGCCTTGCAAGCGTCAGTTGCTTGTGCCCTTCTGATCCCATACCTTGGTGCGTTCAGTTCCCTACCCCCTCTCGTCGGTTGTTGCTACACTTTGAGGACCCGCCGCGGCTGGCGGCAAAGTCCCACTTAACCTAGAGGGTATGCACTTCTCCACAACCCCTTCAGCATGAATTGTTGGTAGTCTTGTTGCTGATGGTTCTTCTGACTGGTGTGAGCCGATACCTCTGTGGTTGGATTTGCATGCGTCTCATAAAGCCTTGAAATTGAGCTTTCAGGGATGCCCTTTTTTTCTTCAAACTGTGTGTGTAGCTTACCTCATCACATTCTTTTCTTGAACTATGTGCCGCCTTTTGAAATATTTTGGCCACTACCTCCCTCAAGACATTTTGAGGGCAGGTTTCATTGACAGCCCTCCAGGACTTGTGCACACGAAGTGACCATTAGCACGGGTTTTCAAGCTGCCGTTGCAGGTAACGGCCACAGGGCTGCAGCATTTCTGCGTTTCCCACTCTGGTAACTAGTGAAACAGGCCTTCCTGCCAGTGGTGTTCCTTGGTTATCAATGACGGTGGGATGTGTCTGGAGAAACCCCCCAAAGCTGATGTCTCCTTACTTATATCTGTTTTTAAAATGGAATTTCTACTTTTCACTGGAGTACTCTTCCATTGTGTCCATGGACCACTGCTCCTTTCTGCATTCCTCTGTGGCTGGGCATTTTCATTGCTTCCAAGTGTTGGCTATGGTAAACATTGCTGGATTGCAGGATTGCCAGCCCGTGTCTTTTTGATTCTCATCCTCTCAGGTGATAGACCCAGCAGTGGCTATGCTTGATTGAACGGTCGCTCAATGTTGACCCTTTCCAGGCAACTCCACTGTGTTTTCCTTAGGGGCTCTTACCACGTCCCACTTAGAACCGAGGGTACGCATTTCTTCACCACCCCGTCAGCATTTCTTGTTTGCAGAAGTTTTGCTGCTGGCCATGCTGAGTCGTGTGACATGATAGGTTTTTTTAACGTGTAGTTTCGTGTCTAATAATTCCTAAGGTTCAGCATTTTTCCACGCCTTTTTTTATTCTGTTAAACAAAAACAGAAAAAAAAAAACCGTGAGTACAATAAACCTATCGAAATTGTCTTCTTGGAAGGTTGCCCTCTTTGGACTTTTTTGGTCGATTTTCGACCCCAGGATTTTGTTTTGGAGGGCAGGTGTCATTTACAAGCCTGCAATGGGTGTGAATATTGAGTGACCATTAGCACTGACTTTAAAGCTGCTGCTGTGGGAAACGGCCACAAGGCGTCAGCATTGCTACATTCCCACATCTGGTTACTAGGGCAGCAGAGCCTTCTGGAAGTCCTGTTCCCAGGTTGTCAATTAGAATGGAATGTGCCAGGAAAAAACCCCAGAAGTGTATGTCACATTACTTCTTGTTCGCTCTTTTAATTTGTTTAAATCGGGGTAATGATTAGAATACTGTTGGTCCTGTATGTACAGAATCTGGTTCATTTGTACGTTTTATATATATATATATATATATATATTCTTGTACAGATCCTCTTCCCATGTAAATTATTGCAGTGTTCTGGTGACCTCCCTTGCTATATGGTCGGTCTGTTTGATATATATATTTAATACGTATTTGTACACATATGGTGACACTAATCTTAATTTATCCATTCCCCCCACCTTTCATTTTACATAAGCTTAGTTTGCTTTCTAAGTCTGTGAGTGTCTTTCTTTGTGGAAATATGTTCATTTGTGTCAGCTGTTAGATAACGCCTATAGGTGATGTCATACGGTATGCCTTTTGCTTTCCGACTTAACTGATGTTCTGTGATGATCTCTAGGCTCATCTCGGGTGCCTCAAAGAGCAGTGTTTCCTTGTTTTCCATGGCTAATAGTCCACTGTGTCCACGGACCAGCTCTTCTTATCCATTCATCTGTTGATGGACATTTGGGTTGCTTCGGTGTCTTGGCTACTGTGAAAACTCGTGGAGTGCAGCTCTTGCAGCCTGTCTTCTCAGGTGAGAGGCTCGGCTGTGGGTGCTCTGGATGGAAGGGTGGCTCAATTTTTAATTGAAAACGCAGCTCCTTTCTGTTCTCATTATTGGCTGTTACAACTAGACATGTCCTCCACAGACAGAGGGAACAGAGTTCTCTAAAACCCCTTCAGCATTTATTGTTTGTAGTCTTTTGGCTGACGGTAGTTAACTTGGGTGAGCTGAAAGCTTTTTGTAGGTTAGAGGAGTCTGATGATTCCTGATGTTGAGCTTTTCTCCATTTTCCTTTTTTTGATAAAGAGTGAGTAAAACTTACCTCTATCATACTATCTCTTTGACACATTTGCCTGCTTTGAATTTTTTTGGCCACGGCCGAGCTCAGGACATTTTTTTTTTTTTGAGGGCAGGTGTCTTTTAGAGGCCTGAGTCCTTATGAATGTTAAGTGAACCATAGCTATGCGTTTGAAGCCGCTCTTGCGGGAAACGGCCACAAGGCGGCAGCATTTCTCCATTTCCAACTCTGGGTTTTCCTGCAACAGAGGCTTCCTGGAAATTGTGTTAGTAGGCTGCAAATGAGAGTGCAGTGTGTCAGGGCAAACCCCCAAGAGCTTATATCTCCTTACTTCTTGTGTGTTTTTTAAAATTTAATTGTTATCTAGTATCACAGCCAATTGGATAAAAATGTGGTGTGTGTTCTAGGTGTACTGCATCTGGTTCATCATATGTATGTATCAATCTATTCATCTTTGGATCCTTTCCCGTGTAGGTTATTACAGAGTGTTGAGTCGACCTCTCCTGGTATTCCTTAGGTATTTTGTGATTATATATTTCATATGTATCAGTACATGTCTGTAAACCCCCATATCCAAATTCATACATTCCTTACACCTTTCCACTTGGTTAAGCATAGTTGGTTTTCTGCATCTATGCACGGCCTTCTCTTGGAAATGACTTCATGGGTATCAATGTTGAAGTAACAGCTATAAGTGATGTCATAGGATATTTCTATTTCGGTTTCTTTCGTACTTCCTTTTGGGTGGGTATCTCTAGATCCTTCTACGGTGGTGCCAGCGGCACTGTTGCATGCTCTTCCGTGGCTCATGTTCCATTGTGCACATGGGCCCCCTTCTTCTTGGTGCATTGTTCTGTTGATGGACATTTGGGTTTCTTCCAAGTCTTGGCGATGGTACATGTTGCTGCAGTGCAGGATGGCCAGCCTGTGTCTTTTTGATTTTGGTCTACTCGGGAGATAGGCCCATCAGTGGGCCTACCCGATTACAGGTTAGCTCAATTTTTACCTTTCAGTGCACCTCCACGGTGTTCTCACTACTAGCTGTTCCCAGGTTACGTCCCAGCGGCCGCTAGAGGGCACAGAGTTCTCTAAAACACCTTGAGCATTTATTCTTTGTAGACTCTGTGGCTGATGATCATTCTGACGACGGTGGGTGAACGTTTCTGTCGACTGGATTTGCATGGCTTTATTAATTCCTGATGTTGAGCATTTTTCCATGCCCTTTTATTTATCACAAGAGAAAGAAAGAAAGAGAAGACAAAATGTGCGCAAAATATGCCTCTTGAAATTGTCGTTTTGAAGTGTGCACGTCTTTTGAGTTGTTTTCCTCGATGGACGACCCAAGAATCGTTTTTGAGGGCAGGTGTCATTTATAGGCCTGCAATGATTTTGAATATCAAGTGACCATTAGCACTGGGTTTAAAGCTGCTGTTTCTAGAAACGGCCACAAGGCGGCAGCAGGTCTCCTTTACCAAACCTGGTTACTCGGGCAACAGAGCCTCCGTGGAAGTCGTATTCTCGGTTGTCAATTAGAATGGACTGTGCCAGGAAAAAGCCCCTTATGTTTGTGCCTCACGACTGACTTGTTCGTTTTTTAATTCAATGTTTATTGTTTCTCACAGCAAGTTTGATTACAATGTTTTGCTTGTTGTAGGTGTGAAAGATGTGGCTCTTTTACACATAAACACGTATCTAGTCTTCTTTGGATCCTTTTCCCATGTAGCTTATGACACAATGTTGAGTACTCTTCTCTTGGTATTCCGTAGGCCTTTGGTGATTTTGTATTTCACCTGTGTTTGTATCTCTCTCTTAAACCCAATTTCCTAATGTACACAATTCTCACACCTGTCCATGGGTGAACCATAAATCTGTTTATTGCATCTGTGATTGCCTTTCTCTGTGGAAATATCTTCAGTGATATCAATTTTCAGGGAACACCTATAAGTGATATCGTAGGCTATGTATCTTTCGCTCTGTGACTTACTGCAAGGTGCGTGATGAACTCTAGCCTCACCGATGGTGCTGTTGATGGCATTGTTTCCTTTTGTTCCTTGGCTAATATTCCATCTGCTCAGGTCCCTGTTCTTCTTTGTCCACTCATCTGTTGATGGACTTTCTGCTTGCTTCCATGTCCTGGCTATTGTAATACTCCTGCAATGCAGATTTGCCTGCCTGTGTCTTTCCACTTCTGTCTTCGTTCTTAGGTTATAGGCCCAGGAGTGGGCCTGCTGGATCATATCGTAACTCAGTGTTTACCTTGTAAAGGCACCTCCATTCTGTTCCCATTAGTGCCTCTTACCAGGTGAAGTCCTGTGGCGAGCACTGCCCTCTGAGGAAGGCGCCACTGAGACCCTCCTAAGCCTCAGGGCCCGACTGTACTCTCCTTGGTATGCATCCTGGACTTTATGGTATGAACATACAAAAGGAGATGGTCTTTGGCCAAATCGCTCCAGGGACCTGCTCAGTTACTGGGAGTCCCTGGTTGTTCCCTAAAGCTAGGAAAAGCAACCCTGGAGGGGAAATTGGTGCCTTTGAGGGAGAAGCCGAGCAGCCAACCAACCAGCTGATGCTGATAAGGTGTGACTAAGCCGAGAAGCCAACCAACCAGCTGATGCCGATAAGGCGTGACGAAGCAAATTCCCTGCTTTAGGGGTATATATACGGCTATGCTTTGTTATTAAACTTGCCTTGCAAGCGTCAGTTGCTTGTGCCCTTCTGATCCCATACCTTGGTGCGTTCAGTTCCCTACCCCCTCTCGTCGGTTGTTGCTACACTTTGAGGACCCGCCGCGGCTGGCGGCAAAGTCCCACTTAACCTAGAGGGTATGCACTTCTCCACAACCCCTTCAGCATGAATTGTTGGTAGTCTTGTTGCTGATGGTTCTTCTGACTGGTGTGAGCCGATACCTCTGTGGTTGGATTTGCATGCGTCTCATAAAGCCTTGAAATTGAGCTTTCAGGGATGCCCTTTTTTTCTTCAAACTGTGTGTGTAGCTTACCTCATCACATTCTTTTCTTGAACTATGTGCCGCCTTTTGAAATATTTTGGCCACTACCTCCCTCAAGACATTTTGAGGGCAGGTTTCATTGACAGCCCTCCAGGACTTGTGCACACGAAGTGACCATTAGCACGGGTTTTCAAGCTGCCGTTGCAGGTAACGGCCACAGGGCTGCAGCATTTCTGCGTTTCCCACTCTGGTAACTAGTGAAACAGGCCTTCCTGCCAGTGGTGTTCCTTGGTTATCAATGACGGTGGGATGTGTCTGGAGAAACCCCCCAAAGCTGATGTCTCCTTACTTATATCTGTTTTTAAAATGGAATTTCTACTTTTCACTGGAGTACTCTTCCATTGTGTCCATGGACCACTGCTCCTTTCTGCATTCCTCTGTGGCTGGGCATTTTCATTGCTTCCAAGTGTTGGCTATGGTAAACATTGCTGGATTGCAGGATTGCCAGCCCGTGTCTTTTTGATTCTCATCCTCTCAGGTGATAGACCCAGCAGTGGCTATGCTTGATTGAACGGTCGCTCAATGTTGACCCTTTCCAGGCAACTCCACTGTGTTTTCCTTAGGGGCTCTTACCACGTCCCACTTAGAACCGAGGGTACGCATTTCTTCACCACCCCGTCAGCATTTCTTGTTTGCAGAAGTTTTGCTGCTGGCCATGCTGAGTCGTGTGACATGATAGGTTTTTTTAACGTGTAGTTTCGTGTCTAATAATTCCTAAGGTTCAGCATTTTTCCACGCCTTTTTTTATTCTGTTAAACAAAAACAGAAAAAAAAAAACCCGTGAGTACAATAAACCTCTCGAAATTGTCTTCTTGGAAGGCTGCCCTCTTTGGACTTTTTTGGTCGATTTTCGACCCCAGGATTTTGTTTTGGAGGGCAGGTGTCATTTACAAGCCTGCAATGGGTGTGAATATTGAGTGACCATTAGCACTGACTTTAAAGCTGCTGCTGTGGGAAACGGCCACAAGGCGTCAGCATTGCTACATTCCCACATCTGGTTACTAGGGCAGCAGAGCCTTCTGGAAGTCCTGTTCCCAGGTTGTCAATTAGAATGGAATGTGCCAGGAAAAAACCCCAGAAGTGTATGTCACATTACTTCTTGTTCGCTCTTTTAATTTGTTTAAATCGGGGTAATGATTAGAATACTGTTGGTCCTATATGTACAGAATCTGGTTCATTTGTACGTTTTATATATATATATATATATTCTTGTACAGATCCTCTTCCCATGTAAATTATTGCAGAGTGTTCTGGTGACCTCCCTTGCTATATGGTCGGTCTGTTTGATATATATATTTAATACGTATTTGTACACATATGGTGACACTAATCTTAATTTATCCATTCCCCCCACCTTTCATTTTACATAAGCTTAGTTTGCTTTCTAAGTCTGTGAGTGTCTTTCTTTGTGGAAATATGTTCATTTGTGTCAGCTGTTAGATAACGCCTATAGGTGATGTCATACGGTATGCCTTTTGCTTTCCGACTTAACTGATGTTCTGTGATGATCTCTAGGCTCATCTCGGGTGCCTCAAAGAGCAGTGTTTCCTTGTTTTCCATGGCTAATAGTCCACTGTGTCCACGGACCAGCTCTTCTTATCCATTCATCTGTTGATGGACATTTGGGTTGCTTCGGTGTCTTGGCTACTGTGAAAACTCGTGGAGTGCAGCTCTTGCAGCCTGTCTTCTCAGGTGAGAGGCTCGGCTGTGGGTGCTCTGGATGGAAGGGTGGCTCAATTTTTAATTGAAAACGCAGCTCCTTTCTGTTCTCATTATTGGCTGTTACAACTAGACATGTCCTCCACAGACAGAGGGAACAGAGTTCTCTAAAACCCCTTCAGCATTTATTGTTTGTAGTCTTTTGGCTGACGGTAGTTAACTTGGGTGAGCTGAAAGCTTTTTGTAGGTTAGAGGAGTCTGATGATTCCTGATGTTGAGCTTTTCTCCATTTTCCTTTTTTTGATAAAGAGTGAGTAAAACTTACCTCTATCATACTATCTCTTTGACACATTTGCCTGCTTTGAATTTTTTTGGCCACGGCCGAGCTCAGGACATTTTTTTTTTTTTGAGGGCAGGTGTCTTTTAGAGGCCTGAGTCCTTATGAATGTTAAGTGAACCATAGCTATGCGTTTGAAGCCGCTCTTGCGGGAAACGGCCACAAGGCGGCAGCATTTCTCCATTTCCAACTCTGGGTTTTCCTGCAACAGAGGCTTCCTGGAAATTGTGTTAGTAGGCTGCAAATGAGAGTGCAGTGTGTCAGGGCAAACCCCCAAGAGCTTATATCTCCTTACTTCTTGTGTGTTTTTTAAAATTTAATTGTTATCTAGTATCACAGCCAATTGGATAAAAATGTGGTGTGTGTTCTAGGTGTACTGCATCTGGTTCATCATATGTATGTATCAATCTATTCATCTTTGGATCCTTTCCCGTGTAGGTTATTACAGAGTGTTGAGTCGACCTCTCCTGGTATTCCTTAGGTATTTTGTGATTATATATTTCATATGTATCAGTACATGTCTGTAAACCCCCATATCCAAATTCATACATTCCTTACACCTTTCCACTTGGTTAAGCATAGTTGGTTTTCTGCATCTATGCACGGCCTTCTCTTGGAAATGACTTCATGGGTATCAATGTTGAAGTAACAGCTATAAGTGATGTCATAGGATATTTCTATTTCGGTTTCTTTCGTACTTCCTTTTGGGTGGGTATCTCTAGATCCTTCTACGGTGGTGCCAGCGGCACTGTTGCATGCTCTTCCGTGGCTCATGTTCCATTGTGCACATGGGCCCCCTTCTTCTTGGTGCATTGTTCTGTTGATGGACATTTGGGTTTCTTCCAAGTCTTGGCGATGGTACATGTTGCTGCAGTGCAGGATGGCCAGCCTGTGTCTTTTTGATTTTGGTCTACTCGGGAGATAGGCCCATCAGTGGGCCTACCCGATTACAGGTTAGCTCAATTTTTACCTTTCAGTGCACCTCCACGGTGTTCTCACTACTAGCTGTTCCCAGGTTACGTCCCAGCGGCCGCTAGAGGGCACAGAGTTCTCTAAAACACCTTGAGCATTTATTCTTTGTAGACTCTGTGGCTGATGATCATTCTGACGACGGTGGGTGAACGTTTCTGTCGACTGGATTTGCATGGCTTTATTAATTCCTGATGTTGAGCATTTTTCCATGCCCTTTTATTTATCACAAGAGAAAGAAAGAAAGAGAAGACAAAATGTGCGCAAAATATGCCTCTTGAAATTGTCGTTTTGAAGTGTGCACGTCTTTTGAGTTGTTTTCCTCGATGGACGACCCAAGAATCGTTTTTGAGGGCAGGTGTCATTTATAGGCCTGCAATGATTTTGAATATCAAGTGACCATTAGCACTGGGTTTAAAGCTGCTGTTTCTAGAAACGGCCACAAGGCGGCAGCAGGTCTCCTTTACCAAACCTGGTTACTCGGGCAACAGAGCCTCCGTGGAAGTCGTATTCTCGGTTGTCAATTAGAATGGACTGTGCCAGGAAAAAGCCCCTTATGTTTGTGCCTCACGACTGACTTGTTCGTTTTTTAATTCAATGTTTATTGTTTCTCACAGCAAGTTTGATTACAATGTTTTGCTTGTTGTAGGTGTGAAAGATGTGGCTCTTTTACACATAAACACGTATCTAGTCTTCTTTGGATCCTTTTCCCATGTAGCTTATGACACAATGTTGAGTACTCTTCTCTTGGTATTCCGTAGGCCTTTGGTGATTTTGTATTTCACCTGTGTTTGTATCTCTCTCTTAAACCCAATTTCCTAATGTACACAATTCTCACACCTGTCCATGGGTGAACCATAAATCTGTTTATTGCATCTGTGATTGCCTTTCTCTGTGGAAATATCTTCAGTGATATCAATTTTCAGGGAACACCTATAAGTGATATCGTAGGCTATGTATCTTTCGCTCTGTGACTTACTGCAAGGTGCGTGATGAACTCTAGCCTCACCGATGGTGCTGTTGATGGCATTGTTTCCTTTTGTTCCTTGGCTAATATTCCATCTGCTCAGGTCCCTGTTCTTCTTTGTCCACTCATCTGTTGATGGACTTTCTGCTTGCTTCCATGTCCTGGCTATTGTAATACTCCTGCAATGCAGATTTGCCTGCCTGTGTCTTTCCACTTCTGTCTTCGTTCTTAGGTTATAGGCCCAGGAGTGGGCCTGCTGGATCATATCGTAACTCAGTGTTTACCTTGTAAAGGCACCTCCATTCTGTTCCCATTAGTGCCTCTTACCAGGTGAAGTCCTGTGGCGAGCACTGCCCTCTGAGGAAGGCGCCACTGAGACCCTCCTAAGCCTCAGGGCCCGACTGTACTCTCCTTGGTATGCATCCTGGACTTTATGGTATGAACATACAAAAGGAGATGGTCTTTGGCCAAATCGCTCCAGGGACCTGCTCAGTTACTGGGAGTCCCTGGTTGTTCCCTAAAGCTAGGAAAAGCAACCCTGGAGGGGAAATTGGTGCCTTTGAGGGAGAAGCCGAGCAGCCAACCAACCAGCTGATGCTGATAAGGTGTGACTAAGCCGAGAAGCCAACCAACCAGCTGATGCCGATAAGGCGTGACGAAGCAAATTCCCTGCTTTAGGGGTATATATACGGCTATGCTTTGTTATTAAACTTGCCTTGCAAGCGTCAGTTGCTTGTGCCCTTCTGATCCCATACCTTGGTGCGTTCAGTTCCCTACCCCCTCTCGTCGGTTGTTGCTACACTTTGAGGACCCGCCGCGGCTGGCGGCAAAGTCCCACTTAACCTAGAGGGTATGCACTTCTCCACAACCCCTTCAGCATGAATTGTTGGTAGTCTTGTTGCTGATGGTTCTTCTGACTGGTGTGAGCCGATACCTCTGTGGTTGGATTTGCATGCGTCTCATAAAGCCTTGAAATTGAGCTTTCAGGGATGCCCTTTTTTTCTTCAAACTGTGTGTGTAGCTTACCTCATCACATTCTTTTCTTGAACTATGTGCCGCCTTTTGAAATATTTTGGCCACTACCTCCCTCAAGACATTTTGAGGGCAGGTTTCATTGACAGCCCTCCAGGACTTGTGCACACGAAGTGACCATTAGCACGGGTTTTCAAGCTGCCGTTGCAGGTAACGGCCACAGGGCTGCAGCATTTCTGCGTTTCCCACTCTGGTAACTAGTGAAACAGGCCTTCCTGCCAGTGGTGTTCCTTGGTTATCAATGACGGTGGGATGTGTCTGGAGAAACCCCCCAAAGCTGATGTCTCCTTACTTATATCTGTTTTTAAAATGGAATTTCTACTTTTCACTGGAGTACTCTTCCATTGTGTCCATGGACCACTGCTCCTTTCTGCATTCCTCTGTGGCTGGGCATTTTCATTGCTTCCAAGTGTTGGCTATGGTAAACATTGCTGGATTGCAGGATTGCCAGCCCGTGTCTTTTTGATTCTCATCCTCTCAGGTGATAGACCCAGCAGTGGCTATGCTTGATTGAACGGTCGCTCAATGTTGACCCTTTCCAGGCAACTCCACTGTGTTTTCCTTAGGGGCTCTTACCACGACCCACTTAGAACCGAGGGTATGCATTTCTTCACCACCCCGTCAGCATTTCTTGTTTGCAGAAGTTTCGCTAATGGCCATGCTGAGTGGTGTGACATGATAGGTTTTTGTAACGTGTATTTTCGTGTCTAATAATTCCTAAGGTTCAGCATTTTTCCACGCCTTTTTTTATTCTGTTAAACAAAAACAGAAAAAAAAAAACCGTGAGTACAATAAACCTATCGAAATTGTCTTCTTGGAAGGTTGCCCTCTTTGGACTTTTTTGGTCGATTTTCGACCCCAGGATTTTGTTTTGGAGGGCAGGTGTCATTTACAAGCCTGCAATGGGTGTGAATATTGAGTGACCATTAGCACTGACTTTAAAGCTGCTGCTGTGGGAAACGGCCACAAGGCGTCAGCATTGCTACATTCCCACATCTGGTTACTAGGGCAGCAGAGCCTTCTGGAAGTCCTGTTCCCAGGTTGTCAATTAGAATGGAATGTGCCAGGAAAAAACCCCAGAAGTGTATGTCACATTACTTCTTGTTCGCTCTTTTAATTTGTTTAAATCGGGGTAATGATTAGAATACTGTTGGTCCTATATGTACAGAATCTGGTTCATTTGTACGTTTTATATATATATATATTCTTGTACAGATCCTCTTCCCATGTAAATTATTGCAGAGTGTTCTGGTGACCTCCCTTGCTATATGGTCGGTCTGTTTGATATATATATTTAATACGTATTTGTACACATATGGTGACACTAATCTTAATTTATCCATTCCCCCCACCTTTCATTTTACATAAGCTTAGTTTGTTTTCTAAGTCTCTGAGTGTCTTTCTTTGTGGAAATATGTTCATTTGTGTCAGCTGTTAGATAACGCCTATAGGTGATGTCATACGGTATGCCTTTTGCTTTCCGACTTAACTGATGTTCTGTGATGATCTCTAGGCTCATCTCGGGTGCCTCAAAGAGCAGTGTTTCCTTGTTTTCCATGGCTAATAGTCCACTGTGTCCACGGACCAGCTCTTCTTATCCATTCTTCTGTTGATGGACATTTGGGTTGCTTCGGTGTCTTGGCTACTGTGAAAACTCGTGGAGTGCAGCTCTTGCAGCCTGTCTTCTCAGGTGAGAGGCTCGGCTGTGGGTGTTCTGGATGGAAGGGTGGCTCAATTTTTAATTGAAAACGCAGCTCCTTTCTGTTCTCATTATTGGCTGTTACAACTAGACATGTCCTCCACAGACAGAGGGAACAGAGTTCTCTAAAACCCCTTCAGCATTTATTGTTTGTAGTCTTTTGGCTGACAGTAGTTAACTTGGGTGAGCTGAAAGCTTTTTGTAAGTTAGAGGAGTCTGATGATTCCTGATGTTGAGCTTTTCTCCATTTTCCTTTTTTTGATAAAGAGTGAGTAAAATTTACCTCTATCATACTATCTCTTTGACACATTTGCCTGCTTTGAATTTTTTTGGCCACGGCCGAGCTCAGGACATTTTTTTTTTTGAGGGCAGGTGTCTTTTAGAGGCCTGAGTCCTTATGAATGTTAAGTGACCCATAGCTATGCGTTTGAAGCCGCTCTTGCGGGAAACGGCCACAAGGCGGCAGCATTTCTCCATTTCCAACTCTGGGTTTTCCTGCAACAGAGGCTTCCTGGAAATTGTGTTAGTAGGCTGCAAATGAGAGTGCAGTGTGCCAGGGCAAACCCCCAAGAGCTTATAACTCCTTACTTCTTGTGTGTTTTTTAAAATTTAATTGTTATCTAGTATCACAGCCAATTGGATAAAAATGTGGTGTGTGTTCTAGGTGTACTGCATCTGGTTCATCATATGTATGTATCAATCTATTCATCTTTGGATCCTTTCCCGTGTAGGTTATTACAGAGTGTTGAGTAGACCTCTCTCTGTATTCCTTAGGTGTTTTTTGATTATGTCTTTCATATATATCAGTACTTATCTGTTAACCCCCATATCCTAATTCATGCATTCCTTACAGATGAAATGAGAATTCTCCACATTATACTAGTCATTTCAGAGAGTGGGAAAGGATGGCAAGTGGTAAAATATTATCTTTTCCCTTAATCTTTTTAAATTTCCCTTGTTACAACATAGGATTATTATCCCTGAATCATAATTCTGTCAGTACACCAGTATAGAGATTATTTCTTAATAGTTAGGTGAGAACCATTTCCTTCTGTTTTTGAGAAAAATTCTGTTACCTCCTTTCAGTAATGGCACTCTTCCCCAAATCAACGGTTTAACAAGGGAGATGGAAGCAGAATAATCATGCAAATACAAAACAATACAACAGCAAGAGAAAATGTCTAACTTCCAATAAGAGCTCAATTTAGAAGAGGGTTTATATCTTCAGAACAAAAGCATGCCTCCTTGACTTGCTAACCAGTCAAAATCTGTGTATTCTACAGAAAATCTGTGATGTTATTCCCATAAAACTACCCTTTACTGCTTCTGTCTCCAATAGATTTCCCAAGCACTAGTGTTTTAATGTACAGGTTACAAACAAAATCCTAATGAGATTTGGTTACAAACAAAATCCTAATGAGATTTATTTATAATGTGTGTGTTATTTGTCTTATCCTAGTGTCTATATTCTTCTCCATTCCTGGAGTCGAAATAATATTACTTTACCTGCTAAGTGATATCGGGAGAGTGGGAGAGGTTTCATAAATACCCCAACCCTAAAGCATACCCTAAACCTAACCCATACACTAACTCTAACCCATAGACATACCTTAAACTATACCCTAATCCTAACCCGTGCCCTAACCCTAAACTTAACTCTAACCTGTACGCTAATCCTAACTCGTACACTAACACGTATCCATACCCCAATCTTTACCCTAATCCTAACCTGTGCCCTAACCCTAACCCAAATGCTTAAACCTAAGCCATACCCTAATCCTAAACCATGCCCTAACCCTTAAAACCCTAACTGGTATCCATAGCCTAATCTTTACCCTAATCCTAACCTGTGCCCTAACCCTAACCCTAACTGACCCTTTCCCTAAGTAAGCCCTGACACTGTCCCGAAGTGAGGCCCTGAGGTTGTCCCTAACTCACATCCTCATGCTAGGCCTAACCCTGGCCTTGTCATTGTCCCTAACAAAGGCCCTGACCCTAGTCTTAGCCTAGGCCTTGATATTTGGTCTATCTCAGGTTCTGATGCTGTCCCTAACTAAGGCCCTAAAGCTGTCCCTAACATCAGCCTTGCTGCCGCCAATAACTAACGTGCTGACACTATCCTGAGCTAATATCTTGATCCATCTCTTACCATGGTCTTGACACTGTCCTTACTAAAGTCCTGATGCCATCCCAAAGTGTGCATCCCCTTAGGAATTCAGCAGAATAAGCCTGAAACCTGGTCTGGAACTAGCACTTCAGAGAGATTTCGTAGCAAGTTGTCTAATTCTACCTAAGTAGGTTTTAACTTCTGATGTAGTATTGACATATCCATAACAGGAGCTACTGAACACTACACATATGTCTCATCTTTCTAATAGTATCTGATCTAAAGTCACTGTTTGAAATTTAATAGTTAAGATAGGAGTCCTTGAAAACGTACGGTTGCAGCTACCAGCAGGCATTGTTTTCAGAATGGCTAGTGGCATCCTGAGTCTGATGTAGCTCAGAAATTCAATTTCAACAATACAGATATGCGGGGACTTACCTGGTGGCTCAATGGTTAAGACTTCGCCTTCTAACACAGAGGGTGCCGGTTTGAGCCCTGGGCAGGGAGCTAAGATCTCACATGCCTCGTGGCCTAAAAACCAAAACATGAAACAGAAACAATATTGTAACAAATTCAATAGACTTAAAAAATGGTCCACATCCAAAAAAAACTTAAAAAGAAAACAGAAAAAGAATTCAGGAATGCATCTAAATCACATCTACAAAGGTCACTTAGGTTTATCTTGGATGTCTGAACCATAGTTACTACTCCTTTTTGACTGTAAAATGCATTCCCTTCCTCAATGCCAAAGCAGATGTACAATTCGTATCTAAAAGGCCACAAAACAGGCCACTCTGGTCAGTATAATTTAAGTTAAACCATGTATAAGCCAGAGAGATTTCCTCACACCTCAATACGTGAAGTTTTTTTCCTTTTGATTCCAAGTCTTTCAATAGAAAGCACTGATGATCAAAATGTCAATCCCTCAGTGCCAGAATGATTCAGCTGTTTGGCCCTGGTGTAGATCATTTCCCTCAGTGCTAGGCCTCCTTGTTATTTGCCTAGTTAATCCACTTTGGGGGAATACTGATCAGGTATCGTGAACATGCTCAGAGGTATGTTAATGACAAAACGCTTTCTATAGGCCATACATTTTATTATTCATACCCAATTGTCACACAAGCATTGTACATGTGCTTTTAGCAGTAGACCTAAAGCAAACAGTGATACATCATGAGTCATTACATTCTGATAACTTCACTATGTAATTTTCCTTTCCTCTTAAACATCGGGGCAAAATGAAGCCAACACAGTAACTTTCATAAATACACACTTCAATACAGAGGTGTCATTTATCCAATTGCTCCAAGTCCTAAGTAGCTTGAGGGGAAGGACTTCCAATTTTACCAGGACATACTAGATTTTTAGGAATTCCATGTAATTTAATATACTAATCAAACATTTCTCTCTGAGATAGCTCAAGGGCCTTCTAAAGCATCCCAAAGTTAGCTGGAGATCAAAAGAACGGTTAGAATTGGCCAAAAAACACTTATTCACTGAACCAAAGTAAAGAGATTTCAAACAAAAATACAGATCACAGACACAGGCAAAGGAACTCACCAGCTGTTCACAATCAAAAGCAGCATTCTAAGAAAACTTGGGAGGGAGAAACAAAATGCAGGCTTGCCCTAACCCACTTCCAACAAAATCCATCTTAGAATAGCGTGGTCAGGCACAACTCTTCCCTCCATGTTCCCTTTTCACAAATGTTCACCACCTTCTGTATCCATCTTATGTTGTCCCTTATTTTTTTCTGCATTCAGACACAACGAGCTCTAGTACAAAGTGACTTTCTTTTCTCTTTGTACCATCAGCCTGTTACCTAGCCGCTCACCTTCTTTATTACGTAGTTTCATAAATGCTTGAACGTATGGAATTTCTTTTGTCTTTCTCCTCCTGTGACAAAATAACTCTAGCTGAAGGGTAGTATAGTCATTTAGGCTATCATTCAAAGACCACCTTTCCTCATTTTTCAAGAATGTATCCATACATTGGCCAGACAAAATTACAATAGAATTTCATTCTTTTCTTACTCTTAGGTTTACAACTATAGGTTGACCAGTCTGCCAGGATTTTGCCCATTGGCTCTCAGATGGAACTGAAGAAGAAGCACTTCTTACGTTTGAACCATGGAACACTCACACCACGGACTAAGAACACAACAAAATCCTAAACACCAATGGAAGCCTCACACCAAAGGAACCAGAAACCAAAGAGAAACCAACAACCAAACAGCACAAGACTCAAATCAGCTTCCAAGTCTCAACTTAGCCTGTGACCTCTGTCCAAGTGGTTCAGCTTCCAAATGAGATTTCCTGGAATGAAAAGTCACCCAAATGGGAACCAAGGTTCCCCCAAATGTACAGGGCTAAAAGGACCTCAGACTGCTTGCCAGGGGAGTTACCACACACTGGCTGAGGTGCTGCAACATCCCAAATGCTATTTTTCTGGTTCCCCAAAATAATCCCTTGGAGTAGGACATTCAGGGCAGTCCAGGCAGGAGGAACAGAGGAACGTCCTCAAGGCAAAGACGGCCTCGGCAGCTGCTAGGGTGGTTCCTCTTCCACCATCTACTCCTGCCCTAGAGTTCTAACTGCTGGGATGACTGGGGCTTGGCCTTTCCAGGCAAGGGTCCCAGGTGGTTTGGCCTCTAAAGGAATTCTCCAACCTTACACTCTCTCGAAAGAGACTAGTGTGGAGAAAATCTCAGTGTCCGATCAAGTCAGGGGACACACAGGGGGATCCCCAAGTCAGCCCCACATTGGGTACTAAATTTGATGTCGAAAACTCAACCTCTGTGCACCAGTGCCAAATCAAATCTCAGAGAGAGAGGTTTGCAGGAAGTAGAGAAGAATAGCTTTACTCCTTTGGCAGCCAAAGGGGGACACAGAAAACTCCGACCCTCAAAAACCGTGTGTCCCAATGCAGGAGGATCTGGTGAGGAGTTTTACAGCAATGGTTTAAGGAGACAGGTGTCCTAAGGATTACTGTGTGTACAGGGCCTTAACTAAATATAACCTGACCTCAGATGGTCTCTTGAGGACCTTCTCTGGAATGAAGACTAAAATCTTCTATTTTGTGGGGGGGTTTAGGTTGCTAAAGAGCCCAAAGATGCTCTTAACTGTATCCCTTGAGGCAAAACCAGAATCTTGGCCCAAGGCTGCACTGTTCATTCTATTCTGTTCTTCTTTGGTCTGTGCAGTCCCTCCTTTCCATGATTAGCAACTGTTCGAATCAGCCCTTTAGAACTCAGGGAAGGTCTTAGAGTCTCTAGCATAACTAAGGCCCTGAAATTCTCCCTAACTCAGTCCCTGACGCTGTCTCTAACTAAGGCCCAGATGCCAACAATATCTAAAGTCCTGACATTATCCTGAGCTAATATCCTGACCCAGGCCTTACCAAGCTCCTGAAACTGACCCAAAGTAAGCCTTGATGCTGTCCATAAATGGGGGCATGAGGCTATCCCTAATAGAATCCCTGATAATCTCTTCAAAGATCCTCACATTGATCCCACAGAGGCCCTTATGCTGCTCCTAAGACATGTCCTGACAGTGGCACTAACTCAGGCCCTAAAGACAGGCCTCACTTAGGCCCTTTAGCTGTACTTTAGATTGGCTCTGACGCTATCTGTATACAAAACGCTGGAAGACGTCCGGATTTAGGGCCCTGTCACTGGGCCTAACTAAGGTCCTGATGCTCTCAATAATTTTCTGGCACTATGCCTGGAACGGACCTAACTCTGTCCCAAGCTAATGTCCTGCATCTTTTCCTAACTGAAACCCTAATACACTCCATGACAAAGGCACAGACTAATCCTAACTAAGGCCTTAACACTATATCTCACTACGGCCCAGAATCTGTCCCTAATGGTCCCTGCTGCAAACAATAACTAAAATGCGGACACTGTCCTGAGGTAATTTCCTGACACATTTCTATGCACCATCCTGACTGTCCCAAAAAAAGCCCTGTCGGTATCCTTAAGTGAAGACCTGAGGCTGTGCCTAACTCAGGCCCTGAAGCTTTCCTTAACCGAGGCCTTGATTCTGTGACTCACTCAAGCCCTGCTCATGTCTTTCACTATAACCTTTCGCTGACCCAACCAAGGCCCTGATGCTGCTCCTAAGTCATGCCCTGACAGTGTCTGCAGCTGGGGGGCTGACGCTAGGCCTCACTCAGGCCTTGACGTTCTACATAAGTCAGGTCTGAATCTGTCCCTACCCAAAACACTGACCCAGATCCTAAATTAGGCCTTGATTCTCTAAGTAATTAAGGTCTTGACACCAAATCTAGGTCATTAACTGACACTACCCCTAGACCTTAATCTAATCTTGACTTTAGCTAATGTCAAGTTTAGAAAAAGAGATTCTTTACGATGAAATTCTTTCATCATATGAATATTGGTTTCTTAAAACAATAATTTTAAAACTCTTGTTAACCTTAAACAAAGTGTACTCAACTGCTGTGGAATATTCCTTCATAGCAGCGTGCATGGTTTACTTTTACATTCTTGTGTGTTGGCCTTCAGGGTTCTTGCAGGAATGGCTCCTCTTATGCTAACTAAATCATCCCTGATGCTGAACATAAATAAGGCGCTGAAATTACTCCCGATGCTGTGAACCGCTCCCTAACTACGGCCTGGAGACTCGTGCTAACCCAGGCGCTGACACTGTCCCTAACCAAGACCCTGACATTACACGTAACTCGGACCCTGACACTACTCCTAGCTCACTCCCTGACACTATACCTAACAAAGGCCATAATGATATTCCTAACTCAGACCCTGACACTGACTCTAACTAAGGCCCTACTGCCGCCAATACCTAAAGTCCTGATACTATCCTGAGTTAATATCCTGACCCAGGTCTTACCAAGGTCCTGAAACTGACCCAAAGTAAGCCTTGATGCTGTCCGAAAATGAGGTCCTGAGGCTCTGCCTAACAGAGGCCCTGATAATGTCTTTAATGAAGACCCTCAGGCTGATCCCACAGAGGCCCTTCTGCTGCTCCTAAGACATGCCCTGACAGTGTCCCTAACTCAGGCCCTAAAGATAAGCCTCACTTAGGCCCTTTGGCTGTACCTTCCTTATGCTCTGATGCTGTCTGTATAGGAAGCCCTGGCAGTGGTCCTGATTTAGGCCCTCATGCTGGTCCTAAGTAAGGCCCTGAGGCTCTCAATAACGTAGGTCTTCACGATTATCCTGGGTCATTTCGTGACGCTATCCCTGGCCCGGAACCTGACTTTGTCCCAAGCTCATGTCCTGCATCTTATCCTAAATGAAACCCTAATAGTATCCCTAACTAAGCCCTGACCAATCCGAACAAAGGCCTTGACACTATCTCTCACTAAAGCCCAGAATCTGTCCCTAACATGGCACCTGTTGCAATCAATAACTAAAATCCGGACACTGTCCTGAGGTAATTTCCTGACACATTTCTATGCACGATCCTGACACTGTCCCAAAACGGTCGGTGTAATTAAATGAAGACCTGACGCTGTGCCTAACTCAGGCCCTGAAGCTTTCCTTAAGTGAGGCCTTGATTCTGTGACTCACTCAAGGCCTGCTCATGTCTTTCACTATGACCTTTCGCTGACCCAACCAAGGTGTTTCTGCTGCTCCTAAGTCGTACCCTGACTGTGTCTGCAGCTAGGGGGCTGACGCTAGGCCTCACTCAGGCCTTGACGTTCTCCATAAGTCAGGTCTGACGCTGTCCCTACCGAAAATCTTGACGCAGGTCCTAAATTTTAGGCCTTGATTCTCTAAGTAACTAAGGTCTTGACACCAAATCCAGGTCATTAACTGACACTACCCCTAGACCTTAATCTAATCTTGACTTTAGCTAATATCAAGTTTAGGGAAAGAGATTCTTTACGATGAAATTCTTTCATCATATGAATATTGGTTTCTTAAAACAATAATTTTTAAACTCTTGTTAACCTTAAACAAAGTGTACTCAACTGCTGTGGAATATTCCTTCATAGCAGCGTGCATGGTTCACTTTTACATTCTTGTGTGTTGGCCTTCAGGGTTCTTGCAGGAATGGCTCCTCTTATGCTAACTAAATCATCCCTGATGCTGAACATAAATAAGGCGCTGAAATTACTCCCGATGCTGTGAACCGCTCCCTAACTACGGCCTGGAGACTCGTGCTAACCCAGGCGCTGACACTGTCCCTAACCAAGACCCTGACATTACACGTAACTCGGACCCTGACACTACTCCTAGCTCACTCCCTGACACTATACCTGACAAAGGCCATAATGATATTCCTAACTCAGACCCTGACACTGACTCTAACTAAGGCCCTACTGCCGCCAATATCTAAAGTCCTGATACTATCCTGAGTTAATATCCTGACCCAGGTCTTACTAAGGTCCTGAAACTGACCCAAAGTAAGCCTTGATTCTGTCCGAAAATGAGGTCCTGAGGCTCTCCCTAACAGAGGCCCTGATAATGTCTTTAATGAAGACCCTCAGGCTGATCCCACAGAGGCCCTTCTGCTGCTCCTAAGTCATGCCCTGACACTTTCCCTAACTCAGATCCTAAAGATAGGCCTCACTTAGGCACTTGGGCTGTACCTTACTTAGGCTCTGATGCTGTCCTTATATGAAGCCAGGGCAGTGGTCGTGATTTAGGGCCTGACTCTGGTCCTACGTCAGGCCCCGATGCTCTCAATAACTAAGGTTTTAACGCTTTCTCTTGGTCGTTTCCTGACACTATACCTGGCCCGGAACCTGACTCTGTCCCAAGCTCATGTCCTGCATCTTATCCTAAATGAAACCCTAACACTCTCCGTAACTAGGGCCCTGAATAATCCTGCATAAGGCATTGACACGACTTCTCACTAAGGCCCAGAACCTGACATTGTCCCTAGAAAAGGCCCTGACTATACCTAACAAAGGCTATAATGCTAGTCCTAACTCAGGCCCTGACACTGTTTCTAACTAAAGCCCAGCTGCCGCCAATATCTAAAATCCTGATATTATCCTGAGTTAATATCCTGACCCAGGTCTTACCAAGGTCCTGAAACTGACTAAAAGTAAGCCTTGATGCTGTCCATATATGAGGCCCTGAGGCTCTCCCTAACAGAGACCCTGATAATGTCTTTAATGAAGAACCTGACACTGATCCCACAGAGGCCCTTCTGCTGCTCCTAAGTCATGCCCTGACTCTTTCCCTAACTCAGATCCTAAAGATAGACCTCACTTAGGCACTTGGGCTATACCTTCCTTATGCTCTGACGCTGTCTGTATAGGAAGACCTGGCAGTGGTCCTGATTTAGGCCCTGACGCTGGTCCTAAGTAAGGCCCTGAGGCTCTCAATAACGAAGGTCTTCACGCATTTCCTGGGTCATTTCGCGACGCTATCCCTGGCCCGGAACCTGACTCTGTCCCAAGCTCATGTCCTGCATCTTATCCTAAAAGAAACCCTAATAGTATCCCTAACTAAGCCCTGATTAAACCTAACAAGGGCCTTCACACTATCTCTCACCAACACCCAGAATATATCCCTAATGGTCCCTGCTGCAATCAATAACTAAAATCCGGACACTGTCCTGAGCTATTACCCTGACTCCTTTCTATCCACTGTCCTGATACTTTCCAAAAGAAAGCCTGTTGCCGTCCTTAGGTGAAGACCTGAGGCTGTGCCTAACTCAGGCCCTGAAACTTTCCCTAACTGAGGCCTTGATTCTGTGACTAACACAGGCCCTGCTCATTTCTTTCACTATGACCCGAATGCTGACCCAACAAAGGCCCTGATGCTATTCCTACGTCATGCCCTGTGTCTCCAGCTAGTGGGCTGACACTAGGCCGCACTCAGGCCTAGATGTTCTCCCTAAGTCAGGCTCTGACGCTGTCCCTACCCGAAACCCTGACACAGGTCCTAAATTAGGCCCTGATTCTCTAAGTAACTAAGGTCTTGACACCAACCCAGGTCATTGGCTGACACTATCCCTGGCTCGGATCGTGACTCTGTCCCAAGCTAATGTCCTGCATCTTATCCTAATTGAAACCCTAATACTCTCCCTAACTAAGTCGCTCACTGATCCTAACTAAGACTTTCACCCTATCTCTCACTAAGGCCCAGAATCTGTCCCTAACATGGGACCTTCTGCAGTCAATAATGAAAATCCGGACACTATCCTGAGCTAATATCCTGACACATTTCTATCCACCCACCAGACACAGTCCCAAAGAAAGGCCTGTCGCTGTCCTTAACTGAAGACGAGAGGCTGTGCCTAACTCAGGACCTCAAGATTTCCCTAACTGAGGCCTCGATTCTCTGACTCACTCAGGCCCTGCTCATGTCTTTCACTATGACCCGAATGCTGACTCCACAAACGCCCTGAATGCTGCTCCTAAGTCATGCCCTGACAGTGTCTGCATCTAGGGGCCTCACTCAGGCCCTCACCTTCTCCCTATATCAGGCTCTGACGCTGTCCCTACCCGAAGCCCTGGCACAGGTCTTAAATTAGGCCCTGATTCTCTAAGTACCTAAGGGCTTGATTCCAAACCTAGGTCATTACCTGACACTAGCCCTAGACCTGAATGTAACCTTGTCCGTTGCTAATGTCAAATTTATCTAAAGAGATTCTTTAGGATGAAATTCTTTCATCTTCTGAATAGAGTTTTCTGAAAAAAATAATGTTTAAACTCTTACTGACCTTAAACAAAATGTACTCAACTTCTGCGGAATATTCCTTTATACCAGCGTGTATGGTTTCCTTCTGCATCTGCGTGTGTTGGCTTAAAGGGTGCTTGTAGGAATGCCTACTGTTATGCTAACTAAATCCCTGATGCTGTCCCTAAATAACGTCCTGAAATTAGTCTCAAGGCTGTGAACCTGTCCCAAACTGAGGCCTGGAGGCTCATCCTAGCTCAGGTCCTGACACTGTCCCTAGCAAAGGCCCTCACACAACTCCTAGCTCAGTCCCTGACACTATACCTAACAAAGGCTATAATGCTAGTCCTAACTCAGGCCCTGACACTGTTTCTAACTACAGCCCAGCTGCCGCCAATATCTAAAATCCTGATACTATCCTGAGTTAATATCCTGACCCAGGTCTTACCAAGGTCCTGAAACTGACCCAAAGTAAGCCTTGATGCTGTCCATAAATGAGGCCCTGAGGCTCTCCCTAACAGAGGCCCTGATAATGTCTTTAGTGAAGAACCTGACGCTGATCCCACAGAGGCCCTTCTGCTGCTCCTAAGTCATGCCCTGACAGTGTCCCGAACTCAGGCCCTAAAGATAAGCCTCACTTAGGCCCTTTGGCTGTACCTTCCTTATGCTCTGACGCTGTCTGTATAGGAAGCCCTGGCAGTGGTCCTGATTTAGGCCCTCACGCTGGTCCTAAGTAAGGCCCTCACGCTGGTCCTAAGTAAGGCCCTGAGGCTCTCAATAACGAAGGTCTTCACGCTTTTCCTGGGTCATTTCGTGACGCTATCCCTGGCCCGGAACCTGACTCTGTCCCAAGCTCATGTCCTGCATCTTATCCTAAATGAAACCCTAATAGTATCCCTAACTAAGCCCTGACCAATCCGAACAAAGGCCTTGACACTATCTCTCACTAAAGCCCGGAATCTGTCCCTAACATGGCACCTGTTGCAATCAATAACTAAAATCCGGACACTGTCCTGAGATAATTTCCTGACACATTTCTATGCACGATCCTGACACTGTCCCAAACCGGTCGGTGTCTTTAAGTGAAGACCAGACACTGTGCCTAACTCAGGCCCTGAAGCTTTCCCTAAGTGAGGCCTTGATTCTGTGACTCACTCAAGGCCTGCTCATGTCTTTCACTATGACCTTTCGCTGACCCAACCAAGGTGTTTATGCTGCTCCTAAGTCATGCCCTGACTGTGTCTACAGCTACGGGGCTGACGATAGGCCTCACTCAGGCCCTGACGTTCTCCATAAGTCAAGTCTGACGCTGTCCCTACCGAAAATCTTGACGCAGGTCCTAAATTTTAGGCCTTGATTCTCTAAGTAACTAAGGTCTTGACACTAAATCTAGGTCATTAACTGACACTACCCCTAGACCTGAATCTAATCTTGACTTTAGCTAATGTCAAGTTTAGGGAAAGAGATTCTTTATGACGAAATTCTTTCATCATATGAATATTGGTTTCTTAAAAAAATAAATTTTAAACTCTTGTTAACCTTAAACAAAGTGTACTCAACTGCTGTGGAATATTCCTTCATAGCAGCGTGCATGGTTCACTTTTACATTCTTGTGTGTTGGCCTTCAGGGTTCTTGCAGGAATGGCTCCTCTTATGCTAACTAAATCATCCCTGATGCTGAACATAAATAAGGCGCTGAAATTACTCCCGATGCTCTGAACCTGTCCCTAACTACGGCCTGGAGACTCGTGCTAAACCAGGCCCTGACACTGTCCCAAACCAAGACCCTGACATTACACGTAACTCGGACCCTGACACTACTCCTAGCTCAGTCCCTGACACTATTACCTAACAAAGCCCATAATGATATTCCTAACTCAGACCCTGACACTGACTCTAACTAAGGCCCTACTGCCGCCAATATCTAAAGTCCTGATGCTATCCTGAGTTAATATCCTGACCCAGGTCTTACCAAGGTCCTGAAACTGACCCAAAGTAAGCCTTGATGCTGTCTGAAAATGAGGCCCTGAGGCTCTCCCTAACAGAGGCCCTGATAATGTCTTTAGTGAAGACCCTCACGCTGATCCCACAGAGGCCCTTCTGCTGCTCCTAAGTCATGCCCTGACAGTGTCCCGAACTCAGGCCCTAAACATAAGCCTCACTTAGGCCCTTTGGCTGTACCTTCCTTATGCTCTGACGCTGTCTGTATAGGAAGCCCTGGCAGTGGTCCTGATTTAGGCCCTCACGCTGGTCCTAAGTAAGGCCCTGAGGCTCTCAATAACGAAGGTCTTCACGCTTTTCCTGGGTCATTTCGTGACGCTATCCCTGGCCCGGAACCTGACTCTGTCCCAAGCTCATGTCCTGCATCTTATCCTAAATGAAACCCTAATAGTATCCCTAACTAAGCCCTGACCAATCCGAACAAAGGCCTTGACACTATCTCTCACTAAAGCCCGGAATCTGTCCCTAACATGGGACCTGTTGCAATCAATAACTAAAACCCGGACACTGTCCTGAGCTAATATCCTGACTCATTTCTATCCACTGTTCTGATACTTTCCAAAAGAAAGCCTGTTGCCGTCCTTAAGTGAAGACCTGAGGCTGTGCCTAACTCAGGCCCTGAAGCTTTCCCTAACTGAGGCCTTGATTCTGTGACTAACACAGGCCCTGTTCATGTCTTTCACTATGACCTGCATGCTGACCCCACAAAGGCCCTGATGCTGTTCCTACGTCATGCCCTGACTGTGTCTCCAGCAGGTGGGCTGGCACTAGGCCTCACTCAGGCCTAGACGTTCTCCCTAAGTCAGGCTCTGACGCTGTCCCTACCCGAAGCCCTGACACAGGTCCTAAATTAGGCCCTGATTCTCTAAATAACTAAGGTCATGACACCAACCCAGGTCATTTTCTGACACTATCCCTGGCTCGGACCATGAGTCTGTCCCAAGCTCATGTCCTGCATCTTATCCTAAATGAAACCCTAATAGTATCCCTAACTAAGCCCTGACTAATCCGAACAAAGGCCTTGATACTATCTCTCACTAAAGCCCGGAATCTGTCCCTAACATGGGACCTGTTGCAATCAATAACTAAAATCCGGAAACTGTCCTGAGGTAATTTCCTGACACATTTCTATGCACGATCCTGACACTGTCCCAAACCTGTCGGTGTAATTAAATGAAGACCTGACGCTGTGCCTAACTCAGGCCCTGAAGCTTTCCCTAAGTGAGGCCTTGATTCTGTGACTCACTCAAGGCCTGCTCATGTCTTTCACTATGACCTTTCGCTGACCCAACCAAGGTGTTTCTGCTGCTCCTAAGTCGTACCCTGACTGTGTCTGCAGCTAGGGGGCTGACGCTAGGCCTCACTCAGGCCTTGACGTTCTCCATAAGTCAGGTCTGAATCTGTCCCTACCGAAAATCTTGACGCAGGTCCTAAATTTTAGGCCTTGATTCTCTAAGTAACTAAGGTCTTGACACCAAATCCAGGTCATTAACTGACACTACCCCTAGACCTTAATCTAATCTTGACTTTAGCTAATGTCAAGTTTAGGGGAAGAGATTCTTTACGATGAAATTCTTTCATCATATGAATATTGGTTTCTTAAAACAATAATTTTTAAACTCTTGTTAACCTTAAACAAAGTGTACTCAACTGCTGTGGAATATTCCTTCATAGCAGCGTGCATGGTTCACTTTTACATTCTTGTGTGTTGGCCTTCAGGGTTCTTGCAGGAATGGCTCCTCTTATGCTAACTAAATCATCCCTGATGCTGAACATAAATAAGGCGCTGAAATTACTCCCGATGCTGTGAACCGCTCCCTAACTACGGCCTGGAGACTCGTGCTAACCCAGGCGCTGACACTGTCCCTAACCAAGACCCTGACATTACACGTAACTCGGACCCTGACACTACTCCTAGCTCACTCCCTGACACTATACCTAACAAAGGCCATAATGATATTCCTAACTCAGACCCTGACACTGACTCTAACTAAGGCCCTACTGCCGCCAATATCTAAAGTCCTGATACTATCCTGAGTTAATATCCTGACCCAGGTCTTACCAAGGTCCTGAAACTGACCCAAAGTAAGCCTTGATGCTGTCCGAAAATGAGGTCCTGAGGCTCTCCCTAACAGAGGCCCTGATAATGTCTTTAATGAAGACCCTCAGGCTGATCCCACAGAGGCCCTTCTGCTGCTCCTAAGTCATGCCCTGACTCTTTCCCTAACTCAGATCCTAAAGATAGGCCTCACTTAGGCACTTGGGCTATACCTTCCTTATGCTCTGACGCTGTCTGTATAGGAAGACCTGGCAGTGGTCCTGATTTAGGCCCTGACGCTGGTCCTAAGTAAGGCCCTGATGCTCTCAATAACGAAGGTCTTCACGCATTTCCTGGGTCATTTCGCGACGCTATCCCTGGCCCGGAACCTGACTCTGTCCCAAGCTCATGTCCTGCATCTTATCCTAAATGAAACCCTAATAGTATCCCTAACTAAGCCCTGATTAAACCTAACAAGGGCCTTCACACTATCTCTCACCAACACCCAGAATATATCCCTAATGGTCCCTGCTGCAATCAATAACTAAAATCCGGACACTGTCCTGAGCTATTACCCTGACTCCTTTCTATCCACTGTCCTGATACTTTCCAAAAGAAAGCCTGTTGCCGTCCTTAGGTGAAGACCTGAGGCTGTGCCTAACTCAGGCCCTGAAACTTTCCCTAACTGAGGCCTTGATTCTGTGACTAACACAGGCCCTGCTCATTTCTTTCACTATGACCCGAATGCTGACCCAACAAAGGCCCTGATGCTATTCCTACGTCATGCCCTGTGTCTCCAGCTAGTGGGCTGACACTAGGCCGCACTCAGGCCTAGATGTTCTCCCTAAGTCAGGCTCTGACGCTGTCCCTACCCGAAACCCTGACACAGGTCCTAAATTAGGCCCTGATTCTCTAAGTAACTAAGGTCTTGACACCAACCCAGGTCATTGGCTGACACTATCCCTGGCTCGGATCGTGACTCTGTCCCAAGCTAATGTCCTGCATCTTATCCTAATTGAAACCCTAATACTCTCCCTAACTAAGTCGCTCACTGATCCTAACTAAGACTTTCACCCTATCTCTCACTAAGGCCCAGAATCTGTCCCTAACATGGGACCTTCTGCAGTCAATAATGAAAATCCGGACACTATCCTGAGCTAATATCCTGACACATTTCTATCCACCCACCAGACACAGTCCCAAAGAAAGGCCTGTCGCTGTCCTTAACTGAAGACGAGAGGCTGTGCCTAACTCAGGACCTCAAGATTTCCCTAACTGAGGCCTCGATTCTCTGACTCACTCAGGCCCTGCTCATGTCTTTCACTATGACCCGAATGCTGACTCCACAAACGCCCTGAATGCTGCTCCTAAGTCATGCCCTGACAGTGTCTGCATCTAGGGGCCTCACTCAGGCCCTCACCTTCTCCCTATATCAGGCTCTGACGCTGTCCCTACCCGAAGCCCTGGCACAGGTCTTAAATTAGGCCCTGATTCTCTAAGTACCTAAGGGCTTGATTCCAAACCTAGGTCATTACCTGACACTAGCCCTAGACCTGAATGTAACCTTGTCCGTTGCTAATGTCAAATTTATCTAAAGAGATTCTTTAGGATGAAATTCTTTCATCTTCTGAATAGAGTTTTCTGAAAAAAATAATGTTTAAACTCTTACTGACCTTAAACAAAATGTACTCAACTTCTGCGGAATATTCCTTTATACCAGCGTGTATGGTTTCCTTCTGCATCTGCGTGTGTTGGCTTAAAGGGTGCTTGTAGGAATGCCTACTGTTATGCTAACTAAATCCCTGATGCTGTCCCTAAATAACGTCCTGAAATTAGTCTCAAGGCTGTGAACCTGTCCCAAACTGAGGCCTGGAGGCTCATCCTAGCTCAGGTCCTGACACTGTCCCTAGCAAAGGCCCTCACACAACTCCTAGCTCAGTCCCTGACACTATACCTAACAAAGGCTATAATGCTAGTCCTAACTCAGGCCCTGACACTGTTTCTAACTACAGCCCAGCTGCCGCCAATATCTAAAATCCTGATACTATCCTGAGTTAATATCCTGACCCAGGTCTTACCAAGGTCCTGAAACTGACCCAAAGTAAGCCTTGATGCTGTCCATAAATGAGGCCCTGAGGCTCTCCCTAACAGAGGCCCTGATAATGTCTTTAGTGAAGAACCTGACGCTGATCCCACAGAGGCCCTTCTGCTGCTCCTAAGTCATGCCCTGACAGTGTCCCGAACTCAGGCCCTAAAGATAAGCCTCACTTAGGCCCTTTGGCTGTACCTTCCTTATGCTCTGACGCTGTCTGTATAGGAAGCCCTGGCAGTGGTCCTGATTTAGGCCCTCACGCTGGTCCTAAGTAAGGCCCTCACGCTGGTCCTAAGTAAGGCCCTGAGGCTCTCAATAACGAAGGTCTTCACGCTTTTCCTGGGTCATTTCGTGACGCTATCCCTGGCCCGGAACCTGACTCTGTCCCAAGCTCATGTCCTGCATCTTATCCTAAATGAAACCCTAATAGTATCCCTAACTAAGCCCTGACCAATCCGAACAAAGGCCTTGACACTATCTCTCACTAAAGCCCGGAATCTGTCCCTAACATGGGACCTGTTGCAATCAATAACTAAAACCCGGACACTGTCCTGAGCTAATATCCTGACTCATTTCTATCCACTGTTCTGATACTTTCCAAAAGAAAGCCTGTTGCCGTCCTTAAGTGAAGACCTGAGGCTGTGCCTAACTCAGGCCCTGAAGCTTTCCCTAACTGAGGCCTTGATTCTGTGACTAACACAGGCCCTGTTCATGTCTTTCACTATGACCTGCATGCTGACCCCACAAAGGCCCTGATGCTGTTCCTACGTCATGCCCTGACTGTGTCTCCAGCAGGTGGGCTGGCACTAGGCCTCACTCAGGCCTAGACGTTCTCCCTAAGTCAGGCTCTGACGCTGTCCCTACCCGAAGCCCTGACACAGGTCCTAAATTAGGCCCTGATTCTCTAAATAACTAAGGTCATGACACCAACCCAGGTCATTTTCTGACACTATCCCTGGCTCGGACCATGAGTCTGTCCCAAGCTCATGTCCTGCATCTTATCCTAAATGAAACCCTAATAGTATCCCTAACTAAGCCCTGACTAATCCGAACAAAGGCCTTGATACTATCTCTCACTAAAGCCCGGAATCTGTCCCTAACATGGGACCTGTTGCAATCAATAACTAAAATCCGGAAACTGTCCTGAGGTAATTTCCTGACACATTTCTATGCACGATCCTGACACTGTCCCAAACCTGTCGGTGTAATTAAATGAAGACCTGACGCTGTGCCTAACTCAGGCCCTGAAGCTTTCCCTAAGTGAGGCCTTGATTCTGTGACTCACTCAAGGCCTGCTCATGTCTTTCACTATGACCTTTCGCTGACCCAACCAAGGTGTTTCTGCTGCTCCTAAGTCGTACCCTGACTGTGTCTGCAGCTAGGGGGCTGACGCTAGGCCTCACTCAGGCCTTGACGTTCTCCATAAGTCAGGTCTGAATCTATCCCTACCGAAAATCTTGACGCAGGTCCTAAACTTTAGGCCTTGATTCTCTAAGTAACTAAGGTCTTGACACCAAATCCAGGTCATTAACTGACACTACCCCTAGACCTTAATCTAATCTTGACTTTAGCTAATGTCAAGTTTAGGGGAAGAGATTCTTTACGATGAAATTCTTTCATCATATGAATATTGGTTTCTTAAAACAATAATTTTTAAACTCTTGTTAACCTTAAACAAAGTGTACTCAACTGCTGTGGAATATTCCTTCATAGCAGCGTGCATGGTTCACTTTTACATTCTTGTGTGTTGGCCTTCAGGGTTCTTGCAGGAATGGCTCCTCTTATGCTAACTAAATCATCCCTGATGCTGAACATAAATAAGGCGCTGAAATTACTCCCGATGCTGTGAACCGCTCCCTAACTACGGCCTGGAGACTCGTGCTAACCCAGGCGCTGACACTGTCCCTAACCAAGACCCTGACATTACACGTAACTCGGACCCTGACACTACTCCTAGCTCACTCCCTGACACTATACCTAACAAAGGCCATAATGATATTCCTAACTCAGACCCTGACACTGACTCTAACTAAGGCCCTACTGCCGCCAATATCTAAAGTCCTGATACTATCCTGAGTTAATATCCTGACCCAGGTCTTACCAAGGTCCTGAAACTGACCCAAAGTAAGCCTTGATGCTGTCCGAAAATGAGGTCCTGAGGCTCTCCCTAACAGAGGCCCTGATAATGTCTTTAATGAAGACCCTCAGGCTGATCCCACAGAGGCCCTTCTGCTGCTCCTAAGTCATGCCCTGACTCTTTCCCTAACTCAGATCCTAAAGATAGGCCTCACTTAGGCACTTGGGCTATACCTTCCTTATGCTCTGACGCTGTCTGTATAGGAAGACCTGGCAGTGGTCCTGATTTAGGCCCTGACGCTGGTCCTAAGTAAGGCCCTGATGCTCTCAATAACGAAGGTCTTCACGCATTTCCTGGGTCATTTCGCGACGCTATCCCTGGCCCGGAACCTGACTCTGTCCCAAGCTCATGTCCTGCATCTTATCCTAAATGAAACCCTAATAGTATCCCTAACTAAGCCCTGATTAAACCTAACAAGGGCCTTCACACTATCTCTCACCAACACCCAGAATATATCCCTAATGGTCCCTGCTGCAATCAATAACTAAAATCCGGACACTGTCCTGAGCTATTACCCTGACTCCTTTCTATCCACTGTCCTGATACTTTCCAAAAGAAAGCCTGTTGCCGTCCTTAGGTGAAGACCTGAGGCTGTGCCTAACTCAGGCCCTGAAACTTTCCCTAACTGAGGCCTTGATTCTGTGACTAACACAGGCCCTGCTCATTTCTTTCACTATGACCCGAATGCTGACCCAACAAAGGCCCTGATGCTATTCCTACGTCATGCCCTGTGTCTCCAGCTAGTGGGCTGACACTAGGCCGCACTCAGGCCTAGATGTTCTCCCTAAGTCAGGCTCTGACGCTGTCCCTACCCGAAACCCTGACACAGGTCCTAAATTAGGCCCTGATTCTCTAAGTAACTAAGGTCTTGACACCAACCCAGGTCATTGGCTGACACTATCCCTGGCTCGGATCGTGACTCTGTCCCAAGCTAATGTCCTGCATCTTATCCTAATTGAAACCCTAATACTCTCCCTAACTAAGTCGCTCACTGATCCTAACTAAGACTTTCACCCTATCTCTCACTAAGGCCCAGAATCTGTCCCTAACATGGGACCTTCTGCAGTCAATAATGAAAATCCGGACACTATCCTGAGCTAATATCCTGACACATTTCTATCCACCCACCAGACACAGTCCCAAAGAAAGGCCTGTCGCTGTCCTTAACTGAAGACGAGAGGCTGTGCCTAACTCAGGACCTCAAGATTTCCCTAACTGAGGCCTCGATTCTCTGACTCACTCAGGCCCTGCTCATGTCTTTCACTATGACCCGAATGCTGACTCCACAAACGCCCTGAATGCTGCTCCTAAGTCATGCCCTGACAGTGTCTGCATCTAGGGGCCTCACTCAGGCCCTCACCTTCTCCCTATATCAGGCTCTGACGCTGTCCCTACCCGAAGCCCTGGCACAGGTCTTAAATTAGGCCCTGATTCTCTAAGTACCTAAGGGCTTGATTCCAAACCTAGGTCATTACCTGACACTAGCCCTAGACCTGAATGTAACCTTGTCCGTTGCTAATGTCAAATTTATCTAAAGAGATTCTTTAGGATGAAATTCTTTCATCTTCTGAATAGAGTTTTCTGAAAAAAATAATGTTTAAACTCTTACTGACCTTAAACAAAATGTACTCAACTTCTGCGGAATATTCCTTTATACCAGCGTGTATGGTTTCCTTCTGCATCTGCGTGTGTTGGCTTAAAGGGTGCTTGTAGGAATGCCTACTGTTATGCTAACTAAATCCCTGATGCTGTCCCTAAATAACGTCCTGAAATTAGTCTCAAGGCTGTGAACCTGTCCCAAACTGAGGCCTGGAGGCTCATCCTAGCTCAGGTCCTGACACTGTCCCTAGCAAAGGCCCTCACACAACTCCTAGCTCAGTCCCTGACACTATACCTAACAAAGGCTATAATGCTAGTCCTAACTCAGGCCCTGACACTGTTTCTAACTACAGCCCAGCTGCCGCCAATATCTAAAATCCTGATACTATCCTGAGTTAATATCCTGACCCAGGTCTTACCAAGGTCCTGAAACTGACCCAAAGTAAGCCTTGATGCTGTCCATAAATGAGGCCCTGAGGCTCTCCCTAACAGAGGCCCTGATAATGTCTTTAGTGAAGAACCTGACGCTGATCCCACAGAGGCCCTTCTGCTGCTCCTAAGTCATGCCCTGACAGTGTCCCGAACTCAGGCCCTAAAGATAAGCCTCACTTAGGCCCTTTGGCTGTACCTTCCTTATGCTCTGACGCTGTCTGTATAGGAAGCCCTGGCAGTGGTCCTGATTTAGGCCCTCACGCTGGTCCTAAGTAAGGCCCTGAGGCTCTCAATAACGAAGGTCTTCACGCTTTTCCTGGGTCATTTCGTGACGCTATCCCTGGCCCGGAACCTGACTCTGTCCCAAGCTCATGTCCTGCATCTTATCCTAAATGAAACCCTAATAGTATCCCTAACTAAGCCCTGACCAATCCGAACAAAGGCCTTGACACTATCTCTCACTAAAGCCCGGAATCTGTCCCTAACATGGCACCTGTTGCAATCAATAACTAAAATCCGGACACTGTCCTGAGATAATTTCCTGACACATTTCTATGCACGATCCTGACACTGTCCCAAACCGGTCGGTGTCTTTAAGTGAAGACCAGACACTGTGCCTAACTCAGGCCCTGAAGCTTTCCCTAAGTGAGGCCTTGATTCTGTGACTCACTCAAGGCCTGCTCATGTCTTTCACTATGACCTTTCGCTGACCCAACCAAGGTGTTTATGCTGCTCCTAAGTCATGCCCTGACTGTGTCTACAGCTACGGGGCTGACGATAGGCCTCACTCAGGCCCTGACGTTCTCCATAAGTCAAGTCTGACGCTGTCCCTACCGAAAATCTTGACGCAGGTCCTAAATTTTAGGCCTTGATTCTCTAAGTAACTAAGGTCTTGACACTAAATCTAGGTCATTAACTGACACTACCCCTAGACCTGAATCTAATCTTGACTTTAGCTAATGTCAAGTTTAGGGAAAGAGATTCTTTATGACGAAATTCTTTCATCATATGAATATTGGTTTCTTAAAAAAATAAATTTTAAACTCTTGTTAACCTTAAACAAAGTGTACTCAACTGCTGTGGAATATTCCTTCATAGCAGCGTGCATGGTTCACTTTTACATTCTTGTGTGTTGGCCTTCAGGGTTCTTGCAGGAATGGCTCCTCTTATGCTAACTAAATCATCCCTGATGCTGAACATAAATAAGGCGCTGAAATTACTCCCGATGCTCTGAACCTGTCCCTAACTACGGCCTGGAGACTCGTGCTAAACCAGGCCCTGACACTGTCCCAAACCAAGACCCTGACATTACACGTAACTCGGACCCTGACACTACTCCTAGCTCAGTCCCTGACACTATTACCTAACAAAGCCCATAATGATATTCCTAACTCAGACCCTGACACTGACTCTAACTAAGGCCCTACTGCCGCCAATATCTAAAGTCCTGATGCTATCCTGAGTTAATATCCTGACCCAGGTCTTACCAAGGTCCTGAAACTGACCCAAAGTAAGCCTTGATGCTGTCTGAAAATGAGGCCCTGAGGCTCTCCCTAACAGAGGCCCTGATAATGTCTTTAGTGAAGACCCTCACGCTGATCCCACAGAGGCCCTTCTGCTGCTCCTAAGTCATGCCCTGACAGTGTCCCGAACTCAGGCCCTAAACATAAGCCTCACTTAGGCCCTTTGGCTGTACCTTCCTTATGCTCTGACGCTGTCTGTATAGGAAGCCCTGGCAGTGGTCCTGATTTAGGCCCTCACGCTGGTCCTAAGTAAGGCCCTGAGGCTCTCAATAACGAAGGTCTTCACGCTTTTCCTGGGTCATTTCGTGACGCTATCCCTGGCCCGGAACCTGACTCTGTCCCAAGCTCATGTCCTGCATCTTATCCTAAATGAAACCCTAATAGTATCCCTAACTAAGCCCTGACCAATCCGAACAAAGGCCTTGACACTATCTCTCACTAAAGCCCGGAATCTGTCCCTAACATGGGACCTGTTGCAATCAATAACTAAAACCCGGACACTGTCCTGAGCTAATATCCTGACTCATTTCTATCCACTGTTCTGATACTTTCCAAAAGAAAACCTGTTGCCGTCCTTAAGTGAAGACCTGAGGCTGTGCCTAACTCAGGCCCTGAAGCTTTCCCTAACTGAGGCCTTGATTCTGTGACTAACACAGGCCCTGTTCATGTCTTTCACTATGACCTGCATGCTGACCCCACAAAGGCCCTGATGCTGTTCCTACGTCATGCCCTGACTGTGTCTCCAGCAGGTGGGCTGGCACTAGGCCTCACTCAGGCCTAGACGTTCTCCCTAAGTCAGGCTCTGACGCTGTCCCTACCCGAAGCCCTGACACAGGTCCTAAATTAGGCCCTGATTCTCTAAATAACTAAGGTCATGACACCAACCCAGGTCATTTTCTGACACTATCCCTGGCTCGGACCATGAGTCTGTCCCAAGCTCATGTCCTGCATCTTATCCTAAATGAAACCCTAATAGTATCCCTAACTAAGCCCTGACTAATCCGAACAAAGGCCTTGATACTATCTCTCACTAAAGCCCGGAATCTGTCCCTAACATGGGACCTGTTGCAATCAATAACTAAAATCCGGAAACTGTCCTGAGGTAATTTCCTGACACATTTCTATGCACGATCCTGACACTGTCCCAAACCTGTCGGTGTAATTAAATGAAGACCTGACGCTGTGCCTAACTCAGGCCCTGAAGCTTTCCCTAAGTGAGGCCTTGATTCTGTGACTCACTCAAGGCCTGCTCATGTCTTTCACTATGACCTTTCGCTGACCCAACCAAGGTGTTTCTGCTGCTCCTAAGTCGTACCCTGACTGTGTCTGCAGCTAGGGGGCTGACGCTAGGCCTCACTCAGGCCTTGACGTTCTCCATAAGTCAGGTCTGAATCTGTCCCTACCGAAAATCTTGACGCAGGTCCTAAATTTTAGGCCTTGATTCTCTAAGTAACTAAGGTCTTGACACCAAATCCAGGTCATTAACTGACACTACCCCTAGACCTTAATCTAATCTTGACTTTAGCTAATGTCAAGTTTAGGGGAAGAGATTCTTTACGATGAAATTCTTTCATCATATGAATATTGGTTTCTTAAAACAATAATTTTTAAACTCTTGTTAACCTTAAACAAAGTGTACTCAACTGCTGTGGAATATTCCTTCATAGCAGCGTGCATGGTTCACTTTTACATTCTTGTGTGTTGGCCTTCAGGGTTCTTGCAGGAATGGCTCCTCTTATGCTAACTAAATCATCCCTGATGCTGAACATAAATAAGGCGCTGAAATTACTCCCGATGCTGTGAACCGCTCCCTAACTACGGCCTGGAGACTCGTGCTAACCCAGGCGCTGACACTGTCCCTAACCAAGACCCTGACATTACACGTAACTCGGACCCTGACACTACTCCTAGCTCACTCCCTGACACTATACCTAACAAAGGCCATAATGATATTCCTAACTCAGACCCTGACACTGACTCTAACTAAGGCCCTACTGCCGCCAATATCTAAAGTCCTGATACTATCCTGAGTTAATATCCTGACCCAGGTCTTACCAAGGTCCTGAAACTGACCCAAAGTAAGCCTTGATGCTGTCCGAAAATGAGGTCCTGAGGCTCTCCCTAACAGAGGCCCTGATAATGTCTTTAATGAAGACCCTCAGGCTGATCCCACAGAGGCCCTTCTGCTGCTCCTAAGTCATGCCCTGACTCTTTCCCTAACTCAGATCCTAAAGATAGGCCTCACTTAGGCACTTGGGCTATACCTTCCTTATGCTCTGACGCTGTCTGTATAGGAAGACCTGGCAGTGGTCCTGATTTAGGCCCTGACGCTGGTCCTAAGTAAGGCCCTGATGCTCTCAATAACGAAGGTCTTCACGCATTTCCTGGGTCATTTCGCGACGCTATCCCTGGCCCGGAACCTGACTCTGTCCCAAGCTCATGTCCTGCATCTTATCCTAAATGAAACCCTAATAGTATCCCTAACTAAGCCCTGATTAAACCTAACAAGGGCCTTCACACTATCTCTCACCAACACCCAGAATATATCCCTAATGGTCCCTGCTGCAATCAATAACTAAAATCCGGACACTGTCCTGAGCTATTACCCTGACTCCTTTCTATCCACTGTCCTGATACTTTCCAAAAGAAAGCCTGTTGCCGTCCTTAGGTGAAGACCTGAGGCTGTGCCTAACTCAGGCCCTGAAACTTTCCCTAACTGAGGCCTTGATTCTGTGACTAACACAGGCCCTGCTCATTTCTTTCACTATGACCCGAATGCTGACCCAACAAAGGCCCTGATGCTATTCCTACGTCATGCCCTGTGTCTCCAGCTAGTGGGCTGACACTAGGCCGCACTCAGGCCTAGATGTTCTCCCTAAGTCAGGCTCTGACGCTGTCCCTACCCGAAACCCTGACACAGGTCCTAAATTAGGCCCTGATTCTCTAAGTAACTAAGGTCTTGACACCAACCCAGGTCATTGGCTGACACTATCCCTGGCTCGGATCGTGACTCTGTCCCAAGCTAATGTCCTGCATCTTATCCTAATTGAAACCCTAATACTCTCCCTAACTAAGTCGCTCACTGATCCTAACTAAGACTTTCACCCTATCTCTCACTAAGGCCCAGAATCTGTCCCTAACATGGGACCTTCTGCAGTCAATAATGAAAATCCGGACACTATCCTGAGCTAATATCCTGACACATTTCTATCCACCCACCAGACACAGTCCCAAAGAAAGGCCTGTCGCTGTCCTTAACTGAAGACGAGAGGCTGTGCCTAACTCAGGACCTCAAGATTTCCCTAACTGAGGCCTCGATTCTCTGACTCACTCAGGCCCTGCTCATGTCTTTCACTATGACCCGAATGCTGACTCCACAAACGCCCTGAATGCTGCTCCTAAGTCATGCCCTGACAGTGTCTGCATCTAGGGGCCTCACTCAGGCCCTCACCTTCTCCCTATATCAGGCTCTGACGCTGTCCCTACCCGAAGCCCTGGCACAGGTCTTAAATTAGGCCCTGATTCTCTAAGTACCTAAGGGCTTGATTCCAAACCTAGGTCATTACCTGACACTAGCCCTAGACCTGAATGTAACCTTGTCCGTTGCTAATGTCAAATTTATCTAAAGAGATTCTTTAGGATGAAATTCTTTCATCTTCTGAATAGAGTTTTCTGAAAAAAATAATGTTTAAACTCTTACTGACCTTAAACAAAATGTACTCAACTTCTGCGGAATATTCCTTTATACCAGCGTGTATGGTTTCCTTCTGCATCTGCGTGTGTTGGCTTAAAGGGTGCTTGTAGGAATGCCTACTGTTATGCTAACTAAATCCCTGATGCTGTCCCTAAATAACGTCCTGAAATTAGTCTCAAGGCTGTGAACCTGTCCCAAACTGAGGCCTGGAGGCTCATCCTAGCTCAGGTCCTGACACTGTCCCTAGCAAAGGCCCTCACACAACTCCTAGCTCAGTCCCTGACACTATACCTAACAAAGGCTATAATGCTAGTCCTAACTCAGGCCCTGACACTGTTTCTAACTACAGCCCAGCTGCCGCCAATATCTAAAATCCTGATACTATCCTGAGTTAATATCCTGACCCAGGTCTTACCAAGGTCCTGAAACTGACCCAAAGTAAGCCTTGATGCTGTCCATAAATGAGGCCCTGAGGCTCTCCCTAACAGAGGCCCTGATAATGTCTTTAGTGAAGAACCTGACGCTGATCCCACAGAGGCCCTTCTGCTGCTCCTAAGTCATGCCCTGACAGTGTCCCGAACTCAGGCCCTAAAGATAAGCCTCACTTAGGCCCTTTGGCTGTACCTTCCTTATGCTCTGACGCTGTCTGTATAGGAAGCCCTGGCAGTGGTCCTGATTTAGGCCCTCACGCTGGTCCTAAGTAAGGCCCTCACGCTGGTCCTAAGTAAGGCCCTGAGGCTCTCAATAACGAAGGTCTTCACGCTTTTCCTGGGTCATTTCGTGACGCTATCCCTGGCCCGGAACCTGACTCTGTCCCAAGCTCATGTCCTGCATCTTATCCTAAATGAAACCCTAATAGTATCCCTAACTAAGCCCTGACCAATCCGAACAAAGGCCTTGACACTATCTCTCACTAAAGCCCGGAATCTGTCCCTAACATGGCACCTGTTGCAATCAATAACTAAAATCCGGACACTGTCCTGAGATAATTTCCTGACACATTTCTATGCACGATCCTGACACTGTCCCAAACCGGTCGGTGTCTTTAAGTGAAGACCAGACACTGTGCCTAACTCAGGCCCTGAAGCTTTCCCTAAGTGAGGCCTTGATTCTGTGACTCACTCAAGGCCTGCTCATGTCTTTCACTATGACCTTTCGCTGACCCAACCAAGGTGTTTATGCTGCTCCTAAGTCATGCCCTGACTGTGTCTACAGCTACGGGGCTGACGATAGGCCTCACTCAGGCCCTGACGTTCTCCATAAGTCAAGTCTGACGCTGTCCCTACCGAAAATCTTGACGCAGGTCCTAAATTTTAGGCCTTGATTCTCTAAGTAACTAAGGTCTTGACACTAAATCTAGGTCATTAACTGACACTACCCCTAGACCTGAATCTAATCTTGACTTTAGCTAATGTCAAGTTTAGGGAAAGAGATTCTTTATGACGAAATTCTTTCATCATATGAATATTGGTTTCTTAAAAAAATAAATTTTAAACTCTTGTTAACCTTAAACAAAGTGTACTCAACTGCTGTGGAATATTCCTTCATAGCAGCGTGCATGGTTCACTTTTACATTCTTGTGTGTTGGCCTTCAGGGTTCTTGCAGGAATGGCTCCTCTTATGCTAACTAAATCATCCCTGATGCTGAACATAAATAAGGCGCTGAAATTACTCCCGATGCTCTGAACCTGTCCCTAACTACGGCCTGGAGACTCGTGCTAAACCAGGCCCTGACACTGTCCCAAACCAAGACCCTGACATTACACGTAACTCGGACCCTGACACTACTCCTAGCTCAGTCCCTGACACTATTACCTAACAAAGCCCATAATGATATTCCTAACTCAGACCCTGACACTGACTCTAACTAAGGCCCTACTGCCGCCAATATCTAAAGTCCTGATGCTATCCTGAGTTAATATCCTGACCCAGGTCTTACCAAGGTCCTGAAACTGACCCAAAGTAAGCCTTGATGCTGTCTGAAAATGAGGCCCTGAGGCTCTCCCTAACAGAGGCCCTGATAATGTCTTTAGTGAAGACCCTCACGCTGATCCCACAGAGGCCCTTCTGCTGCTCCTAAGTCATGCCCTGACAGTGTCCCGAACTCAGGCCCTAAACATAAGCCTCACTTAGGCCCTTTGGCTGTACCTTCCTTATGCTCTGACGCTGTCTGTATAGGAAGCCCTGGCAGTGGTCCTGATTTAGGCCCTCACGCTGGTCCTAAGTAAGGCCCTGAGGCTCTCAATAACGAAGGTCTTCACGCTTTTCCTGGGTCATTTCGTGACGCTATCCCTGGCCCGGAACCTGACTCTGTCCCAAGCTCATGTCCTGCATCTTATCCTAAATGAAACCCTAATAGTATCCCTAACTAAGCCCTGACCAATCCGAACAAAGGCCTTGACACTATCTCTCACTAAAGCCCGGAATCTGTCCCTAACATGGCACCTGTTGCAATCAATAACTAAAATCCGGACACTGTCCTGAGATAATTTCCTGACACATTTCTATGCACGATCCTGACACTGTCCCAAACCGGTCGGTGTCTTTAAGTGAAGACCAGACACTGTGCCTAACTCAGGCCCTGAAGCTTTCCCTAAGTGAGGCCTTGATTCTGTGACTCACTCAAGGCCTGCTCATGTCTTTCACTATGACCTTTCGCTGACCCAACCAAGGTGTTTATGCTGCTCCTAAGTCATGCCCTGACTGTGTCTACAGCTACGGGGCTGACGATAGGCCTCACTCAGGCCCTGACGTTCTCCATAAGTCAAGTCTGACGCTGTCCCTACCGAAAATCTTGACGCAGGTCCTAAATTTTAGGCCTTGATTCTCTAAGTAACTAAGGTCTTGACACTAAATCTAGGTCATTAACTGACACTACCCCTAGACCTGAATCTAATCTTGACTTTAGCTAATGTCAAGTTTAGGGAAAGAGATTCTTTATGACGAAATTCTTTCATCATATGAATATTGGTTTCTTAAAAAAATAAATTTTAAACTCTTGTTAACCTTAAACAAAGTGTACTCAACTGCTGTGGAATATTCCTTCATAGCAGCGTGCATGGTTCACTTTTACATTCTTGTGTGTTGGCCTTCAGGGTTCTTGCAGGAATGGCTCCTCTTATGCTAACTAAATCATCCCTGATGCTGAACATAAATAAGGCGCTGAAATTACTCCCGATGCTCTGAACCTGTCCCTAACTACGGCCTGGAGACTCGTGCTAAACCAGGCCCTGACACTGTCCCAAACCAAGACCCTGACATTACACGTAACTCGGACCCTGACACTACTCCTAGCTCAGTCCCTGACACTATTACCTAACAAAGCCCATAATGATATTCCTAACTCAGACCCTGACACTGACTCTAACTAAGGCCCTACTGCCGCCAATATCTAAAGTCCTGATGCTATCCTGAGTTAATATCCTGACCCAGGTCTTACCAAGGTCCTGAAACTGACCCAAAGTAAGCCTTGATGCTGTCTGAAAATGAGGCCCTGAGGCTCTCCCTAACAGAGGCCCTGATAATGTCTTTAGTGAAGACCCTCACGCTGATCCCACAGAGGCCCTTCTGCTGCTCCTAAGTCATGCCCTGACAGTGTCCCGAACTCAGGCCCTAAACATAAGCCTCACTTAGGCCCTTTGGCTGTACCTTCCTTATGCTCTGACGCTGTCTGTATAGGAAGCCCTGGCAGTGGTCCTGATTTAGGCCCTCACGCTGGTCCTAAGTAAGGCCCTGAGGCTCTCAATAACGAAGGTCTTCACGCTTTTCCTGGGTCATTTCGTGACGCTATCCCTGGCCCGGAACCTGACTCTGTCCCAAGCTCATGTCCTGCATCTTATCCTAAATGAAACCCTAATAGTATCCCTAACTAAGCCCTGACCAATCCGAACAAAGGCCTTGACACTATCTCTCACTAAAGCCCGGAATCTGTCCCTAACATGGGACCTGTTGCAATCAATAACTAAAACCCGGACACTGTCCTGAGCTAATATCCTGACTCATTTCTATCCACTGTTCTGATACTTTCCAAAAGAAAGCCTGTTGCCGTCCTTAAGTGAAGACCTGAGGCTGTGCCTAACTCAGGCCCTGAAGCTTTCCCTAACTGAGGCCTTGATTCTGTGACTAACACAGGCCCTGTTCATGTCTTTCACTATGACCTGCATGCTGACCCCACAAAGGCCCTGATGCTGTTCCTACGTCATGCCCTGACTGTGTCTCCAGCAGGTGGGCTGGCACTAGGCCTCACTCAGGCCTAGACGTTCTCCCTAAGTCAGGCTCTGACGCTGTCCCTACCCGAAGCCCTGACACAGGTCCTAAATTAGGCCCTGATTCTCTAAATAACTAAGGTCATGACACCAACCCAGGTCATTTTCTGACACTATCCCTGGCTCGGACCATGAGTCTGTCCCAAGCTCATGTCCTGCATCTTATCCTAAATGAAACCCTAATAGTATCCCTAACTAAGCCCTGACTAATCCGAACAAAGGCCTTGATACTATCTCTCACTAAAGCCCGGAATCTGTCCCTAACATGGGACCTGTTGCAATCAATAACTAAAATCCGGAAACTGTCCTGAGGTAATTTCCTGACACATTTCTATGCACGATCCTGACACTGTCCCAAACCTGTCGGTGTAATTAAATGAAGACCTGACGCTGTGCCTAACTCAGGCCCTGAAGCTTTCCCTAAGTGAGGCCTTGATTCTGTGACTCACTCAAGGCCTGCTCATGTCTTTCACTATGACCTTTCGCTGACCCAACCAAGGTGTTTCTGCTGCTCCTAAGTCGTACCCTGACTGTGTCTGCAGCTAGGGGGCTGACGCTAGGCCTCACTCAGGCCTTGACGTTCTACATAAGTCAGGTCTGAATCTGTCCCTACCGAAAATCTTGACGCAGGTCCTAAATTTTAGGCCTTGATTCTCTAAGTAACTAAGGTCTTGACACCAAATCCAGGTCATTAACTGACACTACCCCTAGACCTTAATCTAATCTTGACTTTAGCTAATGTCAAGTTTAGGGGAAGAGATTCTTTACGATGAAATTCTTTCATCATATGAATATTGGTTTCTTAAAACAATAATTTTTAAACTCTTGTTAACCTTAAACAAAGTGTACTCAACTGCTGTGGAATATTCCTTCATAGCAGCGTGCATGGTTCACTTTTACATTCTTGTGTGTTGGCCTTCAGGGTTCTTGCAGGAATGGCTCCTCTTATGCTAACTAAATCATCCCTGATGCTGAACATAAATAAGGCGCTGAAATTACTCCCGATGCTGTGAACCGCTCCCTAACTACGGCCTGGAGACTCGTGCTAACCCAGGCGCTGACACTGTCCCTAACCAAGACCCTGACATTACACGTAACTCGGACCCTGACACTACTCCTAGCTCACTCCCTGACACTATACCTAACAAAGGCCATAATGATATTCCTAACTCAGACCCTGACACTGACTCTAACTAAGGCCCTACTGCCGCCAATATCTAAAGTCCTGATACTATCCTGAGTTAATATCCTGACCCAGGTCTTACCAAGGTCCTGAAACTGACCCAAAGTAAGCCTTGATGCTGTCCGAAAATGAGGTCCTGAGGCTCTCCCTAACAGAGGCCCTGATAATGTCTTTAATGAAGACCCTCAGGCTGATCCCACAGAGGCCCTTCTGCTGCTCCTAAGTCATGCCCTGACTCTTTCCCTAACTCAGATCCTAAAGATAGGCCTCACTTAGGCACTTGGGCTATACCTTCCTTATGCTCTGACGCTGTCTGTATAGGAAGACCTGGCAGTGGTCCTGATTTAGGCCCTGACGCTGGTCCTAAGTAAGGCCCTGATGCTCTCAATAACGAAGGTCTTCACGCATTTCCTGGGTCATTTCGCGACGCTATCCCTGGCCCGGAACCTGACTCTGTCCCAAGCTCATGTCCTGCATCTTATCCTAAAAGAAACCCTAATAGTATCCCTAACTAAGCCCTGATTAAACCTAACAAGGGCCTTCACACTATCTCTCACCAACACCCAGAATATATCCCTAATGGTCCCTGCTGCAATCAATAACTAAAATCCGGACACTGTCCTGAGCTATTACCCTGACTCCTTTCTATCCACTGTCCTGATACTTTCCAAAAGAAAGCCTGTTGCCGTCCTTAGGTGAAGACCTGAGGCTGTGCCTAACTCAGGCCCTGAAACTTTCCCTAACTGAGGCCTTGATTCTGTGACTAACACAGGCCCTGCTCATTTCTTTCACTATGACCCGAATGCTGACCCAACAAAGGCCCTGATGCTATTCCTACGTCATGCCCTGTGTCTCCAGCTAGTGGGCTGACACTAGGCCGCACTCAGGCCTAGATGTTCTCCCTAAGTCAGGCTCTGACGCTGTCCCTACCCGAAACCCTGACACAGGTCCTAAATTAGGCCCTGATTCTCTAAGTAACTAAGGTCTTGACACCAACCCAGGTCATTGGCTGACACTATCCCTGGCTCGGATCGTGACTCTGTCCCAAGCTAATGTCCTGCATCTTATCCTAATTGAAACCCTAATACTCTCCCTAACTAAGTCGCTCACTGATCCTAACTAAGACTTTCACCCTATCTCTCACTAAGGCCCAGAATCTGTCCCTAACATGGGACCTTCTGCAGTCAATAATGAAAATCCGGACACTATCCTGAGCTAATATCCTGACACATTTCTATCCACCCACCAGACACAGTCCCAAAGAAAGGCCTGTCGCTGTCCTTAACTGAAGACGAGAGGCTGTGCCTAACTCAGGACCTCAAGATTTCCCTAACTGAGGCCTCGATTCTCTGACTCACTCAGGCCCTGCTCATGTCTTTCACTATGACCCGAATGCTGACTCCACAAACGCCCTGAATGCTGCTCCTAAGTCATGCCCTGACAGTGTCTGCATCTAGGGGCCTCACTCAGGCCCTCACCTTCTCCCTATATCAGGCTCTGACGCTGTCCCTACCCGAAGCCCTGGCACAGGTCTTAAATTAGGCCCTGATTCTCTAAGTACCTAAGGGCTTGATTCCAAACCTAGGTCATTACCTGACACTAGCCCTAGACCTGAATGTAACCTTGTCCGTTGCTAATGTCAAATTTATCTAAAGAGATTCTTTAGGATGAAATTCTTTCATCTTCTGAATAGAGTTTTCTGAAAAAAATAATGTTTAAACTCTTACTGACCTTAAACAAAATGTACTCAACTTCTGTGGAATATTCCTTTATACCAGCGTGTATGGTTTCCTTCTGCATCTGCGTGTGTTGGCTTAAAGGGTGCTTGTAGGAATGCCTACTGTTATGCTAACTAAATCCCTGATGCTGTCCCTAAATAACGTCCTGAAATTAGTCTCAAGGCTGTGAACCTGTCCCAAACTGAGGCCTGGAGGCTCATCCTAGCTCATCCTAGCTCATCCTGCTGCTCCTAAGTCATGTCCTGACACTGTCCCTAGCAAAGGCCCTCACACAACTCCTAGCTCAGTCCCTGACACTATACCTAACAAAGGCTATAATGCTAGTCCTAACTCAGGCCCTGACACTGTTTCTAACTACAGCCCAGCTGCCGCCAATATCTAAAATCCTGATACTATCCTGAGTTAATATCCTGACCCAGGTCTTACCAAGGTCCTGAAACTGACCCAAAGTAAGCCTTGATGCTGTCCATAAATAAGGCCCTGAGGCTCTCCCTAACAGAGGCCCTGATAATGTCTTTAGTGAAGAACCTGACGCTGATCCCACAGAGGCCCTTCTGCTGCTCCTAAGTCATGCCCTGACAGTGTCCCGAACTCAGGCCCTAAAGATAAGCCTCACTTAGGCCCTTTGGCTGTACCTTCCTTATGCTCTGACGCTGTCTGTATAGGAAGCCCTGGCAGTGGTCCTGATTTAGGCCCTCACGCTGGTCCTAAGTAAGGCCCTCACGCTGGTCCTAAGTAAGGCCCTGAGGCTCTCAATAACGAAGGTCTTCACGCTTTTCCTGGGTCATTTCGTGACGCTATCCCTGGCCCGGAACCTGACTCTGTCCCAAGCTCATGTCCTGCATCTTATCCTAAATGAAACCCTAATAGTATCCCTAACTAAGCCCTGACCAATCCGAACAAAGGCCTTGACACTATCTCTCACTAAAGCCCGGAATCTGTCCCTAACATGGCACCTGTTGCAATCAATAACTAAAATCCGGACACTGTCCTGAGATAATTTCCTGACACATTTCTATGCACGATCCTGACACTGTCCCAAACCGGTCGGTGTCTTTAAGTGAAGACCAGACACTGTGCCTAACTCAGGCCCTGAAGCTTTCCCTAAGTGAGGCCTTGATTCTGTGACTCACTCAAGGCCTGCTCATGTCTTTCACTATGACCTTTCGCTGACCCAACCAAGGTGTTTATGCTGCTCCTAAGTCATGCCCTGACTGTGTCTACAGCTACGGGGCTGACGATAGGCCTCACTCAGGCCCTGACGTTCTCCATAAGTCAAGTCTGACGCTGTCCCTACCGAAAATCTTGACGCAGGTCCTAAATTTTAGGCCTTGATTCTCTAAGTAACTAAGGTCTTGACACTAAATCTAGGTCATTAACTGACACTACCCCTAGACCTGAATCTAATCTTGACTTTAGCTAATGTCAAGTTTAGGGAAAGAGATTCTTTATGACGAAATTCTTTCATCATATGAATATTGGTTTCTTAAAAAAATAAATTTTAAACTCTTGTTAACCTTAAACAAAGTGTACTCAACTGCTGTGGAATATTCCTTCATAGCAGCGTGCATGGTTCACTTTTACATTCTTGTGTGTTGGCCTTCAGGGTTCTTGCAGGAATGGCTCCTCTTATGCTAACTAAATCATCCCTGATGCTGAACATAAATAAGGCGCTGAAATTACTCCCGATGCTCTGAACCTGTCCCTAACTACGGCCTGGAGACTCGTGCTAAACCAGGCCCTGACACTGTCCCAAACCAAGACCCTGACATTACACGTAACTCGGACCCTGACACTACTCCTAGCTCAGTCCCTGACACTATTACCTAACAAAGCCCATAATGATATTCCTAACTCAGACCCTGACACTGACTCTAACTAAGGCCCTACTGCCGCCAATATCTAAAGTCCTGATGCTATCCTGAGTTAATATCCTGACCCAGGTCTTACCAAGGTCCTGAAACTGACCCAAAGTAAGCCTTGATGCTGTCTGAAAATGAGGCCCTGAGGCTCTCCCTAACAGAGGCCCTGATAATGTCTTTAGTGAAGACCCTCACGCTGATCCCACAGAGGCCCTTCTGCTGCTCCTAAGTCATGCCCTGACAGTGTCCCGAACTCAGGCCCTAAACATAAGCCTCACTTAGGCCCTTTGGCTGTACCTTCCTTATGCTCTGACGCTGTCTGTATAGGAAGCCCTGGCAGTGGTCCTGATTTAGGCCCTCACGCTGGTCCTAAGTAAGGCCCTGAGGCTCTCAATAACGAAGGTCTTCACGCTTTTCCTGGGTCATTTCGTGACGCTATCCCTGGCCCGGAACCTGACTCTGTCCCAAGCTCATGTCCTGCATCTTATCCTAAATGAAACCCTAATAGTATCCCTAACTAAGCCCTGACCAATCCGAACAAAGGCCTTGACACTATCTCTCACTAAAGCCCGGAATCTGTCCCTAACATGGGACCTGTTGCAATCAATAACTAAAACCCGGACACTGTCCTGAGCTAATATCCTGACTCATTTCTATCCACTGTTCTGATACTTTCCAAAAGAAAGCCTGTTGCCGTCCTTAAGTGAAGACCTGAGGCTGTGCCTAACTCAGGCCCTGAAGCTTTCCCTAACTGAGGCCTTGATTCTGTGACTAACACAGGCCCTGTTCATGTCTTTCACTATGACCTGCATGCTGACCCCACAAAGGCCCTGATGCTGTTCCTACGTCATGCCCTGACTGTGTCTCCAGCAGGTGGGCTGGCACTAGGCCTCACTCAGGCCTAGACGTTCTCCCTAAGTCAGGCTCTGACGCTGTCCCTACCCGAAGCCCTGACACAGGTCCTAAATTAGGCCCTGATTCTCTAAATAACTAAGGTCATGACACCAACCCAGGTCATTTTCTGACACTATCCCTGGCTCGGACCATGAGTCTGTCCCAAGCTCATGTCCTGCATCTTATCCTAAATGAAACCCTAATAGTATCCCTAACTAAGCCCTGACTAATCCGAACAAAGGCCTTGATACTATCTCTCACTAAAGCCCGGAATCTGTCCCTAACATGGGACCTGTTGCAATCAATAACTAAAATCCGGAAACTGTCCTGAGGTAATTTCCTGACACATTTCTATGCACGATCCTGACACTGTCCCAAACCTGTCGGTGTAATTAAATGAAGACCTGACGCTGTGCCTAACTCAGGCCCTGAAGCTTTCCCTAAGTGAGGCCTTGATTCTGTGACTCACTCAAGGCCTGCTCATGTCTTTCACTATGACCTTTCGCTGACCCAACCAAGGTGTTTCTGCTGCTCCTAAGTCGTACCCTGACTGTGTCTGCAGCTAGGGGGCTGACGCTAGGCCTCACTCAGGCCTTGACGTTCTCCATAAGTCAGGTCTGAATCTGTCCCTACCGAAAATCTTGACGCAGGTCCTAAATTTTAGGCCTTGATTCTCTAAGTAACTAAGGTCTTGACACCAAATCCAGGTCATTAACTGACACTACCCCTAGACCTTAATCTAATCTTGACTTTAGCTAATGTCAAGTTTAGGGGAAGAGATTCTTTACGATGAAATTCTTTCATCATATGAATATTGGTTTCTTAAAACAATAATTTTTAAACTCTTGTTAACCTTAAACAAAGTGTACTCAACTGCTGTGGAATATTCCTTCATAGCAGCGTGCATGGTTCACTTTTACATTCTTGTGTGTTGGCCTTCAGGGTTCTTGCAGGAATGGCTCCTCTTATGCTAACTAAATCATCCCTGATGCTGAACATAAATAAGGCGCTGAAATTACTCCCGATGCTGTGAACCGCTCCCTAACTACGGCCTGGAGACTCGTGCTAACCCAGGCGCTGACACTGTCCCTAACCAAGACCCTGACATTACACGTAACTCGGACCCTGACACTACTCCTAGCTCACTCCCTGACACTATACCTAACAAAGGCCATAATGATATTCCTAACTCAGACCCTGACACTGACTCTAACTAAGGCCCTACTGCCGCCAATATCTAAAGTCCTGATACTATCCTGAGTTAATATCCTGACCCAGGTCTTACCAAGGTCCTGAAACTGACCCAAAGTAAGCCTTGATGCTGTCCGAAAATGAGGTCCTGAGGCTCTCCCTAACAGAGGCCCTGATAATGTCTTTAATGAAGACCCTCAGGCTGATCCCACAGAGGCCCTTCTGCTGCTCCTAAGTCATGCCCTGACTCTTTCCCTAACTCAGATCCTAAAGATAGGCCTCACTTAGGCACTTGGGCTATACCTTCCTTATGCTCTGACGCTGTCTGTATAGGAAGACCTGGCAGTGGTCCTGATTTAGGCCCTGACGCTGGTCCTAAGTAAGGCCCTGATGCTCTCAATAACGAAGGTCTTCACGCATTTCCTGGGTCATTTCGCGACGCTATCCCTGGCCCGGAACCTGACTCTGTCCCAAGCTCATGTCCTGCATCTTATCCTAAATGAAACCCTAATAGTATCCCTAACTAAGCCCTGATTAAACCTAACAAGGGCCTTCACACTATCTCTCACCAACACCCAGAATATATCCCTAATGGTCCCTGCTGCAATCAATAACTAAAATCCGGACACTGTCCTGAGCTATTACCCTGACTCCTTTCTATCCACTGTCCTGATACTTTCCAAAAGAAAGCCTGTTGCCGTCCTTAGGTGAAGACCTGAGGCTGTGCCTAACTCAGGCCCTGAAACTTTCCCTAACTGAGGCCTTGATTCTGTGACTAACACAGGCCCTGCTCATTTCTTTCACTATGACCCGAATGCTGACCCAACAAAGGCCCTGATGCTATTCCTACGTCATGCCCTGTGTCTCCAGCTAGTGGGCTGACACTAGGCCGCACTCAGGCCTAGATGTTCTCCCTAAGTCAGGCTCTGACGCTGTCCCTACCCGAAACCCTGACACAGGTCCTAAATTAGGCCCTGATTCTCTAAGTAACTAAGGTCTTGACACCAACCCAGGTCATTGGCTGACACTATCCCTGGCTCGGATCGTGACTCTGTCCCAAGCTAATGTCCTGCATCTTATCCTAATTGAAACCCTAATACTCTCCCTAACTAAGTCGCTCACTGATCCTAACTAAGACTTTCACCCTATCTCTCACTAAGGCCCAGAATCTGTCCCTAACATGGGACCTTCTGCAGTCAATAATGAAAATCCGGACACTATCCTGAGCTAATATCCTGACACATTTCTATCCACCCACCAGACACAGTCCCAAAGAAAGGCCTGTCGCTGTCCTTAACTGAAGACGAGAGGCTGTGCCTAACTCAGGACCTCAAGATTTCCCTAACTGAGGCCTCGATTCTCTGACTCACTCAGGCCCTGCTCATGTCTTTCACTATGACCCGAATGCTGACTCCACAAACGCCCTGAATGCTGCTCCTAAGTCATGCCCTGACAGTGTCTGCATCTAGGGGCCTCACTCAGGCCCTCACCTTCTCCCTATATCAGGCTCTGACGCTGTCCCTACCCGAAGCCCTGGCACAGGTCTTAAATTAGGCCCTGATTCTCTAAGTACCTAAGGGCTTGATTCCAAACCTAGGTCATTACCTGACACTAGCCCTAGACCTGAATGTAACCTTGTCCGTTGCTAATGTCAAATTTATCTAAAGAGATTCTTTAGGATGAAATTCTTTCATCTTCTGAATAGAGTTTTCTGAAAAAAATAATGTTTAAACTCTTACTGACCTTAAACAAAATGTACTCAACTTCTGCGGAATATTCCTTTATACCAGCGTGTATGGTTTCCTTCTGCATCTGCGTGTGTTGGCTTAAAGGGTGCTTGTAGGAATGCCTACTGTTATGCTAACTAAATCCCTGATGCTGTCCCTAAATAACGTCCTGAAATTAGTCTCAAGGCTGTGAACCTGTCCCAAACTGAGGCCTGGAGGCTCATCCTAGCTCAGGTCCTGACACTGTCCCTAGCAAAGGCCCTCACACAACTCCTAGCTCAGTCCCTGACACTATACCTAACAAAGGCTATAATGCTAGTCCTAACTCAGGCCCTGACACTGTTTCTAACTACAGCCCAGCTGCCGCCAATATCTAAAATCCTGATACTATCCTGAGTTAATATCCTGACCCAGGTCTTACCAAGGTCCTGAAACTGACCCAAAGTAAGCCTTGATGCTGTCCATAAATAAGGCCCTGAGGCTCTCCCTAACAGAGGCCCTGATAATGTCTTTAGTGAAGAACCTGACGCTGATCCCACAGAGGCCCTTCTGCTGCTCCTAAGTCATGCCCTGACAGTGTCCCGAACTCAGGCCCTAAAGATAAGCCTCACTTAGGCCCTTTGGCTGTACCTTCCTTATGCTCTGACGCTGTCTGTATAGGAAGCCCTGGCAGTGGTCCTGATTTAGGCCCTCACGCTGGTCCTAAGTAAGGCCCTCACGCTGGTCCTAAGTAAGGCCCTGAGGCTCTCAATAACGAAGGTCTTCACGCTTTTCCTGGGTCATTTCGTGACGCTATCCCTGGCCCGGAACCTGACTCTGTCCCAAGCTCATGTCCTGCATCTTATCCTAAATGAAACCCTAATAGTATCCCTAACTAAGCCCTGACCAATCCGAACAAAGGCCTTGACACTATCTCTCACTAAAGCCCGGAATCTGTCCCTAACATGGCACCTGTTGCAATCAATAACTAAAATCCGGACACTGTCCTGAGATAATTTCCTGACACATTTCTATGCACGATCCTGACACTGTCCCAAACCGGTCGGTGTCTTTAAGTGAAGACCAGACACTGTGCCTAACTCAGGCCCTGAAGCTTTCCCTAAGTGAGGCCTTGATTCTGTGACTCACTCAAGGCCTGCTCATGTCTTTCACTATGACCTTTCGCTGACCCAACCAAGGTGTTTATGCTGCTCCTAAGTCATGCCCTGACTGTGTCTACAGCTACGGGGCTGACGATAGGCCTCACTCAGGCCCTGACGTTCTCCATAAGTCAAGTCTGACGCTGTCCCTACCGAAAATCTTGACGCAGGTCCTAAATTTTAGGCCTTGATTCTCTAAGTAACTAAGGTCTTGACACTAAATCTAGGTCATTAACTGACACTACCCCTAGACCTGAATCTAATCTTGACTTTAGCTAATGTCAAGTTTAGGGAAAGAGATTCTTTATGACGAAATTCTTTCATCATATGAATATTGGTTTCTTAAAAAAATAAATTTTAAACTCTTGTTAACCTTAAACAAAGTGTACTCAACTGCTGTGGAATATTCCTTCATAGCAGCGTGCATGGTTCACTTTTACATTCTTGTGTGTTGGCCTTCAGGGTTCTTGCAGGAATGGCTCCTCTTATGCTAACTAAATCATCCCTGATGCTGAACATAAATAAGGCGCTGAAATTACTCCCGATGCTCTGAACCTGTCCCTAACTACGGCCTGGAGACTCGTGCTAAACCAGGCCCTGACACTGTCCCAAACCAAGACCCTGACATTACACGTAACTCGGACCCTGACACTACTCCTAGCTCAGTCCCTGACACTATTACCTAACAAAGCCCATAATGATATTCCTAACTCAGACCCTGACACTGACTCTAACTAAGGCCCTACTGCCGCCAATATCTAAAGTCCTGATGCTATCCTGAGTTAATATCCTGACCCAGGTCTTACCAAGGTCCTGAAACTGACCCAAAGTAAGCCTTGATGCTGTCTGAAAATGAGGCCCTGAGGCTCTCCCTAACAGAGGCCCTGATAATGTCTTTAGTGAAGACCCTCACGCTGATCCCACAGAGGCCCTTCTGCTGCTCCTAAGTCATGCCCTGACAGTGTCCCGAACTCAGGCCCTAAACATAAGCCTCACTTAGGCCCTTTGGCTGTACCTTCCTTATGCTCTGACGCTGTCTGTATAGGAAGCCCTGGCAGTGGTCCTGATTTAGGCCCTCACGCTGGTCCTAAGTAAGGCCCTGAGGCTCTCAATAACGAAGGTCTTCACGCTTTTCCTGGGTCATTTCGTGACGCTATCCCTGGCCCGGAACCTGACTCTGTCCCAAGCTCATGTCCTGCATCTTATCCTAAATGAAACCCTAATAGTATCCCTAACTAAGCCCTGACCAATCCGAACAAAGGCCTTGACACTATCTCTCACTAAAGCCCGGAATCTGTCCCTAACATGGGACCTGTTGCAATCAATAACTAAAACCCGGACACTGTCCTGAGCTAATATCCTGACTCATTTCTATCCACTGTTCTGATACTTTCCAAAAGAAAGCCTGTTGCCGTCCTTAAGTGAAGACCTGAGGCTGTGCCTAACTCAGGCCCTGAAGCTTTCCCTAACTGAGGCCTTGATTCTGTGACTAACACAGGCCCTGTTCATGTCTTTCACTATGACCTGCATGCTGACCCCACAAAGGCCCTGATGCTGTTCCTACGTCATGCCCTGACTGTGTCTCCAGCAGGTGGGCTGGCACTAGGCCTCACTCAGGCCTAGACGTTCTCCCTAAGTCAGGCTCTGACGCTGTCCCTACCCGAAGCCCTGACACAGGTCCTAAATTAGGCCCTGATTCTCTAAATAACTAAGGTCATGACACCAACCCAGGTCATTTTCTGACACTATCCCTGGCTCGGACCATGAGTCTGTCCCAAGCTCATGTCCTGCATCTTATCCTAAATGAAACCCTAATAGTATCCCTAACTAAGCCCTGACTAATCCGAACAAAGGCCTTGATACTATCTCTCACTAAAGCCCGGAATCTGTCCCTAACATGGGACCTGTTGCAATCAATAACTAAAATCCGGAAACTGTCCTGAGGTAATTTCCTGACACATTTCTATGCACGATCCTGACACTGTCCCAAACCTGTCGGTGTAATTAAATGAAGACCTGACGCTGTGCCTAACTCAGGCCCTGAAGCTTTCCCTAAGTGAGGCCTTGATTCTGTGACTCACTCAAGGCCTGCTCATGTCTTTCACTATGACCTTTCGCTGACCCAACCAAGGTGTTTCTGCTGCTCCTAAGTCGTACCCTGACTGTGTCTGCAGCTAGGGGGCTGACGCTAGGCCTCACTCAGGCCTTGACGTTCTCCATAAGTCAGGTCTGAATCTGTCCCTACCGAAAATCTTGACGCAGGTCCTAAATTTTAGGCCTTGATTCTCTAAGTAACTAAGGTCTTGACACCAAATCCAGGTCATTAACTGACACTACCCCTAGACCTTAATCTAATCTTGACTTTAGCTAATGTCAAGTTTAGGGGAAGAGATTCTTTACGATGAAATTCTTTCATCATATGAATATTGGTTTCTTAAAACAATAATTTTTAAACTCTTGTTAACCTTAAACAAAGTGTACTCAACTGCTGTGGAATATTCCTTCATAGCAGCGTGCATGGTTCACTTTTACATTCTTGTGTGTTGGCCTTCAGGGTTCTTGCAGGAATGGCTCCTCTTATGCTAACTAAATCATCCCTGATGCTGAACATAAATAAGGCGCTGAAATTACTCCCGATGCTGTGAACCGCTCCCTAACTACGGCCTGGAGACTCGTGCTAACCCAGGCGCTGACACTGTCCCTAACCAAGACCCTGACATTACACGTAACTCGGACCCTGACACTACTCCTAGCTCACTCCCTGACACTATACCTAACAAAGGCCATAATGATATTCCTAACTCAGACCCTGACACTGACTCTAACTAAGGCCCTACTGCCGCCAATATCTAAAGTCCTGATACTATCCTGAGTTAATATCCTGACCCAGGTCTTACCAAGGTCCTGAAACTGACCCAAAGTAAGCCTTGATGCTGTCCGAAAATGAGGTCCTGAGGCTCTCCCTAACAGAGGCCCTGATAATGTCTTTAATGAAGACCCTCAGGCTGATCCCACAGAGGCCCTTCTGCTGCTCCTAAGTCATGCCCTGACTCTTTCCCTAACTCAGATCCTAAAGATAGGCCTCACTTAGGCACTTGGGCTATACCTTCCTTATGCTCTGACGCTGTCTGTATAGGAAGACCTGGCAGTGGTCCTGATTTAGGCCCTGACGCTGGTCCTAAGTAAGGCCCTGATGCTCTCAATAACGAAGGTCTTCACGCATTTCCTGGGTCATTTCGCGACGCTATCCCTGGCCCGGAACCTGACTCTGTCCCAAGCTCATGTCCTGCATCTTATCCTAAATGAAACCCTAATAGTATCCCTAACTAAGCCCTGATTAAACCTAACAAGGGCCTTCACACTATCTCTCACCAACACCCAGAATATATCCCTAATGGTCCCTGCTGCAATCAATAACTAAAATCCGGACACTGTCCTGAGCTATTACCCTGACTCCTTTCTATCCACTGTCCTGATACTTTCCAAAAGAAAGCCTGTTGCCGTCCTTAGGTGAAGACCTGAGGCTGTGCCTAACTCAGGCCCTGAAACTTTCCCTAACTGAGGCCTTGATTCTGTGACTAACACAGGCCCTGCTCATTTCTTTCACTATGACCCGAATGCTGACCCAACAAAGGCCCTGATGCTATTCCTACGTCATGCCCTGTGTCTCCAGCTAGTGGGCTGACACTAGGCCGCACTCAGGCCTAGATGTTCTCCCTAAGTCAGGCTCTGACGCTGTCCCTACCCGAAACCCTGACACAGGTCCTAAATTAGGCCCTGATTCTCTAAGTAACTAAGGTCTTGACACCAACCCAGGTCATTGGCTGACACTATCCCTGGCTCGGATCGTGACTCTGTCCCAAGCTAATGTCCTGCATCTTATCCTAATTGAAACCCTAATACTCTCCCTAACTAAGTCGCTCACTGATCCTAACTAAGACTTTCACCCTATCTCTCACTAAGGCCCAGAATCTGTCCCTAACATGGGACCTTCTGCAGTCAATAATGAAAATCCGGACACTATCCTGAGCTAATATCCTGACACATTTCTATCCACCCACCAGACACAGTCCCAAAGAAAGGCCTGTCGCTGTCCTTAACTGAAGACGAGAGGCTGTGCCTAACTCAGGACCTCAAGATTTCCCTAACTGAGGCCTCGATTCTCTGACTCACTCAGGCCCTGCTCATGTCTTTCACTATGACCCGAATGCTGACTCCACAAACGCCCTGAATGCTGCTCCTAAGTCATGCCCTGACAGTGTCTGCATCTAGGGGCCTCACTCAGGCCCTCACCTTCTCCCTATATCAGGCTCTGACGCTGTCCCTACCCGAAGCCCTGGCACAGGTCTTAAATTAGGCCCTGATTCTCTAAGTACCTAAGGGCTTGATTCCAAACCTAGGTCATTACCTGACACTAGCCCTAGACCTGAATGTAACCTTGTCCGTTGCTAATGTCAAATTTATCTAAAGAGATTCTTTAGGATGAAATTCTTTCATCTTCTGAATAGAGTTTTCTGAAAAAAATAATGTTTAAACTCTTACTGACCTTAAACAAAATGTACTCAACTTCTGCGGAATATTCCTTTATACCAGCGTGTATGGTTTCCTTCTGCATCTGCGTGTGTTGGCTTAAAGGGTGCTTGTAGGAATGCCTACTGTTATGCTAACTAAATCCCTGATGCTGTCCCTAAATAACGTCCTGAAATTAGTCTCAAGGCTGTGAACCTGTCCCAAACTGAGGCCTGGAGGCTCATCCTAGCTCAGGTCCTGACACTGTCCCTAGCAAAGGCCCTCACACAACTCCTAGCTCAGTCCCTGACACTATACCTAACAAAGGCTATAATGCTAGTCCTAACTCAGGCCCTGACACTGTTTCTAACTACAGCCCAGCTGCCGCCAATATCTAAAATCCTGATACTATCCTGAGTTAATATCCTGACCCAGGTCTTACCAAGGTCCTGAAACTGACCCAAAGTAAGCCTTGATGCTGTCCATAAATAAGGCCCTGAGGCTCTCCCTAACAGAGGCCCTGATAATGTCTTTAGTGAAGAACCTGACGCTGATCCCACAGAGGCCCTTCTGCTGCTCCTAAGTCATGCCCTGACAGTGTCCCGAACTCAGGCCCTAAAGATAAGCCTCACTTAGGCCCTTTGGCTGTACCTTCCTTATGCTCTGACGCTGTCTGTATAGGAAGCCCTGGCAGTGGTCCTGATTTAGGCCCTCACGCTGGTCCTAAGTAAGGCCCTCACGCTGGTCCTAAGTAAGGCCCTGAGGCTCTCAATAACGAAGGTCTTCACGCTTTTCCTGGGTCATTTCGTGACGCTATCCCTGGCCCGGAACCTGACTCTGTCCCAAGCTCATGTCCTGCATCTTATCCTAAATGAAACCCTAATAGTATCCCTAACTAAGCCCTGACCAATCCGAACAAAGGCCTTGACACTATCTCTCACTAAAGCCCGGAATCTGTCCCTAACATGGCACCTGTTGCAATCAATAACTAAAATCCGGACACTGTCCTGAGATAATTTCCTGACACATTTCTATGCACGATCCTGACACTGTCCCAAACCGGTCGGTGTCTTTAAGTGAAGACCAGACACTGTGCCTAACTCAGGCCCTGAAGCTTTCCCTAAGTGAGGCCTTGATTCTGTGACTCACTCAAGGCCTGCTCATGTCTTTCACTATGACCTTTCGCTGACCCAACCAAGGTGTTTATGCTGCTCCTAAGTCATGCCCTGACTGTGTCTACAGCTACGGGGCTGACGATAGGCCTCACTCAGGCCCTGACGTTCTCCATAAGTCAAGTCTGACGCTGTCCCTACCGAAAATCTTGACGCAGGTCCTAAATTTTAGGCCTTGATTCTCTAAGTAACTAAGGTCTTGACACTAAATCTAGGTCATTAACTGACACTACCCCTAGACCTGAATCTAATCTTGACTTTAGCTAATGTCAAGTTTAGGGAAAGAGATTCTTTATGACGAAATTCTTTCATCATATGAATATTGGTTTCTTAAAAAAATAAATTTTAAACTCTTGTTAACCTTAAACAAAGTGTACTCAACTGCTGTGGAATATTCCTTCATAGCAGCGTGCATGGTTCACTTTTACATTCTTGTGTGTTGGCCTTCAGGGTTCTTGCAGGAATGGCTCCTCTTATGCTAACTAAATCATCCCTGATGCTGAACATAAATAAGGCGCTGAAATTACTCCCGATGCTCTGAACCTGTCCCTAACTACGGCCTGGAGACTCGTGCTAAACCAGGCCCTGACACTGTCCCAAACCAAGACCCTGACATTACACGTAACTCGGACCCTGACACTACTCCTAGCTCAGTCCCTGACACTATTACCTAACAAAGCCCATAATGATATTCCTAACTCAGACCCTGACACTGACTCTAACTAAGGCCCTACTGCCGCCAATATCTAAAGTCCTGATGCTATCCTGAGTTAATATCCTGACCCAGGTCTTACCAAGGTCCTGAAACTGACCCAAAGTAAGCCTTGATGCTGTCTGAAAATGAGGCCCTGAGGCTCTCCCTAACAGAGGCCCTGATAATGTCTTTAGTGAAGACCCTCACGCTGATCCCACAGAGGCCCTTCTGCTGCTCCTAAGTCATGCCCTGACAGTGTCCCGAACTCAGGCCCTAAACATAAGCCTCACTTAGGCCCTTTGGCTGTACCTTCCTTATGCTCTGACGCTGTCTGTATAGGAAGCCCTGGCAGTGGTCCTGATTTAGGCCCTCACGCTGGTCCTAAGTAAGGCCCTGAGGCTCTCAATAACGAAGGTCTTCACGCTTTTCCTGGGTCATTTCGTGACGCTATCCCTGGCCCGGAACCTGACTCTGTCCCAAGCTCATGTCCTGCATCTTATCCTAAATGAAACCCTAATAGTATCCCTAACTAAGCCCTGACCAATCCGAACAAAGGCCTTGACACTATCTCTCACTAAAGCCCGGAATCTGTCCCTAACATGGGACCTGTTGCAATCAATAACTAAAACCCGGACACTGTCCTGAGCTAATATCCTGACTCATTTCTATCCACTGTTCTGATACTTTCCAAAAGAAAGCCTGTTGCCGTCCTTAAGTGAAGACCTGAGGCTGTGCCTAACTCAGGCCCTGAAGCTTTCCCTAACTGAGGCCTTGATTCTGTGACTAACACAGGCCCTGTTCATGTCTTTCACTATGACCTGCATGCTGACCCCACAAAGGCCCTGATGCTGTTCCTACGTCATGCCCTGACTGTGTCTCCAGCAGGTGGGCTGGCACTAGGCCTCACTCAGGCCTAGACGTTCTCCCTAAGTCAGGCTCTGACGCTGTCCCTACCCGAAGCCCTGACACAGGTCCTAAATTAGGCCCTGATTCTCTAAATAACTAAGGTCATGACACCAACCCAGGTCATTTTCTGACACTATCCCTGGCTCGGACCATGAGTCTGTCCCAAGCTCATGTCCTGCATCTTATCCTAAATGAAACCCTAATAGTATCCCTAACTAAGCCCTGACTAATCCGAACAAAGGCCTTGATACTATCTCTCACTAAAGCCCGGAATCTGTCCCTAACATGGGACCTGTTGCAATCAATAACTAAAATCCGGAAACTGTCCTGAGGTAATTTCCTGACACATTTCTATGCACGATCCTGACACTGTCCCAAACCTGTCGGTGTAATTAAATGAAGACCTGACGCTGTGCCTAACTCAGGCCCTGAAGCTTTCCCTAAGTGAGGCCTTGATTCTGTGACTCACTCAAGGCCTGCTCATGTCTTTCACTATGACCTTTCGCTGACCCAACCAAGGTGTTTCTGCTGCTCCTAAGTCGTACCCTGACTGTGTCTGCAGCTAGGGGGCTGACGCTAGGCCTCACTCAGGCCTTGACGTTCTCCATAAGTCAGGTCTGAATCTGTCCCTACCGAAAATCTTGATGCAGGTCCTAAATTTTAGGCCTTGATTCTCTAAGTAACTAAGGTCTTGACACCAAATCCAGGTCATTAACTGACACTACCCCTAGACCTTAATCTAATCTTGACTTTAGCTAATGTCAAGTTTAGGGGAAGAGATTCTTTACGATGAAATTCTTTCATCATATGAATATTGGTTTCTTAAAACAATAATTTTTAAACTCTTGTTAACCTTAAACAAAGTGTACTCAACTGCTGTGGAATATTCCTTCATAGCAGCGTGCATGGTTCACTTTTACATTCTTGTGTGTTGGCCTTCAGGGTTCTTGCAGGAATGGCTCCTCTTATGCTAACTAAATCATCCCTGATGCTGAACATAAATAAGGCGCTGAAATTACTCCCGATGCTGTGAACCGCTCCCTAACTACGGCCTGGAGACTCGTGCTAACCCAGGCGCTGACACTGTCCCTAACCAAGACCCTGACATTACACGTAACTCGGACCCTGACACTACTCCTAGCTCACTCCCTGACACTATACCTAACAAAGGCCATAATGATATTCCTAACTCAGACCCTGACACTGACTCTAACTAAGGCCCTACTGCCGCCAATATCTAAAGTCCTGATACTATCCTGAGTTAATATCCTGACCCAGGTCTTACCAAGGTCCTGAAACTGACCCAAAGTAAGCCTTGATGCTGTCCGAAAATGAGGTCCTGAGGCTCTCCCTAACAGAGGCCCTGATAATGTCTTTAATGAAGACCCTCAGGCTGATCCCACAGAGGCCCTTCTGCTGCTCCTAAGTCATGCCCTGACTCTTTCCCTAACTCAGATCCTAAAGATAGGCCTCACTTAGGCACTTGGGCTATACCTTCCTTATGCTCTGACGCTGTCTGTATAGGAAGACCTGGCAGTGGTCCTGATTTAGGCCCTGACGCTGGTCCTAAGTAAGGCCCTGATGCTCTCAATAACGAAGGTCTTCACGCATTTCCTGGGTCATTTCGCGACGCTATCCCTGGCCCGGAACCTGACTCTGTCCCAAGCTCATGTCCTGCATCTTATCCTAAATGAAACCCTAATAGTATCCCTAACTAAGCCCTGATTAAACCTAACAAGGGCCTTCACACTATCTCTCACCAACACCCAGAATATATCCCTAATGGTCCCTGCTGCAATCAATAACTAAAATCCGGACACTGTCCTGAGCTATTACCCTGACTCCTTTCTATCCACTGTCCTGATACTTTCCAAAAGAAAGCCTGTTGCCGTCCTTAGGTGAAGACCTGAGGCTGTGCCTAACTCAGGCCCTGAAACTTTCCCTAACTGAGGCCTTGATTCTGTGACTAACACAGGCCCTGCTCATTTCTTTCACTATGACCCGAATGCTGACCCAACAAAGGCCCTGATGCTATTCCTACGTCATGCCCTGTGTCTCCAGCTAGTGGGCTGACACTAGGCCGCACTCAGGCCTAGATGTTCTCCCTAAGTCAGGCTCTGACGCTGTCCCTACCCGAAACCCTGACACAGGTCCTAAATTAGGCCCTGATTCTCTAAGTAACTAAGGTCTTGACACCAACCCAGGTCATTGGCTGACACTATCCCTGGCTCGGATCGTGACTCTGTCCCAAGCTAATGTCCTGCATCTTATCCTAATTGAAACCCTAATACTCTCCCTAACTAAGTCGCTCACTGATCCTAACTAAGACTTTCACCCTATCTCTCACTAAGGCCCAGAATCTGTCCCTAACATGGGACCTTCTGCAGTCAATAATGAAAATCCGGACACTATCCTGAGCTAATATCCTGACACATTTCTATCCACCCACCAGACACAGTCCCAAAGAAAGGCCTGTCGCTGTCCTTAACTGAAGACGAGAGGCTGTGCCTAACTCAGGACCTCAAGATTTCCCTAACTGAGGCCTCGATTCTCTGACTCACTCAGGCCCTGCTCATGTCTTTCACTATGACCCGAATGCTGACTCCACAAACGCCCTGAATGCTGCTCCTAAGTCATGCCCTGACAGTGTCTGCATCTAGGGGCCTCACTCAGGCCCTCACCTTCTCCCTATATCAGGCTCTGACGCTGTCCCTACCCGAAGCCCTGGCACAGGTCTTAAATTAGGCCCTGATTCTCTAAGTACCTAAGGGCTTGATTCCAAACCTAGGTCATTACCTGACACTAGCCCTAGACCTGAATGTAACCTTGTCCGTTGCTAATGTCAAATTTATCTAAAGAGATTCTTTAGGATGAAATTCTTTCATCTTCTGAATAGAGTTTTCTGAAAAAAATAATGTTTAAACTCTTACTGACCTTAAACAAAATGTACTCAACTTCTGCGGAATATTCCTTTATACCAGCGTGTATGGTTTCCTTCTGCATCTGCGTGTGTTGGCTTAAAGGGTGCTTGTAGGAATGCCTACTGTTATGCTAACTAAATCCCTGATGCTGTCCCTAAATAACGTCCTGAAATTAGTCTCAAGGCTGTGAACCTGTCCCAAACTGAGGCCTGGAGGCTCATCCTAGCTCAGGTCCTGACACTGTCCCTAGCAAAGGCCCTCACACAACTCCTAGCTCAGTCCCTGACACTATACCTAACAAAGGCTATAATGCTAGTCCTAACTCAGGCCCTGACACTGTTTCTAACTACAGCCCAGCTGCCGCCAATATCTAAAATCCTGATACTATCCTGAGTTAATATCCTGACCCAGGTCTTACCAAGGTCCTGAAACTGACCCAAAGTAAGCCTTGATGCTGTCCATAAATAAGGCCCTGAGGCTCTCCCTAACAGAGGCCCTGATAATGTCTTTAGTGAAGAACCTGACGCTGATCCCACAGAGGCCCTTCTGCTGCTCCTAAGTCATGCCCTGACAGTGTCCCGAACTCAGGCCCTAAAGATAAGCCTCACTTAGGCCCTTTGGCTGTACCTTCCTTATGCTCTGACGCTGTCTGTATAGGAAGCCCTGGCAGTGGTCCTGATTTAGGCCCTCACGCTGGTCCTAAGTAAGGCCCTCACGCTGGTCCTAAGTAAGGCCCTGAGGCTCTCAATAACGAAGGTCTTCACGCTTTTCCTGGGTCATTTCGTGACGCTATCCCTGGCCCGGAACCTGACTCTGTCCCAAGCTCATGTCCTGCATCTTATCCTAAATGAAACCCTAATAGTATCCCTAACTAAGCCCTGACCAATCCGAACAAAGGCCTTGACACTATCTCTCACTAAAGCCCGGAATCTGTCCCTAACATGGGACCTGTTGCAATCAATAACTAAAACCCGGACACTGTCCTGAGCTAATATCCTGACTCATTTCTATCCACTGTTCTGATACTTTCCAAAAGAAAGCCTGTTGCCGTCCTTAAGTGAAGACCTGAGGCTGTGCCTAACTCAGGCCCTGAAGCTTTCCCTAACTGAGGCCTTGATTCTGTGACTAACACAGGCCCTGTTCATGTCTTTCACTATGACCTGCATGCTGACCCCACAAAGGCCCTGATGCTGTTCCTACGTCATGCCCTGACTGTGTCTCCAGCAGGTGGGCTGGCACTAGGCCTCACTCAGGCCTAGACGTTCTCCCTAAGTCAGGCTCTGACGCTGTCCCTACCCGAAGCCCTGACACAGGTCCTAAATTAGGCCCTGATTCTCTAAATAACTAAGGTCATGACACCAACCCAGGTCATTTTCTGACACTATCCCTGGCTCGGACCATGAGTCTGTCCCAAGCTCATGTCCTGCATCTTATCCTAAATGAAACCCTAATAGTATCCCTAACTAAGCCCTGACTAATCCGAACAAAGGCCTTGATACTATCTCTCCCTAAAGCCCGGAATCTGTCCCTAACATGGGACCTGTTGCAATCAATAACTAAAATCCGGAAACTGTCCTGAGGTAATTTCCTGACACATTTCTATGCACGATCCTGACACTGTCCCAAACCTGTCGGTGTAATTAAATGAAGACCTGACGCTGTGCCTAACTCAGGCCCTGAAGCTTTCCCTAAGTGAGGCCTTGATTCTGTGACTCACTCAAGGCCTGCTCATGTCTTTCACTATGACCTTTCGCTGACCCAACCAAGGTGTTTCTGCTGCTCCTAAGTCGTACCCTGACTGTGTCTGCAGCTAGGGGGCTGACGCTAGGCCTCACTCAGGCCTTGACGTTCTCCATAAGTCAGGTCTGAATCTGTCCCTACCGAAAATCTTGACGCAGGTCCTAAATTTTAGGCCTTGATTCTCTAAGTAACTAAGGTCTTGACACCAAATCCAGGTCATTAACTGACACTACCCCTAGACCTTAATCTAATCTTGACTTTAGCTAATGTCAAGTTTAGGGGAAGAGATTCTTTACGATGAAATTCTTTCATCATATGAATATTGGTTTCTTAAAACAATAATTTTTAAACTCTTGTTAACCTTAAACAAAGTGTACTCAACTGCTGTGGAATATTCCTTCATAGCAGCGTGCATGGTTCACTTTTACATTCTTGTGTGTTGGCCTTCAGGGTTCTTGCAGGAATGGCTCCTCTTATGCTAACTAAATCATCCCTGATGCTGAACATAAATAAGGCGCTGAAATTACTCCCGATGCTGTGAACCGCTCCCTAACTACGGCCTGGAGACTCGTGCTAACCCAGGCGCTGACACTGTCCCTAACCAAGACCCTGACATTACACGTAACTCGGACCCTGACACTACTCCTAGCTCACTCCCTGACACTATACCTAACAAAGGCCATAATGATATTCCTAACTCAGACCCTGACACTGACTCTAACTAAGGCCCTACTGCCGCCAATATCTAAAGTCCTGATACTATCCTGAGTTAATATCCTGACCCAGGTCTTACCAAGGTCCTGAAACTGACCCAAAGTAAGCCTTGATGCTGTCCGAAAATGAGGTCCTGAGGCTCTCCCTAACAGAGGCCCTGATAATGTCTTTAATGAAGACCCTCAGGCTGATCCCACAGAGGCCCTTCTGCTGCTCCTAAGTCATGCCCTGACTCTTTCCCTAACTCAGATCCTAAAGATAGGCCTCACTTAGGCACTTGGGCTATACCTTCCTTATGCTCTGACGCTGTCTGTATAGGAAGACCTGGCAGTGGTCCTGATTTAGGCCCTGACGCTGGTCCTAAGTAAGGCCCTGATGCTCTCAATAACGAAGGTCTTCACGCATTTCCTGGGTCATTTCGCGACGCTATCCCTGGCCCGGAACCTGACTCTGTCCCAAGCTCATGTCCTGCATCTTATCCTAAATGAAACCCTAATAGTATCCCTAACTAAGCCCTGATTAAACCTAACAAGGGCCTTCACACTATCTCTCACCAACACCCAGAATATATCCCTAATGGTCCCTGCTGCAATCAATAACTAAAATCCGGACACTGTCCTGAGCTATTACCCTGACTCCTTTCTATCCACTGTCCTGATACTTTCCAAAAGAAAGCCTGTTGCCGTCCTTAGGTGAAGACCTGAGGCTGTGCCTAACTCAGGCCCTGAAACTTTCCCTAACTGAGGCCTTGATTCTGTGACTAACACAGGCCCTGCTCATTTCTTTCACTATGACCCGAATGCTGACCCAACAAAGGCCCTGATGCTATTCCTACGTCATGCCCTGTGTCTCCAGCTAGTGGGCTGACACTAGGCCGCACTCAGGCCTAGATGTTCTCCCTAAGTCAGGCTCTGACGCTGTCCCTACCCGAAACCCTGACACAGGTCCTAAATTAGGCCCTGATTCTCTAAGTAACTAAGGTCTTGACACCAACCCAGGTCATTGGCTGACACTATCCCTGGCTCGGATCGTGACTCTGTCCCAAGCTAATGTCCTGCATCTTATCCTAATTGAAACCCTAATACTCTCCCTAACTAAGTCGCTCACTGATCCTAACTAAGACTTTCACCCTATCTCTCACTAAGGCCCAGAATCTGTCCCTAACATGGGACCTTCTGCAGTCAATAATGAAAATCCGGACACTATCCTGAGCTAATATCCTGACACATTTCTATCCACCCACCAGACACAGTCCCAAAGAAAGGCCTGTCGCTGTCCTTAACTGAAGACGAGAGGCTGTGCCTAACTCAGGACCTCAAGATTTCCCTAACTGAGGCCTCGATTCTCTGACTCACTCAGGCCCTGCTCATGTCTTTCACTATGACCCGAATGCTGACTCCACAAACGCCCTGAATGCTGCTCCTAAGTCATGCCCTGACAGTGTCTGCATCTAGGGGCCTCACTCAGGCCCTCACCTTCTCCCTATATCAGGCTCTGACGCTGTCCCTACCCGAAGCCCTGGCACAGGTCTTAAATTAGGCCCTGATTCTCTAAGTACCTAAGGGCTTGATTCCAAACCTAGGTCATTACCTGACACTAGCCCTAGACCTGAATGTAACCTTGTCCGTTGCTAATGTCAAATTTATCTAAAGAGATTCTTTAGGATGAAATTCTTTCATCTTCTGAATAGAGTTTTCTGAAAAAAATAATGTTTAAACTCTTACTGACCTTAAACAAAATGTACTCAACTTCTGCGGAATATTCCTTTATACCAGCGTGTATGGTTTCCTTCTGCATCTGCGTGTGTTGGCTTAAAGGGTGCTTGTAGGAATGCCTACTGTTATGCTAACTAAATCCCTGATGCTGTCCCTAAATAACGTCCTGAAATTAGTCTCAAGGCTGTGAACCTGTCCCAAACTGAGGCCTGGAGGCTCATCCTAGCTCAGGTCCTGACACTGTCCCTAGCAAAGGCCCTCACACAACTCCTAGCTCAGTCCCTGACACTATACCTAACAAAGGCTATAATGCTAGTCCTAACTCAGGCCCTGACACTGTTTCTAACTACAGCCCAGCTGCCGCCAATATCTAAAATCCTGATACTATCCTGAGTTAATATCCTGACCCAGGTCTTACCAAGGTCCTGAAACTGACCCAAAGTAAGCCTTGATGCTGTCCATAAATAAGGCCCTGAGGCTCTCCCTAACAGAGGCCCTGATAATGTCTTTAGTGAAGAACCTGACGCTGATCCCACAGAGGCCCTTCTGCTGCTCCTAAGTCATGCCCTGACAGTGTCCCGAACTCAGGCCCTAAAGATAAGCCTCACTTAGGCCCTTTGGCTGTACCTTCCTTATGCTCTGACGCTGTCTGTATAGGAAGCCCTGGCAGTGGTCCTGATTTAGGCCCTCACGCTGGTCCTAAGTAAGGCCCTCACGCTGGTCCTAAGTAAGGCCCTCACGCTGGTCCTAAGTAAGGCCCTGAGGCTCTCAATAACGAAGTTCTTCACGCTTTTCCTGGGTCATTTCGTGACGCTATCCCTGGCCCGGAACCTGACTCTGTCCCAAGCTCATGTCCTGCATCTTATCCTAAATGAAACCCTAATAGTATCCCTAACTAAGCCCTGACCAATCCGAACAAAGGCCTTGACACTATCTCTCACTAAAGCCCGGAATCTGTCCCTAACATGGCACCTGTTGCAATCAATAACTAAAATCCGGACACTGTCCTGAGATAATTTCCTGACACATTTCTATGCACGATCCTGACACTGTCCCAAACCGGTCGGTGTCTTTAAGTGAAGACCAGACACTGTGCCTAACTCAGGCCCTGAAGCTTTCCCTAAGTGAGGCCTTGATTCTGTGACTCACTCAAGGCCTGCTCATGTCTTTCACTATGACCTTTCGCTGACCCAACCAAGGTGTTTATGCTGCTCCTAAGTCATGCCCTGACTGTGTCTACAGCTACGGGGCTGACGATAGGCCTCACTCAGGCCCTGACGTTCTCCATAAGTCAAGTCTGACGCTGTCCCTACCGAAAATCTTGACGCAGGTCCTAAATTTTAGGCCTTGATTCTCTAAGTAACTAAGGTCTTGACACTAAATCTAGGTCATTAACTGACACTACCCCTAGACCTGAATCTAATCTTGACTTTAGCTAATGTCAAGTTTAGGGAAAGAGATTCTTTATGACGAAATTCTTTCATCATATGAATATTGGTTTCTTAAAAAAATAAATTTTAAACTCTTGTTAACCTTAAACAAAGTGTACTCAACTGCTGTGGAATATTCCTTCATAGCAGCGTGCATGGTTCACTTTTACATTCTTGTGTGTTGGCCTTCAGGGTTCTTGCAGGAATGGCTCCTCTTATGCTAACTAAATCATCCCTGATGCTGAACATAAATAAGGCGCTGAAATTACTCCCGATGCTCTGAACCTGTCCCTAACTACGGCCTGGAGACTCGTGCTAAACCAGGCCCTGACACTGTCCCAAACCAAGACCCTGACATTACACGTAACTCGGACCCTGACACTACTCCTAGCTCAGTCCCTGACACTATTACCTAACAAAGCCCATAATGATATTCCTAACTCAGACCCTGACACTGACTCTAACTAAGGCCCTACTGCCGCCAATATCTAAAGTCCTGATGCTATCCTGAGTTAATATCCTGACCCAGGTCTTACCAAGGTCCTGAAACTGACCCAAAGTAAGCCTTGATGCTGTCTGAAAATGAGGCCCTGAGGCTCTCCCTAACAGAGGCCCTGATAATGTCTTTAGTGAAGACCCTCACGCTGATCCCACAGAGGCCCTTCTGCTGCTCCTAAGTCATGCCCTGACAGTGTCCCGAACTCAGGCCCTAAACATAAGCCTCACTTAGGCCCTTTGGCTGTACCTTCCTTATGCTCTGACGCTGTCTGTATAGGAAGCCCTGGCAGTGGTCCTGATTTAGGCCCTCACGCTGGTCCTAAGTAAGGCCCTGAGGCTCTCAATAACGAAGGTCTTCACGCTTTTCCTGGGTCATTTCGTGACGCTATCCCTGGCCCGGAACCTGACTCTGTCCCAAGCTCATGTCCTGCATCTTATCCTAAATGAAACCCTAATAGTATCCCTAACTAAGCCCTGACCAATCCGAACAAAGGCCTTGACACTATCTCTCACTAAAGCCCGGAATCTGTCCCTAACATGGGACCTGTTGCAATCAATAACTAAAACCCGGACACTGTCCTGAGCTAATATCCTGACTCATTTCTATCCACTGTTCTGATACTTTCCAAAAGAAAGCCTGTTGCCGTCCTTAAGTGAAGACCTGAGGCTGTGCCTAACTCAGGCCCTGAAGCTTTCCCTAACTGAGGCCTTGATTCTGTGACTAACACAGGCCCTGTTCATGTCTTTCACTATGACCTGCATGCTGACCCCACAAAGGCCCTGATGCTGTTCCTACGTCATGCCCTGACTGTGTCTCCAGCAGGTGGGCTGGCACTAGGCCTCACTCAGGCCTAGACGTTCTCCCTAAGTCAGGCTCTGACGCTGTCCCTACCCGAAGCCCTGACACAGGTCCTAAATTAGGCCCTGATTCTCTAAATAACTAAGGTCATGACACCAACCCAGGTCATTTTCTGACACTATCCCTGGCTCGGACCATGAGTCTGTCCCAAGCTCATGTCCTGCATCTTATCCTAAATGAAACCCTAATAGTATCCCTAACTAAGCCCTGACTAATCCGAACAAAGGCCTTGATACTATCTCTCACTAAAGCCCGGAATCTGTCCCTAACATGGGACCTGTTGCAATCAATAACTAAAATCCGGAAACTGTCCTGAGGTAATTTCCTGACACATTTCTATGCACGATCCTGACACTGTCCCAAACCTGTCGGTGTAATTAAATGAAGACCTGACGCTGTGCCTAACTCAGGCCCTGAAGCTTTCCCTAAGTGAGGCCTTGATTCTGTGACTCACTCAAGGCCTGCTCATGTCTTTCACTATGACCTTTCGCTGACCCAACCAAGGTGTTTCTGCTGCTCCTAAGTCGTACCCTGACTGTGTCTGCAGCTAGGGGGCTGACGCTAGGCCTCACTCAGGCCTTGACGTTCTCCATAAGTCAGGTCTGAATCTGTCCCTACCGAAAATCTTGACGCAGGTCCTAAATTTTAGGCCTTGATTCTCTAAGTAACTAAGGTCTTGACACCAAATCCAGGTCATTAACTGACACTACCCCTAGACCTTAATCTAATCTTGACTTTAGCTAATGTCAAGTTTAGGGGAAGAGATTCTTTACGATGAAATTCTTTCATCATATGAATATTGGTTTCTTAAAACAATAATTTTTAAACTCTTGTTAACCTTAAACAAAGTGTACTCAACTGCTGTGGAATATTCCTTCATAGCAGCGTGCATGGTTCACTTTTACATTCTTGTGTGTTGGCCTTCAGGGTTCTTGCAGGAATGGCTCCTCTTATGCTAACTAAATCATCCCTGATGCTGAACATAAATAAGGCGCTGAAATTACTCCCGATGCTGTGAACCGCTCCCTAACTACGGCCTGGAGACTCGTGCTAACCCAGGCGCTGACACTGTCCCTAACCAAGACCCTGACATTACACGTAACTCGGACCCTGACACTACTCCTAGCTCACTCCCTGACACTATACCTAACAAAGGCCATAATGATATTCCTAACTCAGACCCTGACACTGACTCTAACTAAGGCCCTACTGCCGCCAATATCTAAAGTCCTGATACTATCCTGAGTTAATATCCTGACCCAGGTCTTACCAAGGTCCTGAAACTGACCCAAAGTAAGCCTTGATGCTGTCCGAAAATGAGGTCCTGAGGCTCTCCCTAACAGAGGCCCTGATAATGTCTTTAATGAAGACCCTCAGGCTGATCCCACAGAGGCCCTTCTGCTGCTCCTAAGTCATGCCCTGACTCTTTCCCTAACTCAGATCCTAAAGATAGGCCTCACTTAGGCACTTGGGCTATACCTTCCTTATGCTCTGACGCTGTCTGTATAGGAAGACCTGGCAGTGGTCCTGATTTAGGCCCTGACGCTGGTCCTAAGTAAGGCCCTGATGCTCTCAATAACGAAGGTCTTCACGCATTTCCTGGGTCATTTCGCGACGCTATCCCTGGCCCGGAACCTGACTCTGTCCCAAGCTCATGTCCTGCATCTTATCCTAAATGAAACCCTAATAGTATCCCTAACTAAGCCCTGATTAAACCTAACAAGGGCCTTCACACTATCTCTCACCAACACCCAGAATATATCCCTAATGGTCCCTGCTGCAATCAATAACTAAAATCCGGACACTGTCCTGAGCTATTACCCTGACTCCTTTCTATCCACTGTCCTGATACTTTCCAAAAGAAAGCCTGTTGCCGTCCTTAGGTGAAGACCTGAGGCTGTGCCTAACTCAGGCCCTGAAACTTTCCCTAACTGAGGCCTTGATTCTGTGACTAACACAGGCCCTGCTCATTTCTTTCACTATGACCCGAATGCTGACCCAACAAAGGCCCTGATGCTATTCCTACGTCATGCCCTGTGTCTCCAGCTAGTGGGCTGACACTAGGCCGCACTCAGGCCTAGATGTTCTCCCTAAGTCAGGCTCTGACGCTGTCCCTACCCGAAACCCTGACACAGGTCCTAAATTAGGCCCTGATTCTCTAAGTAACTAAGGTCTTGACACCAACCCAGGTCATTGGCTGACACTATCCCTGGCTCGGATCGTGACTCTGTCCCAAGCTAATGTCCTGCATCTTATCCTAATTGAAACCCTAATACTCTCCCTAACTAAGTCGCTCACTGATCCTAACTAAGACTTTCACCCTATCTCTCACTAAGGCCCAGAATCTGTCCCTAACATGGGACCTTCTGCAGTCAATAATGAAAATCCGGACACTATCCTGAGCTAATATCCTGACACATTTCTATCCACCCACCAGACACAGTCCCAAAGAAAGGCCTGTCGCTGTCCTTAACTGAAGACGAGAGGCTGTGCCTAACTCAGGACCTCAAGATTTCCCTAACTGAGGCCTCGATTCTCTGACTCACTCAGGCCCTGCTCATGTCTTTCACTATGACCCGAATGCTGACTCCACAAACGCCCTGAATGCTGCTCCTAAGTCATGCCCTGACAGTGTCTGCATCTAGGGGCCTCACTCAGGCCCTCACCTTCTCCCTATATCAGGCTCTGACGCTGTCCCTACCCGAAGCCCTGGCACAGGTCTTAAATTAGGCCCTGATTCTCTAAGTACCTAAGGGCTTGATTCCAAACCTAGGTCATTACCTGACACTAGCCCTAGACCTGAATGTAACCTTGTCCGTTGCTAATGTCAAATTTATCTAAAGAGATTCTTTAGGATGAAATTCTTTCATCTTCTGAATAGAGTTTTCTGAAAAAAATAATGTTTAAACTCTTACTGACCTTAAACAAAATGTACTCAACTTCTGCGGAATATTCCTTTATACCAGCGTGTATGGTTTCCTTCTGCATCTGCGTGTGTTGGCTTAAAGGGTGCTTGTAGGAATGCCTACTGTTATGCTAACTAAATCCCTGATGCTGTCCCTAAATAACGTCCTGAAATTAGTCTCAAGGCTGTGAACCTGTCCCAAACTGAGGCCTGGAGGCTCATCCTAGCTCAGGTCCTGACACTGTCCCTAGCAAAGGCCCTCACACAACTCCTAGCTCAGTCCCTGACACTATACCTAACAAAGGCTATAATGCTAGTCCTAACTCAGGCCCTGACACTGTTTCTAACTACAGCCCAGCTGCCGCCAATATCTAAAATCCTGATACTATCCTGAGTTAATATCCTGACCCAGGTCTTACCAAGGTCCTGAAACTGACCCAAAGTAAGCCTTGATGCTGTCCATAAATAAGGCCCTGAGGCTCTCCCTAACAGAGGCCCTGATAATGTCTTTAGTGAAGAACCTGACGCTGATCCCACAGAGGCCCTTCTGCTGCTCCTAAGTCATGCCCTGACAGTGTCCCGAACTCAGGCCCTAAAGATAAGCCTCACTTAGGCCCTTTGGCTGTACCTTCCTTATGCTCTGACGCTGTCTGTATAGGAAGCCCTGGCAGTGGTCCTGATTTAGGCCCTCACGCTGGTCCTAAGTAAGGCCCTCACGCTGGTCCTAAGTAAGGCCCTCACGCTGGTCCTAAGTAAGGCCCTGAGGCTCTCAATAACGAAGTTCTTCACGCTTTTCCTGGGTCATTTCGTGACGCTATCCCTGGCCCGGAACCTGACTCTGTCCCAAGCTCATGTCCTGCATCTTATCCTAAATGAAACCCTAATAGTATCCCTAACTAAGCCCTGACCAATCCGAACAAAGGCCTTGACACTATCTCTCACTAAAGCCCGGAATCTGTCCCTAACATGGCACCTGTTGCAATCAATAACTAAAATCCGGACACTGTCCTGAGATAATTTCCTGACACATTTCTATGCACGATCCTGACACTGTCCCAAACCGGTCGGTGTCTTTAAGTGAAGACCAGACACTGTGCCTAACTCAGGCCCTGAAGCTTTCCCTAAGTGAGGCCTTGATTCTGTGACTCACTCAAGGCCTGCTCATGTCTTTCACTATGACCTTTCGCTGACCCAACCAAGGTGTTTATGCTGCTCCTAAGTCATGCCCTGACTGTGTCTACAGCTACGGGGCTGACGATAGGCCTCACTCAGGCCCTGACGTTCTCCATAAGTCAAGTCTGACGCTGTCCCTACCGAAAATCTTGACGCAGGTCCTAAATTTTAGGCCTTGATTCTCTAAGTAACTAAGGTCTTGACACTAAATCTAGGTCATTAACTGACACTACCCCTAGACCTGAATCTAATCTTGACTTTAGCTAATGTCAAGTTTAGGGAAAGAGATTCTTTATGACGAAATTCTTTCATCATATGAATATTGGTTTCTTAAAAAAATAAATTTTAAACTCTTGTTAACCTTAAACAAAGTGTACTCAACTGCTGTGGAATATTCCTTCATAGCAGCGTGCATGGTTCACTTTTACATTCTTGTGTGTTGGCCTTCAGGGTTCTTGCAGGAATGGCTCCTCTTATGCTAACTAAATCATCCCTGATGCTGAACATAAATAAGGCGCTGAAATTACTCCCGATGCTCTGAACCTGTCCCTAACTACGGCCTGGAGACTCGTGCTAAACCAGGCCCTGACACTGTCCCAAACCAAGACCCTGACATTACACGTAACTCGGACCCTGACACTACTCCTAGCTCAGTCCCTGACACTATTACCTAACAAAGCCCATAATGATATTCCTAACTCAGACCCTGACACTGACTCTAACTAAGGCCCTACTGCCGCCAATATCTAAAGTCCTGATGCTATCCTGAGTTAATATCCTGACCCAGGTCTTACCAAGGTCCTGAAACTGACCCAAAGTAAGCCTTGATGCTGTCTGAAAATGAGGCCCTGAGGCTCTCCCTAACAGAGGCCCTGATAATGTCTTTAGTGAAGACCCTCACGCTGATCCCACAGAGGCCCTTCTGCTGCTCCTAAGTCATGCCCTGACAGTGTCCCGAACTCAGGCCCTAAACATAAGCCTCACTTAGGCCCTTTGGCTGTACCTTCCTTATGCTCTGACGCTGTCTGTATAGGAAGCCCTGGCAGTGGTCCTGATTTAGGCCCTCACGCTGGTCCTAAGTAAGGCCCTGAGGCTCTCAATAACGAAGGTCTTCACGCTTTTCCTGGGTCATTTCGTGACGCTATCCCTGGCCCGGAACCTGACTCTGTCCCAAGCTCATGTCCTGCATCTTATCCTAAATGAAACCCTAATAGTATCCCTAACTAAGCCCTGACCAATCCGAACAAAGGCCTTGACACTATCTCTCACTAAAGCCCGGAATCTGTCCCTAACATGGGACCTGTTGCAATCAATAACTAAAACCCGGACACTGTCCTGAGCTAATATCCTGACTCATTTCTATCCACTGTTCTGATACTTTCCAAAAGAAAGCCTGTTGCCGTCCTTAAGTGAAGACCTGAGGCTGTGCCTAACTCAGGCCCTGAAGCTTTCCCTAACTGAGGCCTTGATTCTGTGACTAACACAGGCCCTGTTCATGTCTTTCACTATGACCTGCATGCTGACCCCACAAAGGCCCTGATGCTGTTCCTACGTCATGCCCTGACTGTGTCTCCAGCAGGTGGGCTGGCACTAGGCCTCACTCAGGCCTAGACGTTCTCCCTAAGTCAGGCTCTGACGCTGTCCCTACCCGAAGCCCTGACACAGGTCCTAAATTAGGCCCTGATTCTCTAAATAACTAAGGTCATGACACCAACCCAGGTCATTTTCTGACACTATCCCTGGCTCGGACCATGAGTCTGTCCCAAGCTCATGTCCTGCATCTTATCCTAAATGAAACCCTAATAGTATCCCTAACTAAGCCCTGACTAATCCGAACAAAGGCCTTGATACTATCTCTCACTAAAGCCCGGAATCTGTCCCTAACATGGGACCTGTTGCAATCAATAACTAAAATCCGGAAACTGTCCTGAGGTAATTTCCTGACACATTTCTATGCACGATCCTGACACTGTCCCAAACCTGTCGGTGTAATTAAATGAAGACCTGACGCTGTGCCTAACTCAGGCCCTGAAGCTTTCCCTAAGTGAGGCCTTGATTCTGTGACTCACTCAAGGCCTGCTCATGTCTTTCACTATGACCTTTCGCTGACCCAACCAAGGTGTTTCTGCTGCTCCTAAGTCGTACCCTGACTGTGTCTGCAGCTAGGGGGCTGACGCTAGGCCTCACTCAGGCCTTGACGTTCTCCATAAGTCAGGTCTGAATCTGTCCCTACCGAAAATCTTGACGCAGGTCCTAAATTTTAGGCCTTGATTCTCTAAGTAACTAAGGTCTTGACACCAAATCCAGGTCATTAACTGACACTACCCCTAGACCTTAATCTAATCTTGACTTTAGCTAATGTCAAGTTTAGGGGAAGAGATTCTTTACGATGAAATTCTTTCATCATATGAATATTGGTTTCTTAAAACAATAATTTTTAAACTCTTGTTAACCTTAAACAAAGTGTACTCAACTGCTGTGGAATATTCCTTCATAGCAGCGTGCATGGTTCACTTTTACATTCTTGTGTGTTGGCCTTCAGGGTTCTTGCAGGAATGGCTCCTCTTATGCTAACTAAATCATCCCTGATGCTGAACATAAATAAGGCGCTGAAATTACTCCCGATGCTGTGAACCGCTCCCTAACTACGGCCTGGAGACTCGTGCTAACCCAGGCGCTGACACTGTCCCTAACCAAGACCCTGACATTACACGTAACTCGGACCCTGACACTACTCCTAGCTCACTCCCTGACACTATACCTAACAAAGGCCATAATGATATTCCTAACTCAGACCCTGACACTGACTCTAACTAAGGCCCTACTGCCGCCAATATCTAAAGTCCTGATACTATCCTGAGTTAATATCCTGACCCAGGTCTTACCAAGGTCCTGAAACTGACCCAAAGTAAGCCTTGATGCTGTCCGAAAATGAGGTCCTGAGGCTCTCCCTAACAGAGGCCCTGATAATGTCTTTAATGAAGACCCTCAGGCTGATCCCACAGAGGCCCTTCTGCTGCTCCTAAGTCATGCCCTGACTCTTTCCCTAACTCAGATCCTAAAGATAGGCCTCACTTAGGCACTTGGGCTATACCTTCCTTATGCTCTGACGCTGTCTGTATAGGAAGACCTGGCAGTGGTCCTGATTTAGGCCCTGACGCTGGTCCTAAGTAAGGCCCTGATGCTCTCAATAACGAAGGTCTTCACGCATTTCCTGGGTCATTTCGCGACGCTATCCCTGGCCCGGAACCTGACTCTGTCCCAAGCTCATGTCCTGCATCTTATCCTAAATGAAACCCTAATAGTATCCCTAACTAAGCCCTGATTAAACCTAACAAGGGCCTTCACACTATCTCTCACCAACACCCAGAATATATCCCTAATGGTCCCTGCTGCAATCAATAACTAAAATCCGGACACTGTCCTGAGCTATTACCCTGACTCCTTTCTATCCACTGTCCTGATACTTTCCAAAAGAAAGCCTGTTGCCGTCCTTAGGTGAAGACCTGAGGCTGTGCCTAACTCAGGCCCTGAAACTTTCCCTAACTGAGGCCTTGATTCTGTGACTAACACAGGCCCTGCTCATTTCTTTCACTATGACCCGAATGCTGACCCAACAAAGGCCCTGATGCTATTCCTACGTCATGCCCTGTGTCTCCAGCTAGTGGGCTGACACTAGGCCGCACTCAGGCCTAGATGTTCTCCCTAAGTCAGGCTCTGACGCTGTCCCTACCCGAAACCCTGACACAGGTCCTAAATTAGGCCCTGATTCTCTAAGTAACTAAGGTCTTGACACCAACCCAGGTCATTGGCTGACACTATCCCTGGCTCGGATCGTGACTCTGTCCCAAGCTAATGTCCTGCATCTTATCCTAATTGAAACCCTAATACTCTCCCTAACTAAGTCGCTCACTGATCCTAACTAAGACTTTCACCCTATCTCTCACTAAGGCCCAGAATCTGTCCCTAACATGGGACCTTCTGCAGTCAATAATGAAAATCCGGACACTATCCTGAGCTAATATCCTGACACATTTCTATCCACCCACCAGACACAGTCCCAAAGAAAGGCCTGTCGCTGTCCTTAACTGAAGACGAGAGGCTGTGCCTAACTCAGGACCTCAAGATTTCCCTAACTGAGGCCTCGATTCTCTGACTCACTCAGGCCCTGCTCATGTCTTTCACTATGACCCGAATGCTGACTCCACAAACGCCCTGAATGCTGCTCCTAAGTCATGCCCTGACAGTGTCTGCATCTAGGGGCCTCACTCAGGCCCTCACCTTCTCCCTATATCAGGCTCTGACGCTGTCCCTACCCGAAGCCCTGGCACAGGTCTTAAATTAGGCCCTGATTCTCTAAGTACCTAAGGGCTTGATTCCAAACCTAGGTCATTACCTGACACTAGCCCTAGACCTGAATGTAACCTTGTCCGTTGCTAATGTCAAATTTATCTAAAGAGATTCTTTAGGATGAAATTCTTTCATCTTCTGAATAGAGTTTTCTGAAAAAAATAATGTTTAAACTCTTACTGACCTTAAACAAAATGTACTCAACTTCTGCGGAATATTCCTTTATACCAGCGTGTATGGTTTCCTTCTGCATCTGCGTGTGTTGGCTTAAAGGGTGCTTGTAGGAATGCCTACTGTTATGCTAACTAAATCCCTGATGCTGTCCCTAAATAACGTCCTGAAATTAGTCTCAAGGCTGTGAACCTGTCCCAAACTGAGGCCTGGAGGCTCATCCTAGCTCAGGTCCTGACACTGTCCCTAGCAAAGGCCCTCACACAACTCCTAGCTCAGTCCCTGACACTATACCTAACAAAGGCTATAATGCTAGTCCTAACTCAGGCCCTGACACTGTTTCTAACTACAGCCCAGCTGCCGCCAATATCTAAAATCCTGATACTATCCTGAGTTAATATCCTGACCCAGGTCTTACCAAGGTCCTGAAACTGACCCAAAGTAAGCCTTGATGCTGTCCATAAATAAGGCCCTGAGGCTCTCCCTAACAGAGGCCCTGATAATGTCTTTAGTGAAGAACCTGACGCTGATCCCACAGAGGCCCTTCTGCTGCTCCTAAGTCATGCCCTGACAGTGTCCCGAACTCAGGCCCTAAAGATAAGCCTCACTTAGGCCCTTTGGCTGTACCTTCCTTATGCTCTGACGCTGTCTGTATAGGAAGCCCTGGCAGTGGTCCTGATTTAGACCCTCACGCTGGTCCTAAGTAAGGCCCTGAGGCTCTCAATAACGAAGGTCTTCACGCTTTTCCTGGGTCATTTCGTGACGCTATCCCTGGCCTGGAACCTGACTCTGTCCCAAGCTCATGTCCTGCATCTTATCCTAAATGAAACCCTAATAGTATCCCTAACTAAGCCCTGATTAAACCTAACAAGGGCCTTCACACTATCTCTCACCAACACCCAGAATATATCCCTAATGGTCCCTGCTGCAATCAATAACTAAAATCCGGACACTGTCCTGAGCTATTACCCTGACTCCTTTCTATCCACTGTCCTGATACTTTCCAAAAGAAAGCCTGTTGCCGTCCTTAGGTGAAGACCTGAGGCTGTGCCTAACTCAGGCCCTGAAACTTTCCCTAACTGAGGCCTTGATTCTGTGACTAACACAGGCCCTGTTCATGTCTTTCACTATGACCTGCATGCTGACCCCACAAAGGCCCTGATGCTGTTCCTACGTCATGCCCTGACTGTGTCTCCAGCAGGTGGGCTGGCACTAGGCCTCACTCAGGCCTAGACGTTCTCCCTAAGTCAGGCTCTGACGCTGTCCCTACCCGAAGCCCTGACACAGGTCCTAAATTAGGCCCTGATTCTCTAAATAACTAAGGTCATGACACCAACCCAGGTCATTTTCTGACACTATCCCTGGCTCGGACCATGAGTCTGTCCCAAGCTCATGTCCTGCATCTTATCCTAAATGAAACCCTAATAGTATCCCTAACTAAGCCCTGACCAATCCGAACAAAGGCCTTGACACTATCTCTCACTAAAGCCCGGAATCTGTCCCTAACATGGCACCTGTTGCAATCAATAACTAAAATCCGGACACTGTCCTGAGGTAATTTCCTGACACATTTCTATGCACGATCCTGACACTGTCCCAAACCGGTCGGTGTCTGTAAGTGAAGACCTGACACTGTGCCTAACTCAGGCCCTGAAGCTTTCCCTAAGTGAGGCCTTGATTCTGTGACTCACTCAAGGCCTGCTCATGTCTTTCACTATGACCTTTCGCTGACCCAACCAAGGTGTTTATGCTGCTCCTAAGTCGTACCCTGACTGTCTCTGCAGCTAGGGGGCTGACGCTAGGCCTCACTCAGGCCTTGACGTTCTCCATAAGTCAGGTCTGAATCTGTCCCTACCGAAAATCTTGACGCAGGTCCTAAATTTTAGGCTTTGATTCTCTAAGTAACTAAGGTCTTGACACCAAATCCAGGTCATTAACTGACACTACCCCTAGACCTTAATCTAATCTTGACTTTAGCTAATGTCAAGTTTAGGGAAAGAGATTCTTTACGATGAAATTCTTTCATCATATGAATATTGGTTTCTTAAAACAATAATTTTTAAACTCTTGTTAACCTTAAACAAAGTGTACTCAACTGCTGTGGAATATTCCTTCATAGCAGCGTGCATGGTTCACTTTTACATTCTTGTGTGTTGGCCTTCAGGGTTCTTGCAGGAATGGCTCCTCTTATGCTAACTAAATCATCCCTGATGCTGAACATAAATAAGGCGCTGAAATTACTCCCGATGCTGTGAACCGCTCCCTAACTACGGCCTGGAGACTCGTGCTAACCCAGGCGCTGACACTGTCCCTAACCAAGACCCTGACATTACACGTAACTCGGACCCTGACACTACTCCTAGCTCACTCCCTGACACTATACCTGACAAAGGCCATAATGATATTCCTAACTCAGACCCTGACACTGACTCTAACTAAGGCCCTACTGCCGCCAATATCTAAAGTCCTGATACTATCCTGAGTTAATATCCTGACCCAGGTCTTACCAAGGTCCTGAAACTGACCCAAAGTAAGCCTTGATTCTGTCCGAAAATGAGGTCCTGAGGCTCTCCCTAACAGAGGCCCTGATAATGTCTTTAATGAAGACCCTCAGGCTGATCCCACAGAGGCCCTTCTGCTGCTCCTAAGTCATGCCCTGACACTTTCCCTAACTCAGATCCTAAAGATAGGCCTCACTTAGGCACTTGGGCTGTACCTTACTTAGGCTCTGATGCTGTCCTTATATGAAGCCAGGGCAGTGGTCGTGATTTAGGGCCTGACTCTGGTCCTAAGTCAGGTCCCGATGCTCTCAATAAATAAGGTTTTAACGCTTTCTCTTGGTCGTTTCCTGACACTATCCCTGGCCCGGAACCTGACTCTGTCCCAAGCTCATGTCCTGCATCTTATCCTAAATGAAACCCTAACACTCTCCGTAACTAGGGCCCTGAATAATCCTGCCTAAGGCCTTGACACGACTTCTCACTAAGGCCCGGAACCTGACATTGTCCCTAGAAAAGGCCCTGACTATACCTAACAAAGGCTATAATGCTAGTCCTAACTCAGGCCCTGACACTGTTTCTAACTAAAGCCCAGCTGCCGCCAATATCTAAAATCCTGATATTATCCTGAGTTAATATCCTGACCCAGGTCTTACCAAGGTCCTGAAACTGACCCAAAGTAAGCCTTGATGGTGTCTGAAAATGAGGCCCTGAGGCTCTCCCTAACAGAGGCCCTGATAATGTCTTTAGTGAAGACCCTCACGCTGATCCCACAGAGGCCCTTCTGCTGCTCCTAAGTCATGCCCTGACAGTGTCCCGAACTCAGGCCCTAAAGATAAGCCTCACTTAGGCCCTTTGGCTGTACCTTCCTTATGCTCTGACGCTGTCTGTATAGGAAGCCCTGGCAGTGGTCCTGATTTAGACCCTCACGCTGGTCCGAAGTAAGGCCCTGAGGCTCTCAATAACGAAGGTCTTCACACTTTTCCTGGGTCATTTCGTGACGCTATCCCTGGCCTGGAACCTGACTCTGTCCCAAGCTCATGGCCTGCATCTTATCCTAAATGAAACCCTAATAGTATCCCTAACTAAGCCCTGACTAATCCGAACAAAGGCCTTGACACTATCTCTCACTAAAGCCCGGAATCTGTCCCTAACATGGGACCTGTTGCAATCAATAACTAAAATCCGGACACTGTCCTGAGCTAATATCCTGACTCATTTCTATCCACTGTTCTGATACTTTCCAAAAGAAAGCCTGTTGCCGTCCTTAAGTGGAGACCTGAGGCTGTTCCTAACTCAGGCCCTGAAGCTTTCCCTGACTGAGGCCTTGATTCTGTGACTAACACAGGCCCTGTTCATGTCTTTCACTATGACCTGCATGCTGACCCCACAAAGGCCCTGATGCTGTTCCTACGTCATGCCCTGACTGTGTCTCCAGCAGGTGGGCTGGCACTAGGCCTCACTCAGGCCTAGACGTTCTCCCTAAGTCAGGCTCTGACGCTGTCCCTACCCGAAGCCCTGACACAGGTCCTAAATTAGGCCCTGATTCTCTAAATAACTAAGGTCTTGACACCAACCCAGGTCATTTTCTGACACTATCCCTGGCTCGGATCATGAGTCTGTCCCAAGCTCATGTCCTGCATCTTATCCTAAATGAAACCCTAATAGTATCCCTAACTAAGCCCTGACCAATCCGAACAAAGGCCTTGACACTATCTCTCACTAAAGCCCGGAATCTGTCCCTAACATGGCACCTGTTGCAATCAATAACTAAAATCCGGACACTGTCCTGAGGTAATTTCCTGACACATTTCTATGCACGATCCTGACACTGTCCCAAACCGGTCGGTGTCTGTAAGTGAAGACCTGACACTGTGCCTAACTCAGGCCCTGAAGCTTTCCCTAAGTGAGGCCTTGATTCTGTGACTCACTCAAGGCCTGCTCATGTCTTTCACTATGACCTTTCGCTGACCCAACCAAGGTGTTTATGCTGCTCCTAAGTCGTACCCTGACTGTGTCTGCAGCTAGGGGGCTGACGCTAGGCCTCACTCAGGCCCTGACGTTCTCCATAAGTCAGGTCTGACGCTGTCCCTACCGAAAATCTTGACGCAGGTCCTAAATTTTAGGCCTTGATTCTCTAAGTAACTAAGGTCTTGACACCAAATCTAGGTCATTAACTGACACTACCCCTAGACCTTAATCTAATCTTGACTTTAGCTAATGTCAAGTTTAGGGAAAGAGATTCTTTACGATGAAATTCTTTCATCATATGAATATTGGTTTCTTAAAACAATAATTTTTAAACTCTTGTTAACCTTAAACAAAGTGTACTCAACTGCTGTGGAATAGTCCTTCATAGCAGCGTGCATGGTTTACTTTTACATTCTTGTGTGTTGGCCTTCAGTGTTCTTGCAGGAATGGCTCCTCTTATGCTAACTAAATAATCCCTGATGCTGAACATAAATAAGGCGCTGAAATTACTCCTGATGCTCTGAACCTGTCCCTAACTACGGCCTGGAGACTCGTGCTAAACCAGGCCCTGACACTGTCCCAAACCAAGACCCTGATATTACACGTAACTCGGACCCCGACACTACTCCTAGCTCACTCCCTGACACTATTACCTAACAAAGGCCAT